>NW_027315746.1:8643203-8748203 GCF_026437365.1 Eucyclogobius newberryi | reverse complement strand
ACTTGTGTTAAACTTCAGAAAGAAGTCCAAGTTTTGAACGGTACATCGTTTTTAATGAGGCGAAAAAATGTGTAACTTTGGCGAGTATAAGTCGCACCAGCCAAAAAATGCATAATAGAGAAGAAAAAAACATATTCAAGATAAGATAAGCCTTTATTTGTCCCACAATAGGGAAATTCCAGTGTTGCAACACAAAGTAGGTGCAGTAGGGCAGCAAATAATAATAAAAAAACAGATAACTTAAAAAAAAACATATATAAGTCACACTTTGTTATGTGAAAATAACAAACAATATCACGTCGCTCCGGTGTATAAGTATAAGTATACAAGTATAAATATAAGTCGCACCCCGGCCAAAACTATGAAAAAAGGTGCGACTTATAGTCCGGAAAATACGGTAATCTTGACTGAAATGAAAGATTTTTTCGTGAAATATGAACAAAATGCGTCGTGTGTCGGATTAGTTGTCGTTCTTGTCAACTAAATTAAAAAAGTGATTCAGTTTTTTCCCCTCAGTGTCGCGCTGGTTCTTGCCAATGTTATTTGGCTCTGCTGCTCTTCCCAGTTTGTCAATTAGATTCAGCACAATTGCCAACAATGCAACAGACAATGATCCATTCACTTTAGTTTTTGCACAAATATTTAAATATTTTAAATTTCAATGCCAAGGGAAAGGCTCAATATTCAACACTTATTTTTATTTCAACAACATTGTCCGGAAGTTTACCTCGGACGACTCTTGGACAAATGAGGATTTACTCAGGATTATTATCAATCTTTAAACAGTGATTGTCATTTTTAACAAATCATTGTAGTAGTTGATTTAATACTTAATCTAGTTTGTTTGTTAAGATTCCCAAACCATGTAGGAAAAGTCAAATGTTGGTATGTTCATGTGATGAGTGTCTATTGATGCTAGTTTTAATATTAATTCATGTTTTAGGGCTGAAACAAGTTAATGGATTAATCACACCTAAGTAATAATAGAGATAACTGTCAACTAATTTAGTAATCGCATAATCGTTGCCCTGACGATACACAGACTCCAAAACCTGCCAATAAACTCCATCAGGACGTCCTCCCCTTAGCTTCATCTTGGTCAGATTTAGTAAAAAACGAATCATTACAGGCATTTTGTGTTCGAAACAACTCAAAAAAACATCACAAATGATAATAATCAACTCTTAATCTTAATTTAATTGCCACTTTTTTAGACTATTTAGGCTTAACGACAACAAAAAACATTTTAGTCGGTATTTCTGTTAAAATTCTATGAACTCTGGGTGTAGGGATGAAAAACTAGGGATAAAATGGAACAGAAAGTTTTTAATTTGTGTTTTTCCATCTATTTTCCCACTCCAATTATTTGTATTTTCACTTGTGCAGTGTTTTTGGACACACGTTGCTTTCCATTGCATTATTAATTCGCTGCCCACAGTCCGTGAATTGCAGTGGAAGAAATCAATTTAAAGTTGTCAGTACAGTTTTGTCTAAAGCTAAGCCAGAGTATAAAGTTGTTCTCTGTGGAAATACTGTACAATTGTGTTTCCGCTCATTCAGATGAAAGATGTGTAGAACATGGGCATTTGTTGCAGAGTTGACACGTCACTGAAACTCGCAGAAAACGAGATATGAACAAGAAATGAGAGCTATAACTTGGAAAAGGGTCTGTGTTGTAAACAGCCTGACTTTTTGTTCCACAGAGACACATAACAGTTTAAAGAGATAAGCTTTCTGTTCACTTTTGTTTTGGACTTCACCTGTGGCCTCCTACAGCGTCTTTTAAACCTTTCAACATCACTTTCTGAAAATGTGGTATACAACCTTTATTGGCCAAGTGTTTTACCATTTCAAATACTTTTTCAGGGTTTCCAAGGAAAGACTGGACCTCCAGGACCTGGTGGAGTAGTCGGACCGATGGTAAGCGTTTGTACACTCTACTTCTGCCTACATTTACATTATTTAACTATATTTATTTTTATTCAACTACATTTATTTTATTTATATTTATTATATGTATTTATTTTATTTTTTATATTTTTTTATTTACTTTATTTATTTTATGTATTTTATTTATTTTATTTATTTTATTTATTTTATTTCAGAATGCAGAAAATCACTTATAATTTCTTAAATGTTTTTTGATTTTCAATGTTTTGTGTGAAACAACAATTAAACCTGAGCCAACACATTTTGACACTAAAAATATTCCACTTGTGGGGGTCACAAGTTACATTACATTACATGACATTATTTAAACTTTTGACTACAACTGAACCTTTTTCTACAAAGTTTCAGTAAATACACAATTAGAACACAACAGCAGCTACATTTTTTTAATCATTTTATCAACTCTCCAAAAGAACTTCCTGATGTTGTATCCTTGGCCAAGGCACAAGGTCGAGGTTTATTTATAAAGCACATTTAAATTGCAATCGCCAGTTCCCAAAGTTCTGAACTACGACGAAAAAATAATATAGGGATTGTTTTTTACTTTCTTTAATTACATAGTAGAAAAAGCTTCAGTTGTAGTCATCTGGACTCAGTTTGAAAAAATAGACGTTTCGACTCTCATCCAAGAGTCATTGTCAATAAAAGAATTTAGATCGAGAACTCCGATATTAATACTGTTCTGTGGTAAGACCCGCCCATTGGGCGGAGCCTTCCTGAAGTAGAAAGAGTTGTTTGTTTCAACAGAAACTTCCCCCTTGTATCTACCGAGCTAGCCTATTCAGAATCTTGACACGTCACAAAGGCGCCGGTCCAGCTGGCAGCCCGGTGCAACGCTCCGCTCTTTTTTCACACTTTTTTCACACTTATGTGCTTTATCTTTTGTATTTTGTAAATATTTTTTCTACTTTAGTTGTACGATCGGGACACGCGCTGGAATCGCTTAATTCAACTTGTTTCGACTTTGTTCGGCTGGATTATTGAGTGTTTTTCGTTGTGTCGTCGTGATGTGCGCTAGCTCTGAGCTAGCCCCACCGGCCCCACCGCGCTCCTCGGCCACAGCCGCCGTATGGATCGGCGCCGGTGCGTTTATACAAACGAGGAACTCATGAAACTGCGGAAAACCATCGTCTTACCCGGAGATCGTCACGTTGTCCCGGCGGACATCCTAATTTTTCCCCTCCATCCCTTGTTGGGAAATGGGAGGTTTTGTCTATAGGAGTTTTTGTTTATAAGAGTTCTTCTATTGAGAGTGTTTTTTTAAACTTCTTATATTCTGTGATCTGTCCTTTTCCTCTGTATCTACTGCGTTGTATCAATGAAATTTCCCCATGTGTGGACAATAAAGGCTTATCTTATCTTATCTTAATGGGCTATTAGAATCATCTTTGTCTTTGTGAGACCCTGGCTCAACCACCCTGAGTACCTGATTAGCATCTAAATGTCCTGGTCCTGGTCCTCTACCTTTCCAGGGGTTCAGTATACCATTAAAGATACCAGGCAGATTGAATCTTAGCCCTCCATTTCTGTTTAAAGAAGGTCTTTCTTTTTTAACAAAAATAGCTTCCTTGACTCCTCTTTCAAACCATCTTTTCTCCCTGCTTAAAACCTTCACCTCACCGTCTTCAAACGAGTGATTAGAGGCTTCAAGATGGAGATGCACGACGCTCTGTGGTCCTGAACTTGTATTTCTTCTGTGCTGATAGAGCCTCTTGTGTAGAGGCTGTTTCGTCTCACCTATGTAACGTTCTTTACAGCTTTCTTCACTGCATTGGATCGAGTAAACTACATTGCTCTGTTTTTTCCTGGTATCTATAATGGTATACTGAACCCCTGGAAAGGTAGAGGACCAGGACAAGGACATTTAGATGCTAATCAGGTACTCAGGGTGGTTGAGCCAGGGTCTCACAAAGACAAAGAGGATTCTAATAGCCCATTAAAATTCTGAATAGGCTAGCTCGGTAGATACAAGGGGGGAGTTTCTGTTGAAACAAACAACTCTTGCTACTTCAGGAAGGCTCCGCCCAATGGGCGGGTCTTACCACAGAACAGTATTAATATCGGAGTTCTCGATCTAAATTCTTTTATTGACAATGACTCTTAGATGAGAGTCGAAACGTCTATTTTTTCAAACTGAGTCCAGATGACTACAATTGAAGCTTTTTCTACTATGGAATACGCCTGGACGAATGAGGGATTACACCGACATATTTCTTTAATTACATTACATTATATTTTTTGTATTACATTATCTACAAAGGGGCGCCTCTGGTATAGTTGGTATTAAAACGTCTCGTCACGTGATCCTCTGTATCCGTGGAGATAGAAGCGTCTACATTTGATACATTTTGAAGACTCCTCACATTGCATAAAAAGAGTCATTAACAATAGTAATTGTTTAACGCTGCTGATGCCGTTCTCCTCCAGGGTCCCACCGGCGAGACTGGCCCCAACGGAGAGAGAGGACACCCGGGAACCCCTGGACCCCCCGGTGAACAGGGTCTGCCTGGAGCGGCCGGCAAAGAGGGAGGAAAGGTAAAGACTAGACCTTCATTTGAAGATGTGTTTTTTTAGAAAATCTATTGAATTACTCTGACGTCGATGTTTTTATTTTACATTTGTCGACTTGTTTTTCACTTTTCTCCTTCTTATAGCACACATGTTAAGTCAAATGGACTTTTTTGGAGCTTTCAACCATGTTATAACACTGTTCGCCCATCAAAAACATGCCTGGAGTTGTATTTAACATGTTTATTCACAAGGTCCTCTCTCGTGAAGCCTCACACAGTTTTAATTTCTCAGTTTCAAATGTCTTTAATTGGTGACATCATACGTTTTTAAGTCAAAGATACTGAAAAGCATGTTTAAAGGTCAATAACAACACAAATATTGCGTAACACGTGTGCACAACAGGTGATCTAGTCTTTTTTTTCCTTTCTTTTCTTAAGCTATTGTATTATTAAGCTATTGTATTATACCACTAACGTCTGTTCTTTTCTCCTGCCATTTAGGGAGACCCAGGTCCTCAGGGCGTTTCTGGCAAAGTCGGTCCCCAGGGTCTGAGGGGCTTCCAGGGAGTGAGGGGTCTCCCAGGAGCCATGGTAACGTTCAACACGCCAAGTCAATTACACAAATCGCCCAAAACATGCACAGTGTGTCCGCCGCTTAACGCTTTTCAATATGCCGCCTCCAAACCCTAATGACCAGGCTAAACTACAGGCTGTTGCACCAAATGTCAGGCCTGGCACGGCGGCCGGCTAAAAGCTGGCGGAGGCTAAAGTTATACAGAGACAATTATAATCCGTGCCAGGCTCAAAAAGTGACAAAATAATTGGAGATATTTGTTTTGGGAGTTTTGGTGGATTGCAGTTGTGTCGTGTAACTTTATAGGATTTTTACTTTTTTATTTCTTTTGCGGGAAGAGGAGCCTCGAGTTCTTTTATCGAGATTCAGCCGGTGACTCATCGTTAAGTCAACTTTTTCCTCCGCTGACGAGTGAAAGTCGCAGGTGAAAAGAGGTCGTTGGGGTCGGTGTGGGAGGACGTGGGCGAAGGAGCAGAGAAGAAGGACCATGAGCCGAAAACATACCAAAAAATGGATTCAAATGCTTAGAGTTGGATTATGGATTTACCTGTGTCTTGCGTACATTGTTAGTGAATGGTCAACACGCAAAAAATGCACTTTTATCCCAACAATAAGATATTATCGTATTCTCCGGAGTATAAGTCGCACTGGCGTATAAGTCGCACCAGCCAAAAAATGCATAATAGAGAAGAAAAAAACATATATAAGTCGCACTGGAGTATGAAATGCGGTTGCAAGTGTAAAAATCACATATTAGTCACTCCGGAGTATAAGTATATAAGTACAAATATAAGTATAAGTCGCACCTCGGCCAAAACTGTGAAAAAGCTGCGTCTTATAGTCCGGAAAATACGGTAAATACATAATTTAATCCCTCTCCAAGATTTTAACTTTTAAAATGACATCCCGGCATGCTATATTCTTTGTCTGGATAGATAGATTTAGATTTTGAAATAGAATAAAATGTGTATTGGCGAGAAGAACCGTTCAACTCACATGAAATCTGTACAATATTGTTAAAGATAAAACTCACTTAAACTGCTCCACACACACTTACATAAGAACGTTCACACAGTACGAGGACATCTCTTACTTTACCTCTTGGCCTCGGATTACCTGCCGCCTGAACAAAATAGCATATCACCAACGAAACACTTGTGGAGCGAGCGAAAGTTGGAAGTGAATAAGTTAGTTTGGTGTTCGGAGCCCGGCGCCTACAGCTACGACTGCTCTTATTGTGAAGTTTGTCCCAGGTCACAACAGAGAGAGGTTTTTCTGTTAATAACTCAAAAGCACACAACAACGACTCCCACTCGCCCTGAGAAATGGAAGAGCGGCTCACAAACAATAAAGAACATTTTTGGGACCGAGGTTTTCTCACCAAATGCAACTGCAGAAAGTGTAGTGGGTTTTTGGAAAGATCATTTGTGAGAACGTCAGACAAGTTATTAGAAACCATCAGTGTTGTCTGCTCGCTCTCTCTCTCTGGTCGGGTTTTTGTTTTTGTATTTGTTCTTTAATTAAAATAAATAAACATTTACCGTATTTTCCGGACTATAAGTCACACTGGAGTATAAGTCGCACCAGCCAAAAAATACATAATAGAGAAGAAAAAGTATGAAATGCAGTTGTGTGAAAATAACAAATAATATCACATATAAGTCGCTCCGGAGTATAAGTATATAAGTATAAATATAAGTATAAGTCGCACCTTTTTTCATAGTTTTGGCCGGGGTGCGATTTATAGTCCAGAAAATACGGTATATTAAAAAGAAAAAGGGTTTCGTCTCCGTTTTGAGGATGTCACTGTTGCAGTCTGTCTCGTCGTTAGATAGTCATGAAGCCACGTAAAAAAACTTCGAGAAGACAGAAGTTTTGGGTTTGGATCCTCATCAACTGCCTGCCGAGTCACCGACAACACCTAAAAGCAGCAAAAACTTTCCACAAGAAGCTTTTGCTGACATTTACATCAAACTACCTCGTCCTCGTCTGTGCGGACTTCGTGTCTGATCACGGGCAGTCGGAATTATTAACTTAATACATTGGTTTGTCTTTAATTAAATCAATAATAATAAAAAAGTACAGCTTAATGTAAAGTACTTTAACTCACATTGTTTCTATTTTGCCGTTCAGAAAGTTTGATTTTGCTAAAGCTCGTCACAAACATGAGGAACGTGTCAGACAATGAGAAAAAAAAAGTTTAAAAAAAAGAACAATTTCACTGTTAGTCGATCATGATCCCAGTAATCGTAAATAATCGTTAAATTAGTGGTGGTTTTTCATCATAATGTGACAGTCTGACCACCTGGACAGGAGGGAATGATGCTAACGCTAAGTCTGCTAGTCGGCTCATAGCGTTTATTAGCGTAGCCGCACAATTAACTTAGTACTTTAATATGTAAACTACCAACAGTTCCAGAAACAAAGTGCTCGCTGTACTCTCCTGATGGCGCCGCTCCATATCTGGCAACAAACAGGGTCTTTGGGAATGTTAAGAATCTCTTTTGAGACGTTTTTTCCATAAAATCCACAGCAAGCAGACGACATAGCGGATTCTGTCCTCAAAAGTGTATCAACAAGTATTTCATGACTCATGAATACTGACAGAAATAAGACTAGAGGCATCTAAGGTTTATTATCCAACCAGCTCAGAACCAAAAGTAAAGAGCAGATCAGGTCTAAAATAGGTTTAATCCAGGTCATAATCGGTTCCAAGAAAAGCAGTTTTTCTAAAGCATTTGTACCCGAGAGCCGTTCATTCACACCAAAGAGTTCTACTGTCCAAACTTTGCAAAGACAACTGCAGACAGTGAGACAGATTTACAGCCTCACTCTGTCGCATGGACGTCATTTCTGGTTCGAGACAAGACACACGGCGCCCATAAACAAGCTAATAAATAAGTTTAGTGTCCAGAAAGAGTGCCCGTCCAGCCATTTAATGCACAATGCTAAAATGTGCGGAGGTGGAGAGTCCACTTGGCAGCGTCTGTTCCCTCTGGCTCGGCGCTGTAAATGAGTTATTACTGTGACACGGCTCACACGGCGGCTCTGGGTTTTCCATATTAGACCTTTGTGTCCCGGGGTCCATCGAGGTGACGGCGATGAATCGAAAATACCTTCAAAAACCTTGTCATCTTTCACTTTGAACAGTTTTATTTGATGTAAATTGCAATCGGGCGTTGCATTAGTATTATAAACAGTCTTTCTTTATGCATTACATCATTAGCATACATTTGGTTTTCAGCAACAAAAGTGAAGTTGAGGTGGATTTAAGTTTTGAAAATCATGTTTGTACATTCAAATAGTGTAGTTTAGCTCATGTAATAGAGTCTAGTGTATGGATAGTGTAGGACAATTTATCAATATTGTGGCATTGTCACAGATAAAGTAGGAAATATCATGTTTGCGGTCAGATGTCGATTTTATCAGAGCGACTTCCCGTTTCTCGATAACTTCGTCTAAATAATGGTTTGATTTGTCGAGAATAATTGGACAGTGAGGTTGAGTCTAGGCTTGGGAACGACTTGAAACTGGGCCATTAGCTAAACGAAGTCAGCGCGGAGCAAGAGCAGGACGTATGTGCGCTAGCTCCTCCCAACAGTGTCTTCAGATTGAAAACGACTTGCGGAAACGTCTGAATTTCAAAAGCATTGTCCAGATAACCCTTCTTTTCACTTTGTAAATAGCACAGGGTTTTTTTCCAATTTTTGAGACAGAATAAAACCACAGAAACTGAATTTTCAACTTGGCCATTGCGCTTTCGTAAAGAACCCACAATTACAATTTAACAATTCAACATTATCCTTTAAACACTCTTGTTTTCCACACATTTCCTTGACCCGTGTCGTTGGCGTCGAGCTCGTTCAGTATTCGGCACCTCTGGCCGTCTCTCGATGTCGTCCGACCGCTGTGATCACCGCTGCGTGTTTGACTTTGAGCTGCTCCTGTCGAGCTCCGCCCTCACTCTGTCCCTTCCTGTTGTTCCAGGGTCCAGGCGGTCTGAAGGGAGGAGAAGGGCCTCAGGGTCCCCCCGGCCCCCTCGTGAGTATATACGCCATTACCAGGTGCCCCCTCGTGTCTGCTGCTGGAGGCAAACCATGCAAATACACAGACTTTCACAACTACACGGACTGTTTTTATGTTGTTTTTTTAAGCCAAGGCAAATGTCCATCGTTTCAGGCACATGATTCTTTCCCGATTTGAAGGATTTTGTGAAGACATTTCCCCATTCAACAGACATAATATTTGATTTGAATTGCTGTAACAACCTAGAACCATTGCCATGTCAAATCCTTCAAATCAGGAAGTAAACCTGAAGCCTGAAACCCATGAATGTCTTTGATTGGATCGGATTGTGTTCATTAAAGATTGACATGGCGGGAGAGGAGACGACATTACACAACAATATGTGACAAGACTGCACACAAACGATGTGTGTCCTGGAAGCACGAGAACGCACAGTTTCCATGTCGATCTCATATCTGCAGCGGTAATGTCAATCTTTTGGTTGAAATGGACGGATAATTGGGCTGAATTGTTTGGACAGTCAAATCACTCACTAATTCTGCAGTGATTGATTTTCTTTCTATGTTTAGATAGTTCAAAGTCTGTAGTTCAATATTATCTTACGCTCATGTTGAGTAGAGATATCTGTGACTTTACAACCTTTGAAAACGACGTTACTCTTTTATTCTAAAGGCGGTGTCATTTGTCACGCAGACACTAAATACAAAGCGACAAAGTTAAGGTTTAAAATCCGAAAAATACACAGGAAATGCAGAGATATTGCTGCTGTCGATCATGCCGGCGTTGGCTTCAATGGTTAGGGCTGGGTTTTATTTGTTTCAGCATTGCGAGATAGGGCCTTCGCCTCGTTTTTGTCGGAAAATGTTTCTCCAAGTTGAAAAATGCACACAAACGATGGCAAAAGTCGGAGAAATTACTCGGGAACTCGAGTCAAAAGCTGCGGCCCGACTGCGTATCAGTGTAGCGTTTAACTCCTTAAGCTCAGGCCTGATTTGTCCTAAAACCCCCGGCAATCACGACCAAGAATTGAAGCCGAAGCCGTTTCTGAACCCTTTGGAATACAAACAAACGGCTGGGCCCTTTGTGAGTCTGACACTTTAGCGGTTTTGTCATCGTGCGCTCTGATTTACGCGGTGACAAGCTACAAACAAAGGAAAATCTGATAGCGAATCCCATCCAGAGATCTTTGGCTAAACGTCACTAGCTTTATGGGTTTACTGTCAGTCAGCCATATCATAAGAGCAACAGACGCGGCGCCATTATTGATTTCATTACCGCTACAGCGTTAGCCGAAGGGAAAACGGTTTAAAAAAAATTAAAAGAACGGTTAGCTTTCGAGAAAACGCTAACAACGATAAATCTTACGGCTTAGCTCTATTAGGCATGGCCATTATCGGTGACTTTAGAATCACGACTTTGCCAGGTAAAAGCACACAAACATTAGCATCCCGAGGACCCCACAGACGCGGCGATAGAGCCATTTGCACGATATTAGGCAAATGTGGCAAGCAATTACGCAGAAACTTGACTTTTAAATATTCCGTTGACCAGAGCACTCCTCTTCATTCATCTTCTGCGATTGGTCCCTGTCCAAGCCTAGTTTCCATAGCAACTGTAAAGCTCAGCCAGATGAGAACACACTAACTCCAAACCTCTTTTTTTTTGCCATTTTGCTGATAATTGCACAGCATTTCTCCCTGGGTCGAATCTGTCTTAATTACATTCAATGAAGGACGTTGTTCCCGAAATGACTCGAATCGAATGCCATATTGTGGACACTTTTTTTGCCGTTTTATGTAGTCAAGTGTAGAGCTTTGAAAGGGCGATACTCAAATAACCTTTCCCTCTTTTTTAGTCTTAAATGTAATAGCGTGGAAAGCCGCTCTCCAGAGCTTTGGCGGCGCGTCCGCATCGAGAAGGATTTGAGTGACGGCCGGCTTTGAACCATCCGGCATTTTGTTCAAGCGTTAAACGTGGGCCCGCGATAATAACCCCGGCTCAGGCGCAAAGATTAGATGACATCGGATATGCAGCGCGACGTGCGAGGAGATGAAGAAAAAAATGGATGCGTTTCTTTTTGTTTTATTTTTAACTCTTCCCCTGGCCAAATTGGAGGGTTGGGAATTAAGTTCGTTCATGGTCATTTTTCTAAAGCTTAAATCATGAGCTGATCTGGGACGGCACTTAACAGATGAAATAAATTTAATAAAAACTTCTCAGAGCTTTTATCTAGGGCAGCTTGATACTGTAATAATCCTCTAATATTGTGATATGCAATACAGCTGTTAAGTACTGCGATATCGATATTATTGGGATATTTCAACACACTATATCATATTTTTTCTCTTGATTTTGAAAATGATTTAAAGGAGACATATTTAGCTTTTTTCCAGGTACTTCATATCAAACCATAGCATAAATAGATCATAATTTTGCTAATTTTAAACCCCAATATCGATCTAAAATGCCTTAAAAAAAGGAAACAGGTCCATTGACTTCCTTACTAGCCCCGCCTCTTCATAGTGGCATTTCAGCACAACAAGCAGCAGATTGACGTTTACATGTTTTTATTCGTGCAAATTCGTTATTCGTGGCAAAAGGGGTCCTACATTTTCAAAGTGCAGTGATGTGGGCGGGGATAGGGGGTAGGTTTGAACTTCAGTTTCAGGACAATACGGGATTACTCAAACACGCATGAATCAATCAATCAAAATGCAACTTTGTGTAAACTAATGGTGACAAAACACAATATTAAAAGTTCATTAGAGTTGATTTAGCATAATATAGACTAAATTAGGCCTTAACCTGAAAAACACATAAATAATTTGTTTTTAACATTTTCCTTAACAAAAACTAAATTAAATTAAACATGTATTTAGTTATTGTGATGTATTTTGTTACAGTGTTGATTATTGCATCAGCCAATATTGCAATATTGATACTTTTCCAGAATATTTGGCTTGCAGCACTACTTTAATCATGTTATTGTTGTGTTACTTCAAATAGCTCCTGTGTGTTGGAGTAATCCTGTATTCTGTTACAACTGAGGCTTGAGTGCTCAGGAAATACCACTTTTCACCTACCCCCTATGTCCTTACATCATCATTACATCATCCTTTCTCTTTTAACCATATTACTTCCACACGTGTCATTTTCCGGATCAACGAGCGGCGAAAAATCCATCTGTAACTAACCATTTCGCTCGCTAAATAAGAATCTTTTAGCAGTTTGATCCATCGCTCAAAAGACTTTCCACCTGTCGTTTTGTTTTAAAACTTTGAAAAGTGGTTTTGAAATCGGAGAGGAAAAGTTGGTGCTCGCGAGAGATCTGATATTTTCCGCCATCGATTTGCTGCCTGAGTTACAGCGTCCGCGGGGAGGACGGTGTGAGGCAAAGAGACTCTCTGCAGGAAGAAGAAGAAAATGAAATAGAGAGAATGTGACTCTTAAGTTGGGTTCTGGGTCGGGAGATTCTTTCATTTCCGAGGCTGAAAATGACATGTGTGGGAGAAAAAAATGTTTAAAAGGAGAGGGATGAAAGATGATGGAAGGGCTGCGGTGACAGTTTTTAGAAAGTATTTGAACTAAATGTGTGTCTGATAAGTCGTGGAGAAGATATATCACATTTCAAAGCACGGTAGGAAGAGAAATCTCGGTTTAATTTAGAAAAAAAAGAGAGTAAAAAGCAAAGATTTGTACAAGATTTACAGTGTTTACTTTATCTTCAACAGCTGAAAACTAAAAAACGTATCATAGTTACTTTTGATACAGTAAAAGGGAAACGTCCAAACTAAACCTGGACTAGAACAGGACTATAAAAGGACTAGAACAGGACTATAAAAGGACTGGATCAGGACTATAAAAGGACTAGAACAGGACTATAAAAGGACTGGATCAGGACTATAAAAGGACTAGATCAGGACTATAAAAGGACTAGATCAGGACTATAAAAGGACTAGAACAGGACTATAAAAGTACTAGAACAGGACTATAAAAGGACTAGAACAGAACTATAAAAGTACTAGAACAGGACTATAAAAGGACTAGAACAGAACTATAAAAGTACTAGAACAGGACTATAAAAGTACTAGAACAGGACTATAAAAGTACTAGAACAGGACTATAAAAGGACTAGAACAGGACTATAAAAGGACTGGATCAGGACTATAAAAGGACTAGAACAGGACTATAAAAGTACTAGAACAGGACTATAAAAGGACTAGAACAGAACTATAAAAGTACTAGAACAGGACTATAAAAGGACTAGAACAGAACTATAAAAGTACTAGAACAGGACTATAAAAGGACTAGATCAGGACTATAAAAGTACTAGAAAAGGACTATAAAAGGACTAGAACAGGACTATAAAAGGACTGGATCAGGACTATAAAAGGACTAGATCAGGACTATAAAAGGACTAGATCAGGACTATAAAAGGACTATAAAAGGACTAGATCAGGACTATAAAAGGACTAGATCAGGACTATAAAAGGACTAGAACAGGACTATAAAAGGACTAGAACATGACTATAAAAGTACTAGAACAGGACTATAAAAAGACTAGATCAGGACTATAAAAGGACTAGAACAGGACTATAAAAGTACTAGAACAGGACTATAAAAGGACTAGATCAGGACTATAAAAGGACTGGCTCAGGACTATAAAAGTACTAGAACGGGACTATAAAAGTACTAGATCAGGACTATAAAACTACTAGAATAGGACCAAAATGTAACCTTTTTTAGGTTTATAATTTCCCTTCCTGTTTGTAATTGATGACATCACACTAGGAATTTAAAACACTCATCTAAAAACTCATCTAATGTCACTATTCTTATTATTTGACATAAAAAGATAAGTGACAGCGACTTTATTTTGTTGAATTAATGTTTAGAAAGTCAGAAAAGTTGTTTATTTGTGTAAATTATGCATAAACTTTGACTGGAATGAGTGTTCCTAGTGTGATGTCACTTCCTGTCATTTTTTTTACACATTTTTAACGTTTTCTTTACAAATATCTGCTTGATTGATGCAACACTATCATTTTCAATCTACAACAGGTTTAAATACGCCAAATAAAGTAGAAAATCGTAAAAAAAAACTGTCACAAAACGTCACTTTAAATATTCATCCCATTAAAATTGTCCCATTTGCATATCACACTTGCTCTGGTCGGTTCTGACGTGGGTGAAGTTGCTCGGCCAGAATCCTCCCGCGGATGCACATGGAGGGTCACTCATTGTCCTGACGCTGCTGCTGTCCTGGAGGAGGCGCCTGCGCTCACATTCTTACACCAAACTGTGGCAGACAATGAAAGTCTCTAGCCGCTGCCAAGACTCCGCCCGAGCCAAGTGTCAAACGCGACCTCACTGCGCGGCGTTTCACAACAGATGACGTCGTGTGATGGTGAAATTCCCCGTTCGACTGACAAAACGCAGATGTTTCGATGAAGTTTACGATTAATATCTCTTTAATTAATTTCATCCACATCAATCACGAACTTGGAAGGGGTTCAACGTCGCCTCTGTGAGCGAAAAACAAATTAGGATGAATTGTTTTTTGTTTGTGAAAAGTGGCATTTTTTGGTGTCATTTGAAAGGACTTTGAGACATAAGATTAAAGTGACGTATGACAGGTTTTTACAAATCTCTAATTTTGACTTTACTTGGTGTTTTTATACCTGTTGTACATATAATTATAGTTTTACACCAATCAGGCAGGTATTTGTGGAGAAAAGTCAAAAAATCTGTGGAAAAATGACAGGAAGTGACATCACACCAGGGACACTCACTCCAGTCAAAGTTTATGCATAATTTACACAAAAGAAACAACTTTTTTGACTCTCTAAACATTAATTCAACAAAATAAAGTCACTCTCATATATCTTTATTTGTCAAATTAAAACATAGTGACTTTAGATGAGTTTTTGCCCAGTGTTTGCTGGGTCATTTCCTAGTGTGATGTCATCAATTACAAACAGGAAGTGAAATAAAAAACCTAAAAAATGTGCTATTCTGTGTTAAAAATCTAAAAAAATATAAAGAAAAAATTCAAACTATATTTATATTGACTCCGTTTTAGTACAAGTCATCCGACCTGTCGGGGGCACTTTAATATTGCACGTTTGTGAATCCAATCGCTGACAAATAATGAAGTTCAACATGTATATTCATTTTCAGTTTGTTAATTAGTCATATATTTGATTTAGTTTGTGTAAAACGTGTGCCAAAAAGGTCTGAGCGCACAATAAAACACTCAAAGAACCAAGAAACATTTGACATCTGAAATAAACAAGCGAAAAATATTAAGATTATATATCGCAAAGTGCCTCTGTGTCCAATTCTGACTTCTTTAAAAGATGTGAAGCCGATCAATGCTCGCGATGGTGAAGTTTACACACGCAGTACTTTACGTTTGCACATGAACAGGGATTGATTGAAAGCAGCGGCGTGTCAGGAGAATACACGTACATCCAGGTGAATATTTGTGTGAACGCAGACGCCAGACCTTGCCCGGATAAAAGGCCGGAGAAAGCGGCCCCCAGATCAAAGACGCCATTAGGTTCATTTGTGAATGTGGCCCCCGCACGGTAAACGCAGAGCTCACCTGGCGCGTCGAGAGGCAGGCCATGGGATTCGTCTTCAGGCCTTGAAGATGGAGTATTTTAATATAAAGACGGGCCCCTGTCCTATGAGTGCTGACGTTAAAGTACTTTAAAGGCTCCCTCAAGTTCATGTTCATAGTTTTGTATGTATTTGTCCATGCAGGTCTGTGAGATCCTGTCATAGGGCGGGGCAGTTACTTACATTTTTAATCTCGTTTGGGTCCATAACTAATTCTATGTCAGTAAAAGTGTGTGATTTGGATCAGAATTAGGACTTTGGAGGTAGAAATTGGGCTTTTATTGGTGTTAAATGGCACTGGTAAAAAAAAATGTTTTGTTTATGTCCGTTTTTGAAAAGAAAAAGTGAATGGGAAGAAATCTCAATTCATTTTTGTCGCACATCGCCCAAGCTTATCCTCTCATATTGAATTTAGAACAATATTTTCAACGAGAAATTACATTCATAACACTTTTTTCAGTCATTCTAAAGAAAATGGTCACGTTTGCACATTCACCACATCCAAACTGGGACTAAACAAGGACTTTTATTTGTTTGTTGTGCACAAAACTGCCTAAGTATGTATTATGTCTTACACAGTTATTATATTTCCGTGACGACGAGTTGTTTGTCAGTTCATGTCATTCATCATCTGTAGAAACACTGTAAACGCCCTTTAATCTCCGGTTTGTATTGTTCCACTGACATACTGTAGCCGTGTATTTTAGGGTTCTCCGGGAGAGAGAGGAGCTGCGGGTCCCGGAGGTCCCATCGGAACCACCGGACGCAACGGACCCCAAGGACCCCCCGGCCCGGCTGGAGAGAAGGGCGGCCCTGTGAGTGCTTATGAAAGTCTAAAGAAGTCTGTGTTTGTCCATATGTTTGAGTATGATTAAGGCCAGGGTAAAACTGCTCTTGAATATTACATTTTATGGCAGAATTCTGTGTAAAATAGTCAATCCAGGGCCAATTATCAGGAAGGAGTTTGTTATTTTGGGAACACCGTAGCTATGGTTACATGCTCGCCGTAAATCTGACCATCATTTGATTCGTGGAGTTGTTGAAATGTCATAGAAACAGTTACACCGGAGTAATTTGATGTATTTCTGATTGTTCACAAATGATATATAATAATGCAAAAAAATAGGGAAAACTGATGTAGCAAAGACAAAAAATGAAAGAGAAAATGTAAAAGATTGAAAGTTACCGTATTTCCCGCACTATAAGGCTCATTAAGCGAAACAAAACGTGTACCGCACAAAATCGCTTCGAGGTCAGTAAACTCAACCAGAATGAATCCATGTATAAGGCGCACTGGATTATAAGGCGCGGTGTTGTTTGTTGAGAAAATTAAAGGCTTTTAAGTGCGCCTTATAGTAAGAAAAATACGGTAATTTAAATGTCATTGTATTTTCTCTTTCTCTTCTTTGTTTTTGATGCTCAGATTTGTCTTGAGCCTGTAAAAACACACCAACAATCAGATCTAATTATTGCTTTATCTATTCTCGTTATCTAAATGTGTAAAAGTGTAAATTTGTCTGTGAGTTCAAAGTGTAAAAGATTGTTCCGTAAAGTTACCAGGATGTTGAGCTCTTCCCTGTACGTGAAGTGACCTCTTCTTAACTTGCTTTGCTCGTCGCTGTGTCCAGGGAGAGAAGGGTCCGATGGGCCCCGCTGGCAGAGACGGAATCCAGGGGCCGGTGGGTCTGCCCGGTCCCGGAGGTCCTCAGGGGCCCCCCGGAGAGGACGGAGACAAGGTAAAGTCATATCGGTCAATGTCGCACTGGCGTTTCCCTCAGTATAAACGAGTAAAAGTCTAAGGATCGTGTCAAAAAATAATATTAGACGTGTATGGCACAACTATAACTGCAAATCTACATTAAAATACACTTTTTTATGTAGCACATTTTATAAACATAAGAGTTTTTGACGTGCTGCACTAACACAACAGCATAATAAGTGCTCAATTTGATTGTACTAGCTCCAAAATAATAAAACCAGTCAAATAAATAAATAAGTAAAATAAAAATAGACAGTGATGAAATAGATCATTTAAGTGGGTTAATACATAAGTAGTATCTTTACAGAGACAAAATGCTTTAACATTATGATAGTACTGTAAATATATGGCCGTACGAATGTATTGATTTTACTAATTGAGTTCCCATGATACTTTTACATGAGCGGTTCTCAAACTGTGGAGCTGTGGCACACGGGTTCCTCTGCAGTTCAAACATTTGCTGAAGAAAATGTCAATTTAATCCACATTTTTGTCTGTTTGGCCTGGTTTATTCTGCAGTCCTTTTACACCACTATTTTAAGTATTTTTTAGCGTCGTTGTATATTCGATGTTCGTTCGGATGTAGGACAAAGCCAAAATAACAAAGGGAGACACACAGAGTTTGAGGGAAATATAGAAAAACAGAAAAAGCGTGTCGTACTCTATTGTTTTCTCGTTCGTAATCGAGCCAAAGTCGCCGCGTTAATCTCCGTCTATAAGTTCAAAAGTGCTTTCATCACCGCGAGACGACCCCGAGATGTTTCAGCTCCGTCTGTTCGGGGAGAAGACTTTCTTCTTTGCACCAAAGTCGAGCTGACGGCCTCAAGCTGTGGTTTTCACACTCGAGTTTAGCTCAGACCAAAGGGAAGCGCCGGGATCAAATGACACAGGTGCGAAACCCCACAGCGTCCAGCGCATTCATCCGCCAAATAAACTCCAAAGACCCAGAAAGTTGTTTTTCAGAGTGTCAAAAGTGAAAAGTCTCGGCCAGGTTTTTAAATACTGTAAGAAATATACAGTTCTTGGGACATACTTTTGCTTTTATCATACTTCAGCTCCTTCTGTCAGTAGTAGATTTAGCTCATTTACCTACTGATCATTAGATAATACTGTATGTTCTTCTGGTTTTGTTATCCTATTTTACTTTATTTATTGGGTCTTTGTTCCTGGCCATATGTGTAAGTAATAAATATACATTAAAATAGAAAATGTAAAAAGGAATCGAGATCGAATGCTCTGATTGTGTGTTTTTAACAGTCACTTAGAGTTTAGAAGAATGCGTTTTGTACTAATTAGATTGATTGTATGTTTTAAAATAGCACTAATTAAAAGTCTGGGTTAGGGTTAGGTTTTGTTTAAGTTCAGAAAATCTATACTGAAAAGCGTTTTTTTTTAGATTTCAGCACAAAGTACAATTGACTCCAAAATTTAACAACAAAAATTATTATTATTATATATTTTTTTTGACATATCGTCCAGCCCTAATGTAAAAAATATTCCAAAATCAAATAAAAGCATTGTTCTTTCTTTTTTTTGACATTATTGTCCAGCCTTACTGTAAAACATATTTAAAAATCAAATAAAAACATTATTCTTTTTTTTTTTTTTTTGACATTATTGTCCAGCCCTAACGTAAAAATATTTAAAAATTCAATATGTTAAGAATTCAATGCTCAAGTGCAAATAAGCGTAATTTAACCTACTAATAACATCACGTGTCATTACACATTTGCAACTAGAAACTAAAAACTTGATAATAGACAAACTTAACAAGTTTATAATGTAAAAAAAGTCACTACTTGTATTCTGTAAGACCTAAAGCCTTTATATATAAATACTTCAAAGCATTGGATACATTCAGCCTCCAATCCACAGTGAAAGAGAATATAAAAAACACTCGAAATCTATTCAAAGAGGAAATACACCAACATATAGAGTAGTGCGTACTTCTAACACTTTGCAGTCTCACATAATACATTATTTTAAATCAGTCTCCAAACCCTGGTCACGTCTCCTCTGGGCATTTTGTCAATCACAGTGGCGGAGTGTCCAGAGAGACGCCAATCAATTAATTGCCAAACAGGTTCTCTTTCCCGGGGTCCAATCATATTAGGATCTGAGGGAAGTATTTACTGTCCTGCACAGGTACGACTGACACTTAAACATATTAAAGACTTGTGGCTGATGGGGCCTTCTTTATTCCATGAAAGATGCATTGAAAAACTTGAGGCGTCTCCTTGCTGCTTGTCTCCATGACGATGGATGTAATTAATGCCATGTACGATATGTGGAAAACACTTTCAGGTGTTGCTGTTGTAAAGCGCTATACAAATAAAGTTTGATTTAATAAAGACCCTCCAGGAATTATGTGTTTAGAATGTCTGCGCACACGTCCTGGTACTGATGTAAATAAAATAAAATAAAATAAAATAAATAAAATTGAATAAATAAATTAAAATAAAATCAGGACGTAAAAATGTTTTGTAGACACAGAGACATAGTTGTTGTTTACAAGTGTCATTACATTTGCCTATTGGTAATAACTAACTCCCAGCTCAATTTTCTTGTAAAGTTCACCAATTAAGGACGAGGTTGTAGTGCTTGATGAAATAAAACTAAAAATGTAACTGTAAAACTGTATTTTTGGTGACATTAAATTTAATTACGATTTAATTCTGTAATCTTTTGTAATTCTTAACACTTCTACACATGTGATGTTTTATGACGTGGCTCTGGTGTTACTCACATAGTTTGGTGGTGTAGAACCTGTGGTAAATATTCATCATAGTTTTACATCCGTTAAGTGAAAAAAAAAAAAAAATAATAATAATAATAATATATATATATATATATATATATATATATATATATATATATATATATATATATATATATATATATATATATATATATATATATATATATATATATATATATATATATATATATATATATATATATGAGTTTAAAAGTACAGGAAGTAGAGCTGAAACAGAATCCCTCTGTGATGTCATCAATGTGTGACGTCCCATTGAAAACACACACAGTTTATACTTAACTGACACACGTTTTGGACAGTTTAAATGATGATTTAAAAAAAATAAAGGTATTATTGTCAAAATTATAACTGTTGTGTAATTTATATGGATTGTTTACAGTATAGTTGCTAGGTAACAGATGTGGAATTGCCTCTACCTATGTCATATTTTGTGCTCATGTCCAACCAGGAAGTACAATTATAAACTTTACAAAAACGATCAAAACTGGGGACAAACAGGCAAAATGTTCAGGACATTTTAGTGAAATGTGTAGTCTAAAGCCCTTTAAGTGCATTGAAGGATGAATCAAATATTATGTACAATCACCTGTAAAAGTACAAATGATCCTACTTGCTACCTATCAACTTTGTGGAGAGCTGCTGACTAATGACCCCACAAACATGCCCTACAGTCCATTGTGCTGAATAATCTCGTGTTGTTTGTTTCTTTTCCAGGGTGACGTTGGCGGACCCGGGCAGAAGGGAGGCAAGGGAGACAAGGGTGAAAGCGTGAGTCATTGTTTTCAGTTCAACTCGACGCCTTTTCGTGACTCATCGAGTTTTAAATGATCTGTCTTTATGCGAGGAAGGTGATGAATATTAACTGAATACATTACGCCGCGTTATGAGGACGTCTTGAATTATTCTACCGTTTATGAAATGTTTCCCTCGGGGGCCGGGATGTGCTGTGCCGCCAACATTGTCTCTCAAAATCCCAGAACTTACCGTATTTTCTGCACTATAAGGCGCACTTAAAAGCCTTCAATTTTCTCAAAAAACGACAGTGCGACAGTAAGAGATTTTGCTTAATGCGCCTTATAATCCAGTGCGCTTTATATATGAAAAATGATAGAAAATAGACCATTCGTTGACAGTGCGTCTTATAATCCAGTGCGCTTTATAGTGTGGGAAATACGGTAAATGATTGGTATTCAGTTTAGCTTTTTTCTTGTCGCTATCTTTAGATGTTAGATGGAAAGTCAGCAAGGTTATTACAGATCACTATGTCAGGTTAAAGTTGCATCGGATATGAATGTATTTTTTATTGTTATTCTGAAACGTGCATGTGATTAGAGGAAATCGAGCATAAACAATGACCATACAACAATATACATGTATCAAAAGTATTATTTGGTCGTATATTTGTTCACGATGAAGTGAAAGTACATATTTAGCAGCAGTAACTTTTAATAATTTGTTCATGAGTGGTAAATCCAATATACCATATTTTCCGCACTTTAAGTCGCACTGGAGTATAAGTCGCACCAGCCAAAAACTGCATATTAGAGAAGAAAAAAACATCTATAAGTCGCACTGGAGTATGAAATGCAGTTGCAAGTGTGAAAATAACAAATAATATCACATATAAGTTGCTCCAGAGTATAAGTATAAGTCGCACCCCGGCCAAAACTATGAAAAAAGGTGCAACGTATAGTTCGGTAAATACGGTATATGTGTCTTTCATTAGACTGTGTGACTAATTGCATGATCTGTTTTAGGGTCCCCCAGGTCCTGGTGGTCTTCAGGGTGTGATTGGAGCTCCAGGTCCCGCTGTAAGTACTGACTCATTTCTCAAATAATAGTAATGGTTACTCATGATGAAAAGCTGATTTATGTATTTCTATTTACCAGCATACATAAATACAAATAAAATAAAAACTTAGAGGGGACATATTATGCAAAATTGACACAACTCTGTCTCCATTTGTGATTTTTCAAAGAAATCTGACAAGTTATGGCTGAAAAATGTCTTTGTAGTGATTTTCAACAACAATTACAATACGTAAATAATCATCTGCTGCTGCTAAGAGGCGGGGCTTATCATTTCTATAGTTTTGAACAGGAAGTCACTGAACGAGTTTCTGATAACAAATCTTATTTAATTAATATTACTGTTTACAATGAACAAAATTGTTATAGTTTAATATTAAATGCTTGTAACAAAAAGCATTATATGTCTCCTTTAATATACATTATCCACACTAAATAAACCACCAAGTTTGTCTTTGTAGCAGAATATTTAATATGTTTTCAATGCAAAACAGCAACAGTGTTTTGAGCTCTTAATAATAGTTCTTGTTTGAGCTTAATTTATCAGAACAATGCAGTTAGCCTTTTACACCAGTTTTTTGTGCAAATAAAAACACTATTGAATATATTTTTTTATTTTATCCAAATGACTTTGATGATTTTGAATTGCTCTTAATAACAGCCCAAGTCATAATGGGTCTGAACAATGCAATGCTTTTATGAAAACGCTGGGACGTGTTTTGGCTGTGCGGAGGTGTGACTCGAATGCTAAATGAACCCTCACTTACTACTTAGGCATTGATTTTACATTTTACATTTCAAGTTTTTGCCTGATAATGAGCGTATAATACATTGGTGTTTAGTGCACGGCGCATATAAACTGTTTATTTGGACACGGGCAAGGGGCAATAATATGAGCTGCACATTAAAGACATAATTTTACTGTGAGGACTGTTCAAAGACACGTTGTGCAATTCAATAGGGTACTCGAGTAGTTTAAAAAGGCTGTGGTCTATGAAAGGAATAACATGAAGCAAAAATAAACACTTTGCCATGTTAGGCTGGGTTAAGCAAGTTTTGATTCAACTCTGATCAGACCAAATACAGTTTAATCTACATTTTATTAATCCTGTTTACGAGGTCCTCTCCCTTTGAGCCTCAAAAAGCACTCCGTTTCAGACTGTGGCCGTCAAATATGGACATCTGGAGGTCCGTAAGTCATTCCCAGACTCGTTCTGAGCATTTCTGTTGTAAAACCGGGCTCATTACAACTCTGTGCTCGTTGTGAACTATATAAAATAGATTCAAATTAGAGAGTACAAAGATTAAACAGTAATACTACATGGCAAATGAGGAAACAGTATCATGTTATTCATAAATACCATGTGAACATTTTAAAAAGCAAAACAACAATGAGGAGACCGTTTGGACCTTTCTTCCTCGTAGAAATTACACACATCTTTGGCCTATAATAATCTAATAATAAGATAAGATAATCCTTTATTCTCCCACATGGGGAAATTTCATTGTTGCAACGCAGGTAGATACAGAGGTAGATACAGAAGAAAAGAACAGATCACTTATAGGAAGTCTGAAAAACACTCTCAGTAGAAGATCTCCTATAAACAAAAACTCCCATAGACAAAACCTCCTGTTACCCAACAAGGGATGGAGGAGAAAAATAATAAAGATTAAACAAAACAAAAACAAAAAAACTATAAATAAAAAAATAAATAAATAAATAAATAAATATACAAATAAATAAAAACAATAAAAACTACCAGTCGAATCCGTCCCACAGACTTTCTCATGAACGAGCTAAAACCTGACCTCATACGCCGCCCTCTCTCTTCCCCCATTACCACAACAGCAAAAAAGTCTTGTTCCCCCAACGCCCCAGATGCAACACGTTAGCATAGTTAGCGCTGCGAGGAAGCCAGAGGAAGCGACATTGAGACGTATCCGCCGTAAGCAGGAGGCAGCACACCCCGGCAGCAATGCTAATTATTTAACTGATGTTTGGCTGCGTCTCGGGGTTTGTCTGGGGAGGGCAATATCGACAAAAGTTCATATCTTGATGGTTATTGTTGTTTGTTTGTTTTAATCCATCATATATGTGCTAAAACTTAGATTAAACTTGAAGTTGCTTGAGATAAAACGAAACACACAGAGAAACAAAGCAAAAGCACGACTAAAATCAGTGAAATACACGATTTAACGGTGCGATATGGGCGTGGGGGGGACCACCGCTTGCTGGTTTCAATGATGTAGTTACTTTGCCTGAAATGTCCCACTGCATGGCATTAAACACATTGACCCTGCATGTATTAAATCACAGGTTACTCCACAACTGGATGAGAGTTTATTGTGATATTGCGGAACATTCCAGGCAGAGAAATAACAGCTGCACGGAGACAGAGCGGGTGGCGAACACTCCATTAAAATGTATGCGACAGTAAGAGTGCGAGTGACGCTAAAGCTGGAGCTAACTGTCTGATCGAGGCTGGGACCAACCAGACGTTCCAAACATTCAAGTAAAAAGTGAATCGACTGTAAATTCAAGCCGAAAACTGCACTCGTTACACTTTTATCACAGACGATATGCTCCATATTCTTATTTTGTTTGCATTGAAACGAGACGCTGTAGGTGAATAGAAAAACAAATCTTACATTTAGAGATATACATTTTAAACTTTACTTTACTTGCATAAACGATGGGGGGAAACAAATGCCGTTTCCATTGATAAATAAGGGTTTTTATGTGTAATTAATTCAAAAATTGCACATGAATTAATCTGAAATGAAAAAAAAAAGAGATTTATTGCTTCATTTTGTGCACATATTAAACTAATTATATATATATATACAGAAGAGATTTTGGACTATTAGCCTAACCGGCATCGAAAGTCTGATTTTACCTCCTTTTTTGGAGTTAAAACTTGAACAAATCAGGCTTAAAATTACAGTCGATCTCAACAAATCCTTCACTACGATCCGTCCAAGTTTGATGCGTGTAGGTGCTTCTTTATGATCTTTATGTCTCTACGGGAGAAAAACATAATGTTCCATGAATGAGTTGAACATAAATCAAATAATAAAACATCTGAAGGTGCAGAACGACAGGTATACTGATTAAAATATTATAAACAACTCACTTCTTCTTCATTTAATATCCCATGAGAAGTGTCCACCCCCCATGCTGACTCTTTGACACCTATAGCTTCTTCTTTACCACCAATATTACATTTCTCAATTTAGATTTCTCGCTCGTGCCCCGCCTCCCGGTCCAGAAGGAAATGTTTGTCAGTTTTGTATTGGAAAAGGAGCTAATGAGCCAATAAGTCTTTTAGCTGAAGTGTAATGAGCTTTGCATTCATCTCTGCGACTCAAGCCAGAAGATCTTTAAGGAGGCGGTGTTTGCAATGGCACCATCACTCTTCAGGCTATTACTGGGGAAAATATCACACGCGTTAAGTTGAGTGAGGAATAATTAAAATGTTTTATGAATGCCCTGCCCAATGTGTCTGAAAACAAGCCACACACACTTTTTCCCAAACATGAGATGGATTAAAAACACTAAGATGTAAAAGATGTACACTTCAAAAAGTAAAATGCAGCATGTTTGAATGATCATAGAATAGTGTGTTTTTGTATTAATATGTGTACTATTTGTGTGACTTAATGGCTTTGAGTCGTTTTTTTCTTTTTTTTACTTAAAATAAATCAAGATCAATTCTATTTATTTATGTATTTATTTGGACAATGCATATCGATGAACGCATTTGACGTGTGTAATTATGCCAGTTTACTGCTAATTTCCATCTGTTATGCCTGGAAAACAATTACAAAACATTACAAAAATCAATTAAAAGGTTTGTTTCATGGAATTTTCCAAAGTATGGCATTAAACTCTTCTAATTTATTCAGTTACATTGATGCTTTTATTCTCCTTTGGCGTCCTTAGGGTGCACGGTGGCAAAGGCGGTTAGCGCTCTTGCCTCCCAAGAAGGAGATCGTGGGTTCGATTCCCAGACCATACCAACATGATCTCTCTGGATGGAGCAAAAATTGGTGACTCTAAATTGGCCCTAGTGAATGAATGTGAGCGTGAACTGTCTGTAATGTCTCTGTGTCAGCCCTGTGACAAGTTGGCCACTGTCCAGGGTGTCCTAAGGCCCGAAGTCACTGGGATAGGCTCCAGTCACCCGCGACCCCGAAAGGGAACAAGCGGTAGAAAATGGATGGATGGCATCATCTACAAGTCTCCATGGAGAAAAATATGTAATATGTAATGGCATACTGTGAAATATACTAGGTACATAGTGCAGTTAGTGTAGTTATATTTCATCATAGATAGGCAAAAGTTTATATATTTATTTCCCTGAATACCAAGTTTAGTTCAAAACCTCTCTTTATTTGCACTTTCCAGCTTCTCTGTCACTTTTTATTGTATCATTTTTTTATATTTTTTTTTTTACTAGTGAAAAACATCAGCCAATTGTGACTTTTTCCGAGTGCAGTCACAAAAGATCAGCCCCGCGTCAGATTTAGTGCCACAAATGAAAGAGGCCTTGGTCACATTTGTTAAAATATCATTCGATCCATTCACACTGTCATGAACAAATCAGATCCAGGCCAAAAAAATGTATTATTATTATGAATTATGATATATAAAACCCAGTGAAAGCAGCCTCTCCTTTACACCTGCCCCTCACTTCTTCACTTCTTCGTGTCTGTGATGCGGCGCGTAAAGGTGAAAGATGCTGAGTTCATGGTTGAAGTTGCAGGCGTCGGGTACAGAGGGGAGACGGGCGGGGCGGGGGATCGAGCGTAAGACGGGCGGGGCGGGGGAGCGAGGTGAGACGGGGGGGGGGGGGGGACTCCACAGAAGTGCTGACAAACTGTGAGCTCCTCAGTTCAAATGCGTGTCAGCACTTCAAAGTCTCGCCGCAGCCCCAGTCCTGGGACGAGAGGCAGCCTCCAGCGCCGGGTGAATGCAGAAGGGTTCAAGGCGAAACTGTGATGATGTAGGGGAAAAGGGGAGAGGGATTTTCTCTACCCAAAATAGAGGTATTATAATAGTTTATGTCATTTTGGATAACGCCAACCCTTTATCCAATGGAGTCCAAGCCAATACGGTCGCTCGATCAACAGGAGCGCATCCGGCTGTTGAAAGTGTGGCTAGTGATCCATCAATGAATCATTCAAATGTACGTGTGAAGCTCAAATCATGCCGAAAGCATTTAAAAGTGCTATATACGAAACAATAAAGAACATGTATTAAAATCACAATACAAATGGAGAAACGTCACAATCCAATATGAATACAAACAAATAAACAGTG
This sequence comes from Eucyclogobius newberryi, assembly GCF_026437365.1. Lineage (NCBI taxonomy): Eukaryota > Metazoa > Chordata > Actinopteri > Gobiiformes > Gobiidae > Eucyclogobius > Eucyclogobius newberryi. The sequence continues at coordinate 8,720,849 of NW_027315746.1, read as the reverse complement.
GATTAAAGTGACTCTGACAGGTTTGACACAGATTGAACTAAAATGCAGTTAAGATGTATCTGTATTTGGAATTTGGCTAAATTTGATAAATGTTATGACAGAATAGCAAATTTTTTAGGTTTATAATTTCACTTCCTGTTTGTAATTGATGACATCACACTAGGCAGTTACCCAGCAAACACTGGGCAAAAACTCATCTAATGTGCCCATTATTTTTATTCGACAATTAAAAATATATGAGACTTTATATTGTTGATTTAATGTGTAGAGAGTCAAAAAGTAGTTTCTTTGTGTAAATTATGCATCAACTACAGCTTTTTCAAAGTTTTCTCCACAAATACCTGCTTAAAACTATAATGTATATGTACAACAGGTACAAATACACAAAATAAAAGTGAAAGTTAGAAAATAGTACAAACCTGTCATACATAACATCTAACAGGATTTTTTTAGATGTATGAAAGGAGAGCTGAAAACAGATTTAATACTGACAATTTACAGATGGTACAGTGAAACAACATTTTGTGTTTGTTTGTTTGCTTACTTTTATTAAACCAGTACAGTCCCTCTTGAGATAGAAAATGTCGTTTTTCCAGAGGTTCTTTTTACCCAAGTGAAGACAACAACAATGCAATTTACTGTTGCAGCGTTTAATTACAAACTGATCCGAACAATAATGGTATTTATTCAACATTTCCTCCTGGGCAAAGCATCTTCTCCTCGTGCTTTACCTCCATTCTCTTTCTCCATTCTCTTTTCGAGATGTGTTCATACCATAGACATATTCAAAATCAATTTAGACAACAGAAATGTAGACCAGTTAAAGAAGTGTAAGGTCGTGTCGTGCTTCCAGCGCCAAAACATCACGCGCAGAAATAAAAACGTTGAGATTCCTGCATCAGTCACATCACCCAAAGCTGTAAAAGAAAGAAAGTTGGCAAAGAAATACAACCTCAACCTTGAAAAGTACTTCTAAACTGCCCGACCCCAGCTGTGTTCTGCCCCCTGCTGGTTGTATCGAGCCTCCTCCGCGACCTTGACCGGGATTAGGACGGAAACCCCCATCACACAACGACGACCACGGAGTCCACACGTGCGCTCCGCGGCCGTCGTTATTTTAAGGCTTAGGGTTAATTGTTTTTTTCCCACTGAACATATTTGAACTGTAATACCTGCGACCTCCAACAGGGCAGCGACGGCGAGGCGGGGCCCCGGGGACAGCAGGGGATGTTTGGACAGAAAGGAGACGAAGGACCAAGAGGATTCCCCGGACTGCCCGGACCCATCGGACTGCAAGTAAGTGCACGACATAGTACTGTTGTATTTGTGAATATTGTGACGGGAAATAGTACAAATACAGTTGTTAAATGGCAACGAGAAAGCCATTTTATTTACCGTGACTAAATTATATCGAACCAAAGGTTTTGATCGACAAATATGAGAGAAAAAAGATAATTATTCTCTTTTTTTTCTTCTTTTTTTGGCATATCACATCCTGCCAAAAGGTTAAATTAAATGTCAACTAAGAAATATGAAAAAGTAACACCACAATGAATTTAAAGCGCGAGATCATCAGATTGATCTTTATTTTTTATTGATCAGCTTATTGCAGATATTGATTTTCTTGATCTTTTTGGACATTCTTTCTTGTTCCACGTCGTTTAAAACAACTTTACTCACGATTAAGTTCAGTCTTCTGTTTTGTGGTGTCATTTTACGGACCTTGAAAGTGTCTGAAATAAAGTTTTATGATGACGTGCTTAAAAAAATGTGCTGATTGGGTTGTTAAAAACGGCAACATCCAGACGCTAAAACTGTAAAAAAGAAACTGAATATAAAACAAGACTACCGTATTTTCCGGACTATAAGTTGCACCTGCCAAAAAATGCATATTAGAGAAGAAAACACACATATAAGTCGCACTGGAGTATGAAATAAGTTTGCAAGTGTGAAAATAACAAAACAATATCACATATAAGTCGCACTGGAGTATAAGTCGCACCAGCCAAAAAATGCCTAATTGAGAAGAAAAAAACATATATAAGTTGCACTGGAGTATGAAATGTGGTGAAAATAACAAATAATATCACATATAAATCGCTCCGGAGTATAAGTATATAAGTATAAATATAAGTATAAGTCGCACCCCGCCCAAAACTGTGATAAAAGGTGCAACTTATAGTCCGGAAAATACGGTAAATAATCATTTGAGTCACATAAATATGAGAAAATGAGTAGGTAAAGAGAAAAAAAGAGCGTAAACAGTTTTAGAACGATCTTGATAGCATGGCAGCGCAGCTTATTAACCACATTTACCATGATTGCGTTACAGAAATAAGTATGAAACGTGGAGCTTATTCCTCGGCGGCATGAATGTGAATGAGTTCGAAATGCGTGCGACAAACTTGGCCATAAAACCAGACTCAGACCCTTCCCCCGGCGCCCGTGTTATTTACTTATCCTCCTTGTTCTTTTGAAGCTTCAGGTGCGGAGTCCGGGAGCAGCTCCTCCGCACCGACATTTACATCGCATCAAAACACATGATTTATTAATGCAGCCGCGGCTCTCAACTGCACTTTGTACCGCTCGGGGGTAAATGGTACTCTCCCCTCGAGGACTCCACCGCGCCCCAAAAAACATATCACATTTTTACATTTTGTATAGTTTATAAAGTCATCCGGGCTCGCGTTTTCGTACCGGCGTTTTATTATTAGTATTATTATGCGGAAAGCTTCATCCCTGCAGAGACCTACGCCCAAAACGAGCTGCTGCCGTGACGACCGAGGCCCATAACATGAATTTTGAATAGGCCTTCCTCCGCATAAATACACTCCGTTCTTAAAGTTATGAGCAAATTGTGGCACATTTTGGATATTTGTGGCTTCGGCTGTATTAATAATTCAGACACAGTTTTCCAGGATACAATACCATTTTCTATCTACCGTATTTTCCGGAGTATAAATCACTCCGCAGTATAAGTCGCACCAGCCAAAAAATGCATAATAGAGAAGAAAAACACGTATATAAGTCGCACTGGAGGATAAGTCGCATCATCTTGAAATGCAATTTAAAATAATAACAGATGAGAGAACATGGTGAATAGGTGTACATATGCTAACACTAACACCTTCAGCTACATGACGTATGCTAATGCTAACACCTTCAGCTACATGAGGCACAGACAGAACTGTGGTAAGTGTCTGGTATGTTAACGTAACATATGAACAGTTATTCAGATAACTATAGCATAAAGAACATGCTAACAAGTTTACCAAAGCATCAGTTTTACCCCAAATCACTAAATCCATTGAATTCTTCTTCCTCTGTGTCACTTCTAAACAACTCCACAAACTCCAGAGGAAGAGGAAGTGCAGATTCTTCTTCTGCGTCGCTTAGAGCCTAGAGCGCCCTCTTGTGAAATGCGGTTTCCAGTGTGAAAATAACAAATAATATCACAATAAGTCACTCCTGAGTATAAGTCGCACCCCGACCATAACTATGTAAGACTTATAATCCTGAAAATACGGTAATACAATGCCTTGTAAGGAGAATTTACTTCAATACAGTTTTGTTTTGTCAATCAATTTAGTGTTAGTATTGATTTCCGTGTGTGTCTGTTGCCAAATTTGAACCTTTCAATCTTCAATATCAATTAACTCGGCGGGATTCTTGTACCACAATCCCATAATAGCTCGAGGGACGTTCTTCAGATTCTGTCCCCGTCGTCAGAAATCACAAACGCTACAGATAATTGCGCTGGCGAAGCTGAACGCGCACGGACTACGCCATGTATTGAAGGGCGGCTCAGCTAAACGTAATTAAAAGACTGGAGATGGAGTGCATTAGGCCCAATTAAAAGTCAATTGCGCTTAATAACAACGTTATCTGGGCCTATTGACCAGCGGCTTCGTCCTTCCTCACTTGGGCATAATTGACTAAAGATATCCCAAAGTCTGTCTGTTTTCTTGGCCCTTCTTCAGCTCGATAACGCACAACGAAGATGCACGGTTTTCAATATTGGGAACTGAGTCAAATCGAGTGCGACTTCAATCCATCCAATAGTTCTGTTTATTGACACACGAGAAACATGAAAAACGCGAATGTAAAGAAATGGATGCAGTTTTGGGGCTTCTGCTGATGAGGGCTGTTGGCTCCCGGGCCTCGAGACCCCCGTTTAAGAGATAAATTATAATTATAATTAGAAGAGAGTCAGAGGGAGGGGCACGAAGTCACGATTGCTAATGTGTGTGACCTGGATGCTTAAATAGTGTAGCTGCAGGAAGGTGTGTGAAAGGGGTGTGGTCCTGCTCCAAAACTTAAGATGACAAACTTATCTTCATTAAATAAAATGCCTAGGCCTGGAACAATAAAACAAATTAAATAATTATGTGCAATATATCAAATATAAAATATTGCATAAATGCTTATTAAGTCCATATAGTATTCATCATGATACTGCTCTCAAGGTCAAAATGAGAGTGCTGTGTGCTGTCTTCATCTAATTAAAATGTGGTTTTATCTGTTATTAGCAGAGGTGTGAAAATGGACTATGACTATTAAGTCCTGCTTGGATTGAGTTAACAAAGTGAGGAATAAGTTTCGACTGCTTCAAACTGTTTAAAATGAATATTGTTTCTGTTTTTTCCACATATTTAAGACTGTAAAAATCAGATGCAGCGTTCATAAATTAAATGTTATTTAGTCATTTTCAAAATCACAGCAGATGTATACAACCATTTGCAACCAAACATCTGCCAACGGGTATTCAAGCCATCAAATGAATCTGTATTTGAAATGGGCAAAATGGGAAAAGATATATTTTCGGACTCAATTTGGAAATGGAAAAATGAATTAGACTTTGATCTAAACAGTACTTTTGTTTTAATTAAATTATGCTATGATTCTGTTTGTTGTTTAGTTCATGTCTGCTTGTATTATTTTTAATATTATTTATTTATTTTTGTTATACACTCAGGTCATTTTATTCCATATTTAGTTTATTAGTTTATAAAATTTTAGAAAAAAATGGCGCTTTCTCAAAAATGTATAAAGGATAAAAAAAAAAATTCCACAAGATTGTTTGTGTAAGATTTTGACATTTACAATATTGTTTACTGTCATAATATTACACAACAAAAAGTAAAAAAGAACCAAACACTAGCCCCGACCAGGCTAATTTACAGTTTAAATGTTGAAAAACGATGCCATTCCATAGTTTGTTATTATTGCACCATCTGAATCACGTTCCTCTCCATAACTTTACAAAACAACGCCTCATTCATTCATCACCTCTAATCCCCATCTGTCAAATACCTGCGTTTATTCCCCGTTCTCGATGCACACTTTATTACGCCGCCTAAAACCCTCATCATAATACAAATTAGCTTTCCGTGCCGTCGCCGCGCCGCGTTAAATCACCCGCGCCGTCCCGACGCCCGTCCTTTGACAAATGCGGGCGTCGCACCGGTTTACGCTCAGGCAAAGTCGCATCCAAATACTTTTTTGTTGTCGGCGGCGGCGGCGGCGGCGGCGGCGGCGGCGGCGGCGCTGCGTCGGGCATGATTGAATCTCCAATCAGCGTAACGCCCTATCACCGTTGTTCTCACTTTGGCGCGGCCGGGACGTAGATGGATGGCGCCCGCGCTGTGTAATTTAACCGGGCTGATTATGCTCAGGCCTCCCATAGCCTTTAATTACAATAGGTGTCCTTTTTGACTAATTGCGTGTTTACTTTTAAGGCCGTCGGTGTTATTAATGTGCGCCCGGGCTTACTTTGCAGCAAACAGCACCCGTAAGAGGTTTTAATGAGAAGGAGAGATGTATTTATGCTCATATTTTCTCACGTTTGTGTCCATGGCGGCCTCTGTTCGTTAGTAACGTTCCTGTTTGTGTTCCCAGGGTTTGCCGGGCCCCCCTGGCGAGAAGGGAGAGAACGGAGACGTGGGAACGATGGTGAGTGCGAGGGAAGTGGGAGTGGCTTAGTATCCAGTGTTTTTTTATATTCTTTTAGTCGTATGTTTCGTTTAATAAAATGTTTGTGTTGAGACTGTGACCAAACGACTGTAAAATCTTTCATTTTCCTTCATTTTCGTGGTCGATAAAGCGACTGTTCCTCACGTTTGTGTCTGGATTTTACTTTTTGAAAAACAAAGTGAGTGAAATGTGACAAAAACAGCCAGATTAAAAAAATATGTGGTTTTATATTGAACAAAAAATAGTTAAATTTGCTTCTGAAATTGTCACGATTATTATTTTTTGGTTCTTACGATTATATTGTGACCTGAATAATGACGATTATCGACATGGCACAAGCATCTTTTCTGTAGGTTGATGTTTTTTGTGCACTGTCACTTATACATTTTAAAAAATAAAGTAAAAATTAAGTTGTTTAATAGTATAGTAATAATAGTATAAATAGTATAAAAAAATGGACCAAATGTTTTCCTTCTTTAAACAGTTTTAGAACGATGCAGTCTAAGATGACACGGTATAATAAAGGAAGCAGGGGTGTGCCAAATATCTGAACATCGATATATCGTGATACTATATTTGGTGATACAGTATCGATATTGTGTATCGATATATCGCCGTGAGTCATTTTTGTTGTAATGTCCCGAATTATTTTGCGACCGCACTACAATGTTGCTTATTGTTTAAAGAAAGGAAACTTGTTAAAGCGAAACATTTAACTTTTTCACTGTGACCCAGAGAGAGACCCAGTGATTCCCAGCCCTTAAAGAAAGTATTATTACTGTATGTATTAAGAAAATGTCAGTCCAGTCTAAAAAAAAGAGATAATTTTATATTAACATTGTTATTTCAAGTTTGTTGTCGTGACAGCGCTTTAACAAACTACTAATTTGAGGATTACTTTTAGTTCATGAGAATAAATTGTCCGTCATTATTTGTAACTGTGAAACAAATATCCATTAACCTCTGTGCGCGGGTTAAACTGATGGAAAGAACACTTGTTATGAATAGTCTTCATAAAATAAACAGATAAGGTGTGTTGTGGTGTTGTTTTGAGTGGTCTTTGTGTTTGTGCAGGGTCGAGCTGGTCCTCCTGGCCCCAGAGGCCCTCAGGGTCCCAGCGGATCCACCGTAAGTCTCAGCATCAATTTGTATTCTACATTTCACATCCAGACTTCAACAAATCAACAAATCCATTCATATTCTCATACAGTCAGCGCTCATGAACTCTGTTTCCCTCGCAGGGAGCTCAAGGCCCTCCTGGTGGTGTCGGCTCACCCGGAGCTGTTGGAGAAAAGGTAAATTAAACTTTTGTCCAACACTTTTGTGAAAGAGCTTTAGAGGGATGTACCAGCACATGTTAAAGTATATAATATGTATATATATATATATATATATATATATATATATATATATATATATATATATATATATATATATATATATATATATATATATGTAATCTACTGAGCAGAGTTTCTACAACTGTGGTGGTCTTTCTGAATTTAACTACATTTAATCCACATTTCTTTCTTTCTTTGTGTTAGTCCTTATAGAAATGCATGTTTCTAGTGTCACGTCCCATTTTTACCTGTTTTAGACCAAGTTCAGCCCTAGTTTAGTCATAGTTTAGCCCCACTTTAGTCCTAGTTTAGCCCTAGTTTAGACCTAGTTTAGTTCTAGTTTAGCCACACTTTAGACCTAGTTTAGCCCTAGTTTAGCCCTAGTTTAGACCTAGTTTAGCCCCAGTTTAGATCTAGTTTAGAGCTAGTTTAGCCCTAGTTTAGACCTAGTTTAGTTCTAGTTTAGCCACACTTTAGACCTAGTTTAGCCCTAGTTTAGCCCTAGTTTAGACCTAGTTTAGCCCCAGTTTAGATCTAGTTTAGAGCTAGTTTAGCCCTAGTTTAGACCTAGTTTAGCCCCAGTTTAGACCTAGTTTAGAGCTAATTTAGACCTAATCCTGGTTTAGTTCTGGTTGTACTCTGTAGTCATATTTCCCTGCTATAGACCATGTGTGCTTGTAAATGCATGTTCTTAAAAATTAGCACCAAACATGAATAATACACAAGCTGGTTTGACATACTGTTCATCTGTGTACTTTACTGTATCGCCAGCCTAGAAAACCACTACAGAGACGACTGCGACTCACCAAACGTTATTTCCAGTTCACGTTTGCTAATTATAACGGCTGCTCGCTGTAATTTAAATGAACAAAACCATATTGTCAACAACAAAACACTGGGAGATCAATTGCAAAAGAAAAACGGGGCTTGTTCCGTCCCCATAAGCAGGAACAAAGCTTGTCTTCTCTGAGCGCTAATTTAGCATCTAGTCTATTCTCCTTGTATTAAACCTTTTATCCCAGGTATTTAGTTTTCAAATATAACATATGTAGTTCATTATTTAACATTTTGTTCATGGTAAATCGAAATTGGAAACGGCTTGGTAATAGAAACCAGCAGATTTTAATTTCCATCATGTTTTCATTGTTGAAAATGGCTATATTACATGTTTAAACTTGTTTTTTATCATCTTAAAAGTGAAAGTGCAGAGAAAGAAGCAAAAACAGAACTTTTAAGAGCACTCAAGCCTCAAGCACAATTATAACATGGTTAAAAGTGCAAAAATGGCCCATTAAACATAACACGTCTCTGTAATTATCAACCTTTGACTGTAAAGTGTTTGAAGTGTTTGGGATTTTCAATGAATCGCCAGCGTTCTGTTGTCTGAGAATCCATTTCTGAGACGGCTGCTGAATGACCCTGACGACCAGACCCTGACGACCAGATCCTGACGACCAGACCCTGACGACCAGACCCTGACGACCAGACCCTGACGACCAGACCCTGACGACCAGACCCTGACGACCACAGTGTCTTCAGCTGTAAACTGCACGTCCTCGAGCTTCAATATTCATCTGTCCGCTGTGACTCCGCAGGGAGAGACGGGCGAGTCCGGCAACCCTGGTTCCCCCGGAGAGCCCGGTACTGGAGTGAGTACAGGTTCATTTTGTAAAGAGTGTAAAGAGTGTAAAGAGTGTAAAGAGCGTAAAGAGCGTAAAGAGCGTAAAGAGCGTAAAGAGCGTAAAGAGCGTAAAGAGCGTAAAGAGCGTGAAGAGCGTAAAGAGCGTAAAGAGCGTAAAGAGCGTAAAGAGCGTAAAGAGCGTAAAGAGCGTAAAGAGCGTAAAGAGCGTAAAGAGCGTGAAGAGCGTAAAGAGCGTAAAGAGCGTAAAGAGCGTAAAGAGCGTAAAGAGCGTAAAGAGCGTAAAGAGCGTAAAGAGCGTAAAGAGCGTAAAGAGCGTAAAGAGCGTAAAGAGCGTAAAGAGCGTAAACAATGTAAAGAGCGTAAAGAGCGTAAAGAGCGTAAAGAGCGTGAAGAGCGTGAAGAGCGTAAAGAGCGTAAAGAGCGTAAAGAGCGTAAAGAGCGTAAAGAGCGTGAAGAGCGTAAAGAGCGTAAAGAGCGTAAAGAGCGTAAAGAGCGTAAACAGCGTAAAGAGCGTAAAGAGTGTAAAGAGCGTAAACAGTGTAAACAATGTAAACAGTGTAAAGATTGTAAAGAGCGTAAAGAGCGTAAAGAGCGTGAAGAGCGTAAAGAGCGTGAAGAGCGTAAAGAGCGTAAAGAGCGTAAAGAGCGTAAAGAGCGTAAAGAGCGTAAAGAGCGTAAAGAGCGTAAAGAGCGTAAAGAGCGTAAAGAGCGTGAAGAGCGTGAAGAGCGTAAAGAGCGTAAAGAGCGTAAAGAGCGTAAAGAGCGTAAAGAGCGTAAAGAGCGTAAAGAGCGTAAAGAGCGTGAAGAGCGTAAAGAGCGTGAAGAGCGTGAAGAGCGTAAAGAGCGTAAAGAGCGTAAAGAGCGTAAAGAGCGTGAAGAGCGTGAAGAGCGTGAAGAGCGTGAAGAGCGTGAAGAGCGTGAAGAGCGTAAAGAGCGTAAAGAGCGTAAAGAGCGTAAAGAGCGTGAAGAGCGTAAAGAGCGTAAAGAGCGTGAAGAGCGTGAAGAGCGTAAAGAGCGTAAAGAGCGTAAAGAGCGTAAAGAGCGTAAATAGCGTAAAGAGCGTGAAGAGCGTAAAGAGCGTAAAGAGCGTAAAGAGCGTAAACAGGAACACGCTGTACACGCTGCTCCGTCTGCGCCTCGAGTTTCGTCGGGGGATTTGAATTATCTGATCGTTAAGACGTCATTATGTTCCACAATGAAGCTTCTGCAAGTCGATTTCCCATTACCTTTTTCCCAAAGACAGTTTGACAAAGAGCTTTGGAATTGCCAGAGATTAAAGGCTCAACAGAAACACAACTGTTACACACATTTTCAAGTTTAAAAATGATATATTTTAAACGTGTAAAAGTGTTTTAATGACTTTATATAACGGTTTATACATTTTCAGGAACAGACTTTAAATTAAATGATGAGCCTTGTGGTCATTATTACCATATCGCGTATTCATTATTATTATTATTATTTTTTATTATTATTTCATAATAAATAAATAAAATAAATAAAATAATAAATACATAAATAATACATAAATAATAAATAATTAAAATACATATATTAATAGATTTTTAAAAATGAAAATAATAAAAATAAAATGTATTAATTAAATTAAACTAAAAAATAATCATTAAATTAAAATACAATTAAATTTAAATTAAAATTAAATTAAGGATGCTCAAATGAACTAAAACTCCCAGTAAGTGACATGGTCAAAGCTGTAAATGTGTTGGTGTCTCAGGGCCTTAAAGGAGAGCTTGGAGAGAAAGGAGAGACCGGACCCCCTGGAGCCGCTGGACCCGCCGGAGGACGAGGACCCGGTGGAGACGATGGCCCCAAAGGAAACCCTGTGAGTACAACACTACAGTCTGACATGGCACAAACTACAGACTGACATGGCACAAACTACAGTCTGACATGGCACAAACTACAGTCTGACATGGCACAAACTACAGTCTGACATGGCACAAACAACAGTCTGACATGGCACAAACTACAGTCTGACATGGCACAAACTACAGTCTGACATGGCACAAACTTCAGTCTGACATGGCATAAACTACAGTCTGACATGGCACAAACTACAGTCTGACATGGCACAAACTACAGTCTGACATGGCACAAACTACAGTCTGACATGGCACAAACTACAGTCTGACATGGCACAAACTACAGTCTGACATGGCACAAACTTCAGTCTGACATGGCACAAACTACAGTCTGACATGGCACAAACTACAGTCTGACATGGCACAAACTACAGTCTGACATGGCACAAACTACAGTCTGACATGGCACAAACTACAGTCTGACATGGAACAAACTACAGTCTGACATGGCACAAACTACAGTCTGACATGGCACAAACTACAGTCTGACATGGCACAAACTACAGTCTGACATGGCACAAACTACAGTCTGACATGGCACAAACTACAGTCTGACATGGCACAAACTACAGTCTGACATGGCACAAACTACAGTCTGACATGGCACAAACTACAGTCTGACATGGCACAAACTTCAGTCTTACATGGCACAAACTACAGTCTGACATGGCACAAACTACAGTCTGACATGGCACAAACTACAGTCTGACATGGCACAAACTACAGTCTGACATGGCACAAACTACAGTCTGACATGGCACAAACTACAGTCTGACATGGCACAAACTACAGTCTGACATGGCACAAAATACAGTCTGACATGGCACAAACTACAGTCTGACATGGCACAAACTACAGTCTGACATGGCACAAACTACAGTCTGACATGGCACAAACTACAGTCTGACATGGCACAAACTACAGTCTGACATGGCACAAACTACAGTCTGACATGGCACAAACTACAGTCTGACATGGCACAAACTACAGTCTGACATGGCACAAACTACAGTCTGACATGGCACAAACTACAGTCTGACATGGCACAAACTACAGTCTGACATGGCACAAACTACAGTCTGACATGGCACAAACTACAGTCTGACATGGCACAAACTACAGTCTGACATGGCACAAACTACTCCTCTAGTGTTTTATTTAAGGGATGAGACAATGAGGCGAATAGGGCAGAAAACTTACTTTGGAGGGTGTCAATTTTAAACTTTATCTGCAGTTTACTTACTAGGTTTAAGAAAAATATTACATTTCAACATGTGATGTTTCCTCGTATAAATATGTATAATATATGATACGTAAAAATGTGCACATATTTGGGACATGTCAATCTGAAAGACAGAGACAGATTTACTTGTCTTGCTTAATTTTTTGACTCTCTCTCTCTCTTTCTCTGTTTCTCACTCTCTCTCTCCTCTCTCTCTATTTCTCGTTCTTGTCTCTCTCTCCCTCTGCTCTCTTTTCTCTGTCTTTCTTTCGTGATCCCTCTCTCTTTTCCTGCTCGTCTCTCTCTCTGCTGTCCCTCTCTCTAACTCTCTCTCCCTATCTCTCTCTCTCTCTGTCTCTCTCTCTCTCTCTCTCTGTCTCTCTCTCTAACTCTCTCTCCCTCTCTCTCTCTCTCTCTGTCTCTCTCTCTCTCTCTCTCTGTCTCTCTCTCTAACTCTCTCTCCCTCTCTCTCTGTCTCTCCATCTCTCTCTCTCTCTCTGTCTCTCCATCTCTCTCTCTCTCTGCTGTCCCTCTCTCTAACTCTCTCTCCCTATCTCTCTCTCTCTCTCTCTCTGTCTCTCTCTCTAACTCTCTCTCCCTCTCTCTCTGTCTCTCCATCTCTCTCTCTCTCTCTGTCTCTCTCGCTCTCTCTCTCTCTGTCCCTGTCCCTATCTCTCCCTCTCTCTCTGTCTCTCTCTCGCTCTGTCTCTCTCTCTCTAACGCTCTCTCTATGTCCCTGTCCCTGTCTCTCTCTGTCTCTCTCTCTCTCTGTCCCTGTCTCTCTTCTCTAACTCTCTCTCTCCCTCTCTCTCTCTCTCTGTCTCTCCCTCTCTCTGTCCCTGTCTCTCTCTCTAACTCTCTCTCTCTCTCTCTGTCTCTCTCTCTCTGTCCCTGTCTCTCTCTCTCTCTGTCTCTCTCTCTCTGTCTCTCTCTCACTGTCTCTCTCTCTAACTCTCTGTCTCTCTCTAACTCTCTCTCTCTCTGTCTCTCCTCTCTCTCTGTCTCTCCCTCTCTCTCTCTCTCTCTCTGTCTCTCTCTCTGTCTCTCCCTCTCTGTCGCTCTCTCTCTCTGTCTCTCTCTCACTGTCTCTCTCTCTAACTCTCTCTCTCTCTGTCTCTCTCTCTCTGTCTCTCCCTCTCTCTCTGTCTCTCTCTCTGTCTCTCCCTCTCTGTCGCTCTCTCTCTGTCTCTCTCTCACTGTCTCTCTCTAACTCTCCCTCTCTGTCTCTCTCTCTCTGTCTCTCTCTCACTGTCTCTCTCTCTAACTCTCTCTCTTTCTCTCCCTCCATCTCTCCCTCTCCCTCTCTCTCACTGTCTCTCTCTCTCTCTCTCTCACTGTCTCTCTCTCTAACTCTCCCTCTCTGTCTCTCTCTCTCTGTCTCTCTCTCACTGTCTCTCTCTCTCTCTCTGTCTCTCTCTCTGTCTCTCTCTCTCTCTCTCTGTCTCTCTCTCTCTCTCTGTCTCTCTCTCTCTCTCTCTCTCTCTGTCTCTCTCTCTCTCTCTCTCTCTCTGTCTCTCTCTCTCTCTCTCTCTCTCTCTCTCTCTGTCTCTCTCTCTCTCTCTCTTCCCCCAGGGCCCAGTTGGATTCCCCGGAGACCCCGGTCCCCCCGGTGAGCCCGGCGTTGCTGTAAGTGCTGCACTCTCTCGTCCTTCATAAACTCCAGCTGTGAGACGTGACATTTGCATCTTTGTGTATTTGTATTGACTTGATTAGAACGATTATATGGCACGCTCATTTGCATATATGTGTTCATACCTCTTTATGTTACATCGCTGTTATTATATCTGATTAGACGGTCGACTATGGAAGATAACCAAACGGGCTCATGAATATTGCAATAGAATCCAAATATAATTATATAAAACCAAATAATATTTTTTATGTTCTGTGACAATTCATGACAGTTAATTCATTCATTTTAATTAATGAACTGTCATGTTTTTTTATGGCAACTGTTGGAGGAAAAGAGAGTTGTAAAGAGACTCTGGATGTTATTTGCCATGTGTAGAAAACATAAGTGCAGAGCATACATCTGTGAGAGGTATTTTTAGAGAAGGACATCATTATCAGTAGTCAATATAATAAGATCATTTCAGCTGTCCTTGTTATGTTTTTCACCACTTGAAACTCATGAATGATCCTTAATACCATCAAAATAATACATTAGACTTACATTTGAGATGTTTTTGATGTCATGAGAGCAAATATAACCTTGTATTATAACTACAGCTTATATAACTAACATGTTGGTTGAAAAAACCATGTTTCCATGTTTCTATCATTTGTACAATTTCATATTTTGTTGTGGTTTTTCAGGGTCTGGACGGTTTGGGTGGTGACAAGGGAGATGATGGAGATGCTGGTCAGCCTGTAAGTTTACATTTTATATTATGTATGTGTCAAGTGTGTATTAATCCTTTTGACTAATGCTGCATTTATTCGTGATGTAGACAAGGTTTGGTGTAGTTTAGTTTTGTTTCCACAAATATTCCCAGTTCTGACACTGTGTTCGAGCGCAGCATCCACTTTGTTAATACAACGTTTCAACATGTGTAATTGTGCTGATTACTCCGCTGCACATTTGATTGAAATGGGTTTAAGTGGCTTTTTGTGCTGTTTTTTAGGGTCCTCCTGGTCCATCAGGAGAAGCTGGAGTACCGGGACCCCCTGGCAAACGGGTGAGAGGCACTTTATTTTCAGAGCCGAGCGCAGACCATTTTCACACCACATGTTCATTATGGTTTGACGTGTTTAGCACAAGGATGTCATATTTCTGTCTTTCTATTGAACATATCAGTCATTGTACTCGTACTTTTAGACTCGACTAGATTTTCTTATGTTATTTCTAATTTAAACAACTCTACTTTTGAATTCATACCATCAAAACCAGGCCCCAAATCCCAACCACTTAGCGAAACATGCCAAAATGGCTTTGAATTAAAAATGTCTTCCTATTTTTGAACAAATGCTCAAAAATGCCAGTAATAGTCATTTTCTTTTTTTGAACACACACAATGGGCCTCATTCATGAAGCGTTCTTACAGACAAACGTGCAACAAAGGTCTTCTTTTGAAGGTTTTTGGCATTCACAAATTTGAAAGAAAAATGTTCTGAAGATGTTCTTTTTGATGAACAAACCCTATAAACAGTCTGGAGCAGTCACAAATACATATTCATGTTTATGTAAGTAAAAGAGAATCTGGGTTCTCTCATCCTCTGAATTCATGAACAACAACAAGAAAACATTCATGAACAAAGTCAAAAAGGAAAGAGAACATTAGATTGAAATTCACTGGAGTATAAGTCGCATGTTTGGGGAAATGTATTTGATGAAATCCAAGACCAAGGACAGACATTTAAACTTGAAATGCAGTTTAAAATAATAACAGATGAGAGAACATGGTGAATAGGTGTACGTATGCTAACGCTAACACCTTCAGCTACATGAGGTATGCTAACGCTAACACCTTCAGCTACATGAGGCACAGACAGAACTGTGGTAAGTGTCTGGTATGTTAACGTAACATATGAACAGTTATTCAGATAACTATAGCATAAAGAACATGCTAACAAGTTTACCAAAGCATCAGTTTTACCCCAAATCACTAAATCCATTGAATTCTTCTTCCTCTGTGTCACTTCTAAGCAACTCCACAAACTCCAGAGGAAGAGGAAGTGCAGATTCTTCTTCTGCGTCGCTTAGAGCCTAGAGCGCCCTCTTGTGGTGGTCAGTGTGAAAATAACGAATAATATCACATATAAGTCGCTTCTGCCAAAACTATGTAAAAAGGTGCGATAATTATATAATTCGGAAAATATTGTACTTTGTCTTCCAAATACGACACACAATCCACAAACTAACAGTATTTTGGACGATCATATTTCTCTTGTGCATGAAAACACACACCAAAAACCAGATGTAACTAGTAGATTATGGGATTTCTTCTGTCCGTGCAAATGTATTCGGTGATTAGCAGACGCAGCGAACCGTCTCGCTCATTTCCACCACACTTTAGCAACGCCGTCAGAACAGAAGAGCGTATTATTCCCGTCCATTTAGCGTCCGGGTAACGTGAGTTCAGAGCAGCGCCTCCCGTGGACACGCTCGCCCCGTATTGACCGTTTGACCGTTAAAAAGGC
Organism: Eucyclogobius newberryi; assembly: GCF_026437365.1. Classification (NCBI taxonomy): domain Eukaryota; kingdom Metazoa; phylum Chordata; class Actinopteri; order Gobiiformes; family Gobiidae; genus Eucyclogobius; species Eucyclogobius newberryi. The sequence goes on along the minus strand of NW_027315746.1, from coordinate 8,704,649 downwards.
CGCGGCTCAATTATGCTGTCACTTAGCGCTCTGAAAGCCTTTTCTGTCCCGCCAGGATCACACTGGGTTTATTAGATGTAATAGTTATATTTGTCCACTTGTCCACGCCGCTCCGTCCACATTATCCATTATATTACATTACATTGGTCAAATCAGAATGGCATTTAGATTATTGACTTTTCTGCTTCGATGACCATATGAAAAGGCAAGTCTTGGTCATCTTAACGTTACACTATTCATCCTCGAAGAACACCTATTGAACCATAGTATTCCTTTTTTCATTTGGATTATACTTATTGTAGCTGTAAAATATGTTCATTCAAACTCAAATGTCATATATTTGATGTAACGGTGTCTTCTATGTTGTAAGCGTTCGTATTATCTGAAGAAAGTAGATGCAAACATGTTCAAAGTAGCAATAAAAGGAGCTGTTCCTCTGCTGATTATGCACATGACATGTCTTCTCGAGATTACTACGTTTACCATAAATACTTCAAGAAAATACGCAGGAAAAAAGGTCACGCGCTCGTATTACGGTAGTTAGTTTGCTCCAGCTCATCCCGAAGGTTCAGAGCTGAAGTGGATACGCTTCTGCTTCTCTTTAGATGTTTTCTCTTGATGATTTGACCCCATGACCGCGGGATTCGTCTTTCCACGCGGTCGTTTCAGAAATGTGAATGCGTTGGGTTTAAATAGCGTGTTGCAGATGAAAGACGATCAGACAGAACAGAAGGCTTGCAGCTATTTTACTTAAATTGAATCCAGGTTGGCGGTGCTTTTTGTTTTCTTTTTTGGTCAGGCAGTATAAAGTATGAAGATATAGTTTAAAAGACAGATGTAGAGCACGACAGAGACAGTAGAGTATTACATGCAAAGCACTACCTCCATAAACGTCACAGGCAGCGATTCAGACGATGTTTTACTAATCAAGACGATCCAAATGTAATTTTTAATCTATTCAATTAAATTCACAGATTGACATTAGAATCAGAATCAGAAAAAGGAGCAAAATTCACAAAGTATGATCAGATAAAACATGCATAAATTAACTAATAAACTACTAATAAAATAAAAATATGTAGACAAAATGTACAAAATAATAAATTGAAATAGTGCAAAAAGTGAACAGTGATGATTAGATACTTAATAGAAAAATTTACAAATTATACTTAATATAAAAAGTTACAGATTTAATAAAAAAGTTACAAATTAAAATTAAATTTAAAAAAATGTTATTTAATAAAAAAAAAGTTAAAATCATAATTGATAAAAAAGTTACAAATTACACTTAATACAAAAAGTTACCAATTACACATTTCCAAATTGTTTAAGTGTTAAATGTAGTTTGCCTGCTCACCCTGTAGTGCCACAAGTAAAATATAATGTAGTAAAACGACTGGTATAAACCTACAGAGTCGTTGCTTCACCTTTAGTACCTTTAGTACGTCATAAGGCGCTGGTACAGCTGGCAGCCCGGTGTAAACGCTCTCTCTTCTTTCTCACACTTATTGTGCTTTATCTCCTATATTTTGTAAATATAGTTAGTATATTTTTTCTATTTTATTGTACGATAGGGACACGCGCTGGAATAGTTTTTTAATTCAACTGTTTTTGACTTTTTTCGGCTGGATTTGAGAGTTTTTCGTTGCGTTCGTTGTGTTGTTGTGACGTGAGCTAGCTCCGAGCGAGCCCACCAGCCCCTCCCCCGCGCCCTCCGGCCGCGCTAAAGTACGGCGTGTCGTCGGTACACGTTTATATACACGTTTATATGAAAGAGGAACTTCACGAACGATCGGGACACGCACTGGAATCGCTTTAAATTAACTTGTTTTGACTTTGTTCGGCTGGATTGAGTGTTTTCGTCGTGTCGTTGCGATGTGTTTTGGCTCTGAGTCCCCCGGCTCCGGCCCCGCCCCGCGTACCGCCCCCCGGCCCCGCCCCCCGTACCGCGTTTCCACAAAGGAGGAACTCATGAAACTGCAGAGAACAGTCGTCTTACCCGGAGATCGTCACGTTATCCCGTCGCAATACTGACCTAACCTAATACTGATGTGCAATTCTGTCGTATGTGCAATTACTGTGAAATTCATGTGCAATTCATGTGCTGTCGTGACACATATTCATGTGCAATTACTGTCGGGATCACATGCAATGGTATTTATGTATTTATTTGTCTATGGGAGTTTTTATTTATTTATAGGAGATCTTCTACTGAAAGTGTTTTTTCAGACTTCCTATAAGTGATCTGTTCTTCTGTATCTACCTCTGTATCTACCTGCGTTGCACCAATGAAATTTCCCCATGTGGGACAATAAAGGATTATCTTATCTTATCTTATCTTATCTTAAAAACGGCTTTTTAAACATAAACTTCCTCATCTTTCCTCCTTTTGAAACCACTGCTTTTAACTCACGCTTCACATTTACCATAATCACCAATTCTTCCATTATTTCCGTGCCATTTCTTTTAATCTGTCATCACGACTCTCTCGACCCTCTCGATCGCTCATCAAACACTGTTTTTCTCTCTTGACGCGGTGCCACAAACATGCAGATTTTCCAGTTTGAAATGATAATCGTGTTACGTGAAAGTGATCTCGTGTCGTCTCATTCCCCAGATAAAAACGCCTCGCCGCCGCGCTTTCACGTCCGGCCTTGAATTCATACATTAAAAAACACAGCGGACCGTAAGCGCTTTCTCATATTCTGGTGACGAGAGCGACAAAAAGAATGAGTCCCTGCGTTTGCGCCGCCGTAAAGCCAAACACATCTGGGGCTTTATGGTTTACAGTCTCCCAACACAGCGACATATTGTATGGTAACGACCTTCTTGGTAATATGCAAAACGATTCAAGGAGGCGTGCCGTGTTAATTATTACAAATTGCAGAGTTATACACTTAAATACCACTGACTACGGCTTTAAGGCTGAATCTGTGCAGCTGAAAATGTGAGTAATTCATAAACAGTTTCTTATTCGACGCAAGGAAATCATGCATTTTGTTGACTTATTAGGGATGTACTTATTGTATTGTGAATGGCCTTAGATATTTCGACCTATATTTGACCAACAAATGCAAAACTCAAGTAAATATGACTAATTATTTACATCCACAAAAACTCTTCCACTAGAATAAGTTATGTTTTTCTCATTTTGATAACAATGATGTTTTCTCCATTGTTCCATTGTCTATTTTCTTTTCCTGGAATATGATTTTTTTTTTAAATCAATCAAGACGAATACATTATTCTTATTTATTTATTAACATTTATATAAACAGTTTGTTTATATTTCTTTTTAATTAGTTATTATGATATTATTTTCATTTTTGCAGACGTCAGAATGGTGGATGAACACATTTCAAACATATATTTTTACAGCCACTGACAAAACATTTTTAGCTTCAATGCAAAAAATTATTATATATATATATTTTATTTATATGCATTTATTATAATTTTTTTTCTACTTCTAAATATATTTTTTTAATGAATTTCCAATTACTTCTCTGGTATGCAACAGCCGATCATAACCTGCATCCTGTCAGCAAATTCAAATGACTCATATTACTTCATATTTTCTACTTCCAGTTTTATTTTGCGACTGAGCCACGACAATGATGTGTAGTTAATGCACTTTGAAATCAGATATGTTTTTATAAAACCAGCCGCTCGATGTCACTCGATGCCTTTTGCACGAGCTGCGGCGGCACGTGTGACCTCCGCTTGAGACGCGTGGCCTTTGACTGCTCGGTCTGACCGTCTACGATGGTCAATGACGATCGGCTCACGAGAGTCTGACCAGAGGCGCTTTGGAGCCGGGCGAGGCTTTTAGTGCCAAATGTAGGACACGAGCTGCTGGCACACGAGGTTTATTGGTGAAATATGTATTCAATAACACTGTTTGGTACCGTGGTGGACATGGTTTGTGTACTGTGTATGTGTACTCTGTACCAGCCGGCTGCTCTAGTACTGTGTACTGTGTACCAGCCGGCTGCTCTAGTACTGTGTACTGTGTACCAGCCGGCTGCTCTAGTACTGTGTACTGTGTACCAGCCGGCTGCTTTAGTACTGTGTACTGTGTACCAGCCGGCTGCTCTAGTACTGTGTACTGTGTACCAGCCGGCTGCTCTAGTACTGTGCCGGACCCCCATGAACCATGAACTGTCCTTTTTCGTATCTTAGTTGACGGTTTAGTTCCAGCAGCTTCTGACTCGACACAACTCTTATACAGTCTCTGTTTAGACTGCATAATCGTGTTTATGTTCTGATGTGTGTTTGATGCCTCTTTCTCCTACTACTTCTTCTCCTACTCCTACTCCTACTCCCACTACTACTACTAGTAGTCATTTTGCACTCATTCACGACATACTTCTGTACATAATCTACATGTTTAAATCACCCTGACCTGCTGTGTTTCTGTCCTCTGTGAAGATGCTAACGTGGTGTGTTCTCTCTGTTCCTGACAGGGTCCTGCAGGAAAGTCCGGTCCGGAGGGAAGACAAGGAGAGAAGGGAGCAAAGGTAAGATCTGTGGAGGGGGGACGGCATCCGGGTAAGGCAATCCCAGAGGCCGTCGACGAGCTCAAATCAAACCATGAATAACCAGCTGACCCTATGCCACCCGCGTGAAACCAGCCTAATACTGCGCCAGTATTTTCAGGATGCTCTAACACAGACATTTTTGGTATTTTTGTTGTAAAAATATTAGATTTGAGCTGTAAAATGTCAAAAAAGTAACTCCAAACTCATTATAAATTCTAATTAAATACTAAGTAAGTGTTTCATTTGGCTATTTATTTAATTCAGCTCCAGTTTTGAACCATTTCTACATTTAAGAAAGGGTTTACTGGGATTATCCTGCTTTACATGTATTGTGTCCGTGTCCAATCTTATCGTTTTCACTTTCTTCAAAATGTTCTTATCGTAACAAGCTTAAATATCAGTGGATTATTTCGAACGATACGACAAAACTCTGTTTGCGCTCAGTGTTTTGTATATTCGCAGCAGCGCAGAAGTGTCCAAAACTCATACTTAAACACAAACAAAGGTGAGATGAAACCGATGTGACTCCTTCAAAAACAAAATCTGAGGATCTACTGAGCGATCACACCGTAATTCAGTCTCAAAACCTTAATTTCAAGCTAATTTCTCATGGTAATATGAGCAAATTCACCAATCATTTAATCATTTACAGCAAGTTTCTTCATTTATTATGCTTGGTGACCACTTTTAGTCTGTGCTATTAGGTTTAAGGTTAAGTTATTACCATTTACAAAGATAAATACTGAGCTTTTTGCATAGAATTGCATATTACATTTAACTTGTTTACTCACAGTTTGCCCGTCGACATTTCTCATTCTTTGTTCGAACCTGAAGCTTATCTTCACACTTTATGCGTGCGGTGTGCAGTGTCACTCGCCACGCGTACGGTAAAGGCGTTTTCTCGTTAGACGGAGGTAAAGGATTAGATTTGAAGTATCGGACACGGCCCGTCCTCTCGTCTCTAATTGCTTGTCAGAACAATGTAATCCGTCTCATCCGGCGGCAACAAAAGTGTGCGGTCCCCGTCACTCAGCACAAGTGAGATGTCCTGCTTCAGCCACGACATCGCAACCGTCTTTGTCTGTTTTGTCCTTTTAGTTTTAAGCTGCATGAATTTTCTCAGGTTTCGCTAACTATGATCCAATTTGTGCGATTTGTTAATCCGCATGAATGTGAAACAAGCCAATAGTGCATTTGTTACTTTACTTTATCTTTTTGTATCTACATTTTGGTAACGTTTTAAAATAAGGCTCATTAATAAGCACTAGTAATTTGTTCATGCATTTATTAGCATTTCCACGTGGCTTATGATACCATATAAATGTTAATAAGTCTTAAACGTACACAACAAATGTCTGTCAGAGCATCAATACAACACGTACTAAACTCATTTAATTAAATAACCGAGTGATCAATGCTTGTAAATGCGTTATAAGTGCTTATTAACCAATAAACTCTGCTTATTAACGGCTTATAAACTCTTCACTAAGAAACCTTATTTGAAAAACCTGCAGAAACTATAAGTACAACAGCAGTGAATGTGTCACGTGTTAATCCTGACTTTTTGCATTTGGAAGGCGCGTTTTCGAGACGTTCAATGACCAAAAACTATTGATCAATGCAGTATATTTCATGTATTTGTTATTCTTTTTTCATCTTTTTGTAACTGCATTTTGGTAACGCTTTAAAATAAGGCTCATTAATAAGCACTTGTAATTTTGTTTATGCACTTATAGCACATTTATTAGCATTTGGCCGAAGCTTATAATACCCTATAAATGTTAATAAGTCATAAACGTACACAACATATGTCTGTCAGAGCATCAATACAACGCTTACTAAACTCATTTAATTAAATAACTATGTGGTAAATGCTTTTAAATGCCTTATAAGTGCTTATTAACGGCTTATAAACACCTAGGAACCTACTAAGGAACCTTATTTGAAAAACCTGCAGAAGTACAACAGCAGTAAATGTCACCTGTCAATCCTGACTTTTTGCATGTGGAAATCAGTATATTTCATGCCCATAAGCCTTGGATCAAACCCAAATATGAATGTGTGCATCATTTTAACATCACTTTTAGTTTTCAACCATTATCCCATCGAACAGACTTTACACAGAGCGACTTCCAAACAAAGAGTTCTCCATAAACGTTAACACAATCATAGCATTTCAAGTTTTGCTCGGTGAAAAAAAACACACAAAAAACATGTCAGCGTAATCAAATAATGCTTTGAAAGTTTGGAAAGGTACATTTTGCTCATTGCATTGTGCCTCGCTGTCGTTCACAGGGAGAGGCCGGGGCCGAGGGCATGGTCGGTAAAACTGGACCCGTGGGACCCGAGGGACCTCCTGGGAAAAGCGGTGCCGAGGGCCTGCGAGGAATCCCAGGACCTGTGGTGAGTCCAGACTGAAACACATAAGGACAATTCAGTGTGACCACAATCAGATAAACATGAATTAGAAACACGCATCAGTAAGAATAACGACAGGAGCTAAATATTAGTACTTTTATGGGACACATTTTGTAATAACTGCACTTTTAATAGAGAATGAACAAAGAGATGATTCATAATGAACAATTAGTTTATTAAGAATCATTCATCATTCATAACTACTTAATTAACACCATAGACTTAAACCTTGATTAAGTAGTTACTAAGAATCCTCAATCATAAATAATAAAAACTAGTTATTATAAAGTGGTACAGTTTTATTGTAAAGGTGGCCATTTATTTTCTGGTGGACGTCTGTTTTTCTCCAGAAGTTATTGCTTTGCCAAGAATGTTCCACAGTATGGCATTAAACTTATCTATAATATTGCATTTATTTATTTTGTGTATAAGTGTAAAAAATGTGTCTTCCCCCAGATACATCTACATATCTGGGGGAAGACACAGCTCACTTTATAACATGAAAATAGTCTGACATATATTGTAAAAGCAGCTCTTCAGGGTTAAAATGAGGCCGCTGTGTGCTGTTTGCATCTAATTATAAAGCGTCTAATGCACCGCAAACCAGGAAGGATGGAGTGCAGACTTATATTCCCCCGGTACCTATGTTTTCCCTTTTCTATGAATGGGTCTCGGGAATATAGGTACCGGGGAACATAGGGCAGACCCCGAAGGATGTTAACATGCTAGTTGTTGTTAGCATTCTAGTTGTTGTTAGCATTAGTGTCACGACAAAACTACAAAAACTTTGGTTTCTGAGAGTTGTAAAAAGAGCTTATAGAATTAGCACAGGGAATAATTAGGATGATATAAACGTGTAAAACGTTTTTAAGACAGTAACAGCACCTTTAATGCCACGCTACGGAACATTCCGGGCAATGCAAGTGGCGAAGTTACACAGTGCACCTTGAATAATGAGCATCGAAAGTGAAGAACGGACTGAAGGCAAATACGGTCTCGTGAATGAGTCAGTGGGAAAACTCCTGTTTGTTTGTTTGTTTCTATAAGTTTAATGCCATATGATGGAACATTCCAGACAAAGCATTAACATATCCATGGATGAGAGTTATGGCTTCTGTGAAAGGAAAAATGTGAAATAGTTTGACACATTTCTTTGGACATTTATGCCTTGTGTCATTTGAATAGTTTCATATATCCACAGCTATACATTATATACATTCCTGGTGAATACAAATATATTAAAGTACTGTATGTTTGCTGTAGTTTATTTACATCTTGGGTGCATTTATTCAGCTGCGTAAACATATTTGTCCTGGTTTCCAAAAAGGAGATTTAATAGAGTTAATTAATCGTCAGAATAAACAAGATTATGTCATTTTTAGCAAGTAAAAATGTTTTATACTTTATATTTCATGTATTTAAATTGTGTCATGTAAGTATTGTATGTTAATTGAAGCTCTATTTTTATTTCCAGGGTGAACAAGGACTCCCTGGTGCTTCTGGTCAGGATGGACCCCCTGGACCTATCGTAAGAAGATTGATCAATTATACATTCATCACTTCCTGTTGTTTACATGTTTGGATCCCATTATTTTAACCCCACGCTGCTCTCGTAGTGAAATATAGCCGTTTCCCGCCGATTTCCGCCCGAAGCGATTGTTGCCGTTTCCCAGCGTGACACAAAACGAGCTGACACTTGGGATGCGGAGCGGCGCGACGTCTGTCAGTTTGAACTCATTTCATTTATTCCTCTGTCACTTACTCCCGCCCTCTCCTCCGCAGGGCCCTTCCGGATTCCCCGGCATGAAAGGTGACTCGGGATTCAAGGGAGAGAAGGCAAGACGGCGTTATTACGATGTTAATCTCAAATTGCTTGGCTGTGTATTCGGCGATATCTGCGGCCGCGTCTTATCTGCTCCGCCGCCGCGAGCGAGCAAACATCTCCAGACCTCGCCTTTGTTCACGCTCAAGTCTTCCAGGCGCAAACTTTCGCTCGGGGGAAAGTTTGATGGAAACATGTACCTCACGCACTGGGCCAGATGATTTTGTTGTTGTTGTTTCTTTTCAAAAACGACATATAACGGCTCTCAGTATCAATTTCGCGAACATAAACCTTGGCGGACTTTTAATAACTTTTAAAAACATGAAAAAAATCGCCCAGTTTCTTCCTCCAAAAGTCCGGACTCTTGGATTGGCTGCGACGCTTTTTTCATTACAAAACAAAAAAAAACATACCGTGTTATTGACGATTCCGCGTGACTGAATCTCGATCTCAATTCAAATGAGCTTAATTGCCCAGGCCTAATTATGCACTTGTGTTGAATACCAATGGAGCGATTACCAAAATTGGGACCTTCGCCAAAGCAATTAACTATTCAAAACATAATGAAACGGCCTCATAAAAGGGAAGTGAAACCCATGAATGCTACGGTTGACTTCATTTCTTTATTAGGGTTTGGTCCACTGCGGATTTTTTGTGTGACATTTAACATTAATATTAAGACGGTTAAATCCATAGAAAGGACCGCACGTTTATTGCGTTAGAGTGAAGTTTATGTCACGTAAGGTAATTAAAGGATAAACCTGATGCAAAACTGCTCAAATGTTCTTTAATGAACAAAATTGTCAAGAGAATCCTGGAAAAAATGAAATAAATCTGAAAATGCTGAAGTTGCAGGCGACAGACAATGACAACGGACCGTCAAAAGACCACAAAACACATTTCACAATAAAACGGCAAGGACACGAACGGGGTAAACGGTTAAATAAGATAATAATAAATGAATAAATACGTATACAACAAGAAAATGATAAATACGTTAAGAAATAAGACGTGGGAAACAAGGAAACAAAACAGGATTGTATTTATCTGGGACATAAATCACTTTATTGTGTAAATACAGTGCAGTTTTACTCATTAATTTAGACAAAAGAAGAAAAACATCGGACGCACAAACAAAGTGGGAAGTGCGGGAAAAATTATCAGCGACAAATATTGACTGAATCTTCCGTTTTGATACTGATATTCGAGGAAACTCACCGATATTGCGATAATCCAAGTCGATAACCACGGAAAACAAACAGAACATCAATAAAGTTTAAGACTAGCTTATCGTGCAGCTTATTACAGTGAGTAACATTTTAGATTGTCATTGTTAAACTTTATTTCAAGGAGACAAGTATCAAAAGTACACATAAAACTGATGAATGAACGTGTATTTAAAGTACTGTGTGTGTTCTTTAGGGTCACCCCGGTCTGATCGGCCTGATCGGACCCCCGGGCGAACCTGGAGAGAAGGGAGACCGAGGACTGCCCGGAACCCAGGGAACCTCCGGAGGAAAGGGAGAGGCTGTAAGTACAAATATAACGTACAAATACACACGTTTTACCCGACCGGCCACTGACTTTTCCACTACGTTTTAAACCAGAACTCAAAAATGCTAAATTAAACTAAAACTAATTTTGATGTTGAACACGTATTTTGTGCTGTTTTATTCCAGGGAATTGGTGGTTTTGCGGGTCCTCTGGGTCCTCCTGGTCCTCCTGGTGTTCCTGTAAGTTTACTTTGAATTGTTTTGAATATACTCTTACTATTAGTAGTTGTAGTAGTTCTATTTTAGCCCATGTCACATCCTGTTATTACGTCTTTCTGCTAAATACCTGTGTGTTCTTCTGTTCTTGTCCACAGGGAACTCTGGGACAAAAAGGTTCTAAGGGATCACCTGTAAGTTTTGGACGTATATTTATGTTATATTTACATTTGCTGATCCTGTTTAGTTTTTACTACAGTTATTTGTAACGCTGACTGCCGTTTTAGGGTACTTTGGGTCAGAAGGGAGACACAGGACTCATCGGACCGCCCGGACCACCCGTAAGTTCTGACTGTTTCAGCTTGTGATGTGGGATATTTACAACAAAGGTTACGCTGCTATTTATTTTATATTCAAATACTGTTTGTTCGTGAGTATTTTTTTGACCACTTTATAATAACTCCTGCAATCGGTCGGCTCTTAGTTGTTAGTTAGTTGTTTGGCGATTAACTTTTCGTCTGTGTTTTAGTCGACCAAAATCTGTTTTTTGTTTATTATTTTATTTCGATTCCAAGGATTTATATGGGACAACAAGAACAAAGAGTGAGTCAGTTGGACGATTTGGGAGCGAATGGTAAGTTTAATCCCAAAAGTTCAAGGTCCATTTGTTTGTCAGTCCAACATGCGGAAACAACATGAGTGAGCGAAACGCTTCAAACGAGGATAAGTGCAAGGCTAAATGCTAAAAACTATAATAATGCCTTTTTGCAGATAAATAGTTGTTTTCCCGTGGACTACTTTGAGATTTTAGTGGTAGTTTGTGGTCTTGTGAGTGCAGTTTTGGTCAGATACACGGTCAGACCGTGAAAGGTTTCGAGAGCTTTTGCCAGTTTCCTCTCCACTTTTAGTCGGCGAATCCGTCGGTGGGCCTCATTGTCTAACGCGAGCGATCGTCATTGTCTTGTCGTAGGGTCCTCCCGCAGACGTGATCCGGCCTTTGTAGTATCTAACGCGAGCGATCCTCATTGTCTTGTCATAGGGTCCTCCCGCAGATGTGATCCAGCCTTTGTAGTATCTAACGCGAGCGATCCTCATTGTCTTGTCGTAGGGTCCTCCCGCAGACGTGATCCGGCCTTTGTAGTATCTAACGCGAGCGATCCTCATTGTCTTGTCGTAGGGTCCTCCCGCAGATGTGATCCAGCCTTTGTAGTATCTAACGCGAGCGATCCTCAGTGTCTTGTCGTAGGGTCCTCCCGCAGATGTGATCCAGCCTTTGTAGTATCTAATGCGAGCGATCCTCAGTGTCTTGTCGTAGGGTCCTCCCGCAGATGTGATCCAGCCTTTGTAGTATCTAACGCGAGCGATCCTCAGTGTCTTGTCGTAGGGTCCTCCCGCAGATGTGATCCAGCCTTTGTAGTATCTAACGCGAGCGATCCTCAGTGTCTTGTCGTAGGGTCCTCCCAAAGACTTGATCCGGCCTTTGTAGTTTCTAACGTGAGCGATCCTCATTGTCTTGCCGTAGGGTCCTCCCGCAGACGTGATCCGGCCTTTGTAGTATCTAACGCGAGCGATTCTCATTGTCTTGTCGTAGGGTCCTCCCGCAGACGTGATCCAGCCGTTGCCCATTCAGCACTCGGGAAAGAGCAAGCGGCAGGCGGACGAGCAGGCAGACGCGGCCATGGCGGACTACGGTTTGGCCGATGGCATAGAGGACGTGTTCGGCTCCCTCAATAACCTCAAGCAGGACATCGAGAGGATGAAGTTCCCGCTGGGCACTCAGGACAACCCCGCCCGCACCTGCCAGGACCTGCACCTCAGTCAGCCCGACTTCCCCGATGGTGAGTGCAGACAAGTAGGAACATACAGCAGAATGATTGATTGGAACAAAAACAAAACAATCAATGCCAAACAATACAATTATCACTATATTTCCAGAACTATTCACATTTATACATAATGTTTTCACCGGCTTTCCTTTGTGGATGGTTAAAACTCGTTCAATTTTTTCCCTTTTTAAGACGTTTCCTGGTGCATTATGTGTATTTTAACACGTTTCCTGGTGAATTATGTGTATTTTAAGACATTTCTTGGTGCATCATGTGTATTTTAAGATGTTTCCTGGTGAATTATGTGTATTTTAAGACACTTCCTGGTGCATTATGTGTATTTTAAGACATTTCCTGGTGCATTATGTGTATTTTAACACGTTTCCTGCTGAATGATGTGTATTTTAAGACATTTCCTGGTGAATTATGTGTATTCAAGACGTTTTCAGTAGTAATTCAAATCAGGTCAGAGTGGAGTCTTTACAGAAGTTGTTGACATGGCGTTACCACAGAAAAGTAAACGGATCGTTCTGTACATGCTCAAACATAGCAGGCGGCGCTAGCATCGCGGTAGAATTTAGCCCAAAACTTCCGTGAGCATTCTTGGATATTTATGCACATTTTGCACATTGCAAGTTGGACCACTTTATTCTTCATGTCCTCACATCTGTATTTGACACAATATAACTCCTAAAGTGTTTGCTCTTATAGTTGTTGAACTCTGGGGTCAAAGTCGCTCTTCTACATTGAAATGAATGGATTGAGGTGTATTAGTGGGCGTTCCCTTGGAGGCCGACAGTATCTGATTTTCTTTTCTTTTTAAATTTTTGTCTTATTCTTTGGAATTAGTTGGCCTTTTTAAATGTATTTATACATTTATGTATTAATCATAAAAGTCACGCTTGTTGTTGTCTGTATTCGGTAATAACATTTTTAAGTAACTACTCCTTCTTGACAATACTTTGACCAGTATTTGACCACTATTTGCTTCACTTCGCCACTGAGTATTATTGCTAAAAAACATATAATATCATATAAATACTGCCTGTAATAGTCCAGCGTGTGAACACATTAGACGTCCTCCGTTCAGTGCATATTCCTGTTGTTTTCGGAGCTTTTGTCCCGCTGCTGTGTTTGACGCTGAGCTCCGTGGCAGGTGAATACTGGATCGATCCAAACCAGGGCTGCATCGGAGACTCCATCAAAGTCTTCTGTAACTTCACAGCGGGAGGAGAGACCTGCATCAACCCAGACAAGAAGTCCTCAGGGGTAAGGCTCCAGCTGCATCTCAAACACAGCCCCTTTTTGCACATTCGACTAAATATTTCAACAATGTATAGTGTCGAATCGTGTCAATACAACATCTTATGTAGCTTTTTCTACATTGACATTCATCACGGGTACAAATCAAATCAAATCAATTTATTTTTGTAAGGCCCAAAATCACAACAACAGTTGCCTCTGAGGACCACAGGGAGAAATGAATCAACAATGTCTGTGGTGGCGATGGAGTCAGGCAATGTCTGTGGTGGCGAGGGACGATGTCCCAGGGTCCTCTGTCCTTAGACTCTCCTTCTCGGCCAGGAAAAACTACAAAAAAAACCTCTTTGGGAAAAAAGCGTAGAAACCTGGAGGAGTACAGTCTTGTGTCCCTTTATGCTCGGTCATCAACAAGTTTGTCTTTTTAACAAACATTTTATGCCCTTTAATTGGTGTTTGCTGTTGTCGTTTTTTTCCTTTTTAGTAAAGAAAAAGACAATACAAACGCTGAACAGACGAAAAAAATACAAAAAAACACAAACATTTTCAATGAAATCAACCAATTGGTGGAGATAAATGCAAATACATGCAAATTAATGAAATAAACCACTAAACAGACAGAAATAAGACTTAGCACCGGTTAAAATGTATGAAATACGCATATCATTCATGTCGTTCACATTTATTTATCATTTTATTTGCTATGAAAGCCGCATAGTAGTTTATCTCAGCAAGTTTAAACTATTTCTTTGACTCAACCACAGCCACAGTGACATTAAAATGATAATTTTTCTGTATCTTATTTAGAGTATTCCCTTTTTTTTTTGGACAAGCACTAACTATGATTCCAAGCAGCTGCAATTCAATCCTCTTGTGTTTCAGGTCAGAATATCCAGCTGGCCAAAGGAGTCTCCGGGTTCATGGTTCAGTGAGTTCAAACGAGGAAAGATCGTGAGTATTTCCCTCTGATACTTTTGTCTCATCCTCCTTATCGCGTTCGCAGTCGCTCTTTATTCCGCCGTCGCGTTGTCTATCTCACGTTCTTATCGTTCGTCGTCATAATTTAATTTTCCTGCCTCTCCTAATCCCTCTGCACATTTTCCACCTGCTCCAAACTCTCAGTGCGTCTTTCTTTTATTTATCAGCAGCGTTTCGTCTCAAACATCCATCTTATCAAAGCAGAGGTTTAACTCTGCTTAATGTTTTGTGCTTTATTGGTGCGCTCACTCTTCCCGGTTTGAGCCCAGTTGAATTCTGATTTAGACTTGATTTGGTTCTGTTTTAGCTCCGGGTTCAGTCCCTCTGTGAATGTGCGAATTAAGTAAATACAAAATGACAAAATACTACAAACCGGGGCCGTGTAGTTCGCCAGTAGATCTTGGGATTGAAAGACAAACGCGACCGTTGGACAAATCGGCAAAATCCGCCACGTTTTTTCAGCCAAAACGTTGTTAAAAAACGCAGTGGAACAACTGTAAACTGCGGGGTCACGATCGCTCTACTTGTGCCTTTCACGTAATGGCATCGAGCTTTGTTTTAATTCAATCTGACCAAAAACAACAGGTTCAGTTCAGACTACGGCAAGTGAGCGGATTTGTGCAGTTAAACCAGTCGCTCTCAAATAGCATTAAAGCCCCAAGCCGGCCTCAACCAATAGCGTAAGAGTATTTTTGAACGAACGCTAAAATTAGAAGAAAAAATAACATTAATGGCTGGGAATCACATGGTCCCTCACAATTCCATACACAACGCACGGCTCATGATACAGTAACATCACGATTTTGCAATAATATGCGATTTTGCAACAAAATGCGATAATCAATGTATTGCTTATGTATTCCACGATATATCCCTGTATTGTTTAAAGGACCCAGTACATTTTAACAGCATTTTTCTGTGCTAAACCACAACCTGCGCAAACTCAAAATGAAATGCGTCTGTTTTAATCAGCCAAACAGTCAAAATGTCAAATTGTTTGACACACCTCTAGTTCAACATTACTGAAAGGAGGTGAGGAAGCCGACACTCGCACACAAAAGTAAGAATATTAGGCGCATGTGACAATATTTACAGAGTTAGTCACTATTGTGGAACAGCGTTCTGTTCTAAAAACTAGCAGAGAACTAAAACAGTAATAAGAAATTTGCTTTATGTCAGAACAAAACCAAAACTCGTCCGGACAAAACGTTTAAACCCCACACCAGACTTAAACGTTTGATCCAGCTCGAAATACCTACGCCGTGTCTCATATTAAACGGCTGACGATAAAAGCTCTAGCATCACATTAACCATCATCAAACGTGTGGCAAAAGGAGAACGCGCGGCTAAAGAACGCGCAGCTAAAGAACGCGCGGCTAAAGAGCGTGTGGCTGAATGAACGTCTCGTGTGCCCCGCAGCTGAACTACGTGGACCTCTCCGAGAGCGAGATCGTGTCGGTGCAGATGACGTTCCTGAAGCTGCTCAGCTCGTCGGCGAGGCAGAACTTCACCTACATCTGTCACCAGTCGGCGGCCTGGTACGACGCCAAGGCCGACGGCTACCAGAAGGCCCTGCGCTTCCTGGGCTCCAACGACGAGGAGCTGTCCCACGACAACAACCCCTTCATCAAAGCGCTGACCGACGGCTGCTCGGTAAAATCCACACGTCTCCAGTTCTGTGTTTAGGTGGGAGTGGGCTCGCGGGCGGGACTTATAGAGATTCATTTGCGAAAACGTAACGGATGAAGATGACGAGAGAAAAGCTCGACTGTAGGACTATAACTCTTCTATAAATCTTTTTGTGTTTGATCTGGAATGTGTGAGATCCTGTAATTGCTCTGGACCTCAAAACAGGAACTTACTTGTGTAGAAATAAATGAAGACATATTTAATTATGTTGAAGAAACACAATCACTATTAAACATTTATTCATGAATATTGGCCAAACAACTGTGAAATACCTTTACCGTCGCCTAATACAGTGGTTCTCAATCAAATTATTATGCATTTATTGTTAGTTATGATTACTGCTGCAACCAATAATTATTTCCACTACTCAGTGATTATATTTCATTAGATATTTGAGGTACATTTTGAACCAAACAAGGTGGAAATATGGTGACTGGAGGTTAATTATAGATGTCTGTTTTTTGACGTTTTGAATAATTTTGCTATGATCATGTCGTTATTTGTCATAACGTTTCAGAGTCTGGATTGCCCATAGAACTATTCTGATCATTTTTATTGTCAACTAATCATGATTATTCCAATTACAGGCCTAGTTACGGTTATATATTGGACATAATCTTGACTTTGTAAAGTTACTCAATCCTTTGTCCAAAGACCCAAGTTGATGTCGTAAAATTGTATGGTCGATAAACACTTCTGAGCTCAGTGTGTCATGACAAGGGGGTCTGCGACTAACGATTGTTCTGGCCTCGTCACGATCGGTTACTGACTCATTTCCCTCGTGTGTCCCGATTGTTCTGGCCTCGTCACGATCGGTCACTGACTCGTTTCCCTCGTGTGTCCCGATTGTTCTGGCCTCGTCACGATCGGTTACTGACTCATTTCCCTCGTGTGTCCCGATTGTTCTGGCCTCGTCACGATCGGTCACTGACTCGTTTCCCTCGTGTGTCCCGATTGTTCTGGCCTCGTCACGATCGGTTACTGACTCATTTCCCTCGTGTGTCCCGATTGTTCTGGCCTCGTCACGATCGGTTACTGACTCATTTCCCTCGTGTGTCCCGATTGTTCTGGCCTCGTCACGATCGGTTACTGACTCATTTCCCTCGTGTGTCCCGATTGTTCTGGCCTCGTCACGATCGGTCACTGACTCGTTTCCCTCGTGTGTCCCGATTGTTCTGGCCTCGTCACGATCGGTCACTGACTCGTTTCCCTCGTGTGTCCCGATTGTTCTGGCCTCGTCACGATCGGTCACTGACTCGTTTCCCTCGTGTGTCCCGATTGTTCTGGCCTCGTCACGATCGGTTACTGACTCGTTTCCCTCGTGTGTCCCGATTGTTCTGGCCTCGTCACGATCGGTTACTGACTCATTTCCCTCGTGTGTCCCGATTGTTCTGGCCTCGTCACGATCGGTCACTGACTCGTTTCCCTCGTGTGTCCCGATTGTTCTGGCCTCGTCACGATCGGTCACTGACTCGTTTCCCTCGTGTGTCCCGATTGTTCTGGCCTCGTCACGATCGGTCACTGACTCGTTTCTCTTGTGTGTCCCGAGCAGCTGAAGCAGGGCTACTCTCGCTCCGTGCTGGAGATCAACACGCCGCGCATCGACCAGCTGCCCATCATCGACGTCATGCTCAACGACTTCGGCGAGGCCAACCAGCGGTTCGGCTTCGAGGTGGGCCCCGTGTGCTTCCTGGGTTAAGAGACGCCCCCGAACACCCCCCCCCTCCTCCCCGATACCCTCCTCCCCTCCTCGCTACAGGACAGGGTCAAACCGGGGTCAAATTCTACCCAGCCTCGCCTCAAAGAAACCAAAAACCCGTGTCCGAGATCCAGGAAGGAAGACTGTCCCAGGACCTTCGAGACCCCGAAAAAAGACCCAAGCCCCCCCCAAAAGTCTCGACCCTGTCCCGAAGCGCTGACCGGGACACTACTCCTCGACCCTTGTAGGGCCACTCCACATGACTGTCGTTGGCGAGGGAGCGACATCGGGAGAAGGACAGTGACGCTTGCGGAGGACAATGGCGCACTCAGAGCAAACGGAAAGGACGCGTCGGCCAACGAGGAGGATCAACTCATTCCTTGCCCCGCCCCCTTCTAATTTAACCACACCCGCTTTTCCGACAAGCACCGCCTTCCGTCACTTGTCACCGTATCACCTTTAGCTCCGCCTCCACCTCGCTGCCAAAAAGGTCTTAGAGTATTAATCTCGATTTGAGTCGTTCTAACTAGATTTAAGTGCTCGAAACTGGAGTAGCAAACTTTATTCTAGAGAAGTAATGACTATTTTATTTGCAGTTTATATTGTTTATTGCAAAAGCAAGTTTTTTGTCTGTTAGTAAAAAGTTAGAGCCGTAAGCAGGGCTCTGATTGGCTGCTCTTTGGTGGTCGGCCCCAGTTTTACTTCACGGTTCTAAAGCCAGATAAAATGATTTAATGTAGCTTTAACTTCTTGCCCTTCTTTCTTGACATTTCTGAGGGGCTTCAAGTTCGTTTAGCTTATATAAATAAATCTGCCAACTGTAAGTCCAGTTTACTTTTAATAAGGTCGCTTGAAAGATAAATAAATGTTCTGAATCAAGTCAGAAACCTCTTGAAACGAGGTTTTAAAAACTCTAGATCGATCAAAGTAAATAAATCTAGTTAAAACTGCTTAAAGTTTAAGTTAAAGATTCATTTTCTAATTCTAACTTAATATATTCTCGAACTATATCATACAAAGTGCTTCTTTAGCCTTCATATGTCATACTTTAGCCCCATCATTTCTATTAGCCCCTCCCCTGGCCACGCCCTTCACCTTTAGCATCACTCATTTCCTCATCATTTCATCATTTCATCAACTGCTTTAGCTTTGAATAACTGGCTTTTGACCACGCCCCATTCATCATCTGGCTCCACCCATTTTGTCTTTAGCACATGCCCTCTTCACCATAAGCCCCTCCCTTGGCCACACCCCTTTCTCCAGCTCTCAGTGCGGCCTTGAAACAACCACAGAAGTGTTTGTGCTGAATCACAAAACACAAAAAGGTGCTAAAAGTGCTTTTGATAAACTGTAATTATTATTATTATTTTGTACAATGTTGTTCCTTCCGAATCCACTCCACGACTTGCATGTGCCCTGTTTTTTAAGTTTTTAAATATTTGGAAAGATTTCTATTACAACTTTTAAATTTTATAATGTTTGAAAAAGTGTAATTTGTAATTATAGAATAGGTCTTTTGTAAATAAAATAATAATTTCATGCAAAACTGGAACAATCATTATTTTATTTTATTTTATTGATTTTGATGGTAATTAAAGGAAAACGGACACAAATTAAACAATGGTATAAATGTCATAAGAGTTATGTAGCAGAGATACCTCAATGGATTTATTTGGCACTTTCACATTCACACATTCAAACGTGTGCTACAAAATTCTGGTTAATTGTATTTTCTTTGTAAAACTGAACTATTGTTTCCATGTGCCTTGAATTGTTCAAATATTAAAACTGGATTCTGAAAAAACATGGCTTTTTTGAGTTTATCTTAATGCTTCTTGACCGGTGAATGAAACAAACCTCAAGATATGACTTATAACTTATAACGTGGTAGAGATCTGATCCATTTTTAACTGGTAAATTGTCCAGTGCTTTTCTACCTTCAAGCAACTCAAAGTGCTCGATCAGGGTTATTCAACTAAAATATATATATATATATATATATATATATATATATATATATATATATATATATATATATATATATATATAACAACATTTTGGGTCAAACTAAATATCCCCAACACTGTTTCAAATGAGTTAATGCAATAAAATAGCAACTGATGGATTAGAAATAACATACACAATGCTTCACCAACAAATTCCCATCCAGTTCTGAATCAGAATGAAGCTAGACTAGTGCATTATAGATATTATGGACTGTGGAAGTCAAGTTACGCTGCAGCTGGGTTTTTTTGTTTTTAAATTACCTAAAAAACGATGTGAGAAGCCAACGTTAATTGAGCCGTTTGAAGGGCCGCCGGAGCGAGGACCCCCGTCTTGTGTCTGTGAGGGCGGGGCTGGTTTCCTAATGGCATCGCTGTCACACTGTGTGTACGAGTGTCTCATCATGTCAGACTCTGCTCCAAGAGACTAAACTTTCACATCACCCAAACTTTTCCACAGCCGCGACCGACGGAAACTGTGACTGAGAAGTTATAGTTTGTACCAGGGGTCTCCAATTACAGTTTGTACCAGGGGTCTCCAATTACAGTTTGTACCAGGGGTCTCCAATTACAGTTTGTACCAGGGGTCTCCGATTATAGTTTGTACCAGGGGTCTCCAATTACAGTTTGTACCAGGGGTCTCCAATTACAGTTTGTACCAGGGGTCTCCAATTACAGTTTGTACCAGGGGTCTCCGATTATAGTTTGTACCAGGGGTCTCCAATTACAGTTTGTACCAGGGGTCTCCAATTACAGTTTGTACCAGGGGTCTCCAATTACAGTTTGTACCAGGGGTCTCCGATTATAGTTTGTACCAGGGGTCTCCAATTACAGTTTGTACCAGGGGTCTCCAATTACAGTTTGTACCAGGGGTCTCCAATTACAGTTTGTACCTGGGGTCTCCAATTACAGTTTGTACCAGGGGTCTCCAATTATAGTTTGTACCAGGGATCTCCAATTATAGTTTGTACCAGGGGTCTCCAATTATAGTTTGTACCAGGGGTCTCCAATTACAGTTTGTACCAGGGGTCTCCAATTATAGTTTGTACCAGGGATCTCCAATTATAGTTTGTACCACAGGTCTCCAATTACAGTTTGTA
The DNA here is from genome assembly GCF_026437365.1 of Eucyclogobius newberryi. NCBI lineage: Eukaryota > Metazoa > Chordata > Actinopteri > Gobiiformes > Gobiidae > Eucyclogobius > Eucyclogobius newberryi. The sequence continues at coordinate 8,683,604 of NW_027315746.1, read as the reverse complement.
CCAGGGGTCTCCGATTATAGTTTGTACCAGGGGTCTCCAATTACAGTTTGTACCAGGTGTCTCCAATTATAGTTTGTACCAGGGGTCTCCAATTATAGTTTGTACCAAGGGTCTCCAATTACAGTTTGTACCAGGGGTCTCCGATTATAGTTTGTACCAGGGGTCTCCAATTACAGTTTGTACCAGGGGTCTCCAATTGCAGTTTGTACCAGGGGTCTCCAATTACAGTTTGTACCAGGGGTCTCCGATTATAGTTTGTACCAGGGGTCTCCGGTTATAGTTTGTACCAGGGATCTCCAATTGTAGTTTGTTCCAGGGGTCTCCAATTATGGTTTGTTCCAGGGGTCTCCAATTAAAGTTTGTACCAAGGGTCTCCAATTATAGTTTGTACCAGGGGTCTCCAAATGTAGTTTGTTCCAGGGGTCTCCAATTACAGTTCGTACAAGAGGTCTCCGATTACAGTTTGTACCAGGGGTCTCCAATTATAGTTTGTCCCAGGGGTCTCCAATTATACTTTGTACCAGGGGTCTCCAATTACAGTTTGTACCAGGGGTCTCCAATTATAGTTTGTCCCAGGGGTCTCCGATTACAGTTTGTACCAGGGGTCTCCAATTACAGTTTGTACCAGGGGTCTCCATTTATAGTCTCCAGGCTAGATTTTTCACTGGGCGCTAAAGTCCGGGGGGCCGGACTACAAACTATTCTATGTTTTATCTCTATAAGATCCACAAACTACTCAGAGCGGCACATTTCAACAACAGAAATACACATAGGACTAACAAGACTAAAGCAGGACTAAAACAGGACTAAAGCAGGTCTAAAACAGGACTAAAACAGGACTAAAGCAGGACTAAAACAGGACTTAAGCAGGTCTAAAACAGGACTAAAACAGGACTAAAGCAGGACTAAAACAGGACTAAAGCAGGACTAAAACAGGACTAAAGCAGGACAAAAACAGGACTAAAACAGGACTAAAGCAGGACTAAAACAGGACTAAAGCAGGACTAAAGCAAGACTAAAACAGGACTAAAGCAGGACAAAAACAGGACTAAAGCAGGTCTAAAGCAGGTCTAAAACAGGACTAAAACAGGACTAAAACAGGACTAAAGCAGGACTAAAACAGAACTAAAGCAGGACTAAAACAGGACTAAAGCAGGACTAAAAAAGGACTAAAGCAGGACAAAAACAGGACTAAAACAGGACTAAAGCAGGACTAAAACAGGACTAAAACAGGACTAAAGCAGGACTAAAACAGGACTAAAGCAGGACTAAAACAGAACTAAAGCAGGACTAAAACAGGACTAAAACAGGACTAAAGCAGGACAAAAACAGGACTAAAGCAGGACAAAAACAGGACTAAAACAGGACTAAAGCAGGACTAAAACAGGACTAAAGCAGGACAAAAACAGGACTAAAGCAGGACAAAAACAGGACTAAAACAGGTCTAAAGCAGGACTAAAGCAAGACTAAAACAGGACTAAAGCAGGACAAAAACAGGACTAAAGCAGGACAAAAACAGGACTAAAACAGGACTAAAGCAGGACTAAAACAGGACTAAAGCAGGACAAAAACAGGACTAAAGCAGGACAAAAACAGGACTAAAACAGGTCTAAAGCAGGACTAAAGCAAGACTAAAACAGGACTAAAGCAGGACAAAAACAGGACTAAAGCAGGTCTAAAGCAGGTCTAAAACAGGACTAAAACAGGACTAAAACAGGACTAAAGCAGGACAAAAACAGGACTAAAACAGGACTAAAGCAGGACAAAAACAGGACTAAAACAGGATTAAAACAGGACTAAAGCAGGACTAAAACAGGACTAAAGCAGGACTAAAGCAAGACTAAAACAGGACTAAAGCAGGACAAAAACAGGTCTAAAGCAGGTCTAAAGCAGGTCTAAAACAGGACTAAAACAGGACTAAAACAGGACTAAAGCAGGACAAAAACAGGACTAAAACAGGACTAAAGCAGGACAAAAACAGGACTAAAACAGGACTAAAGCAGGACAAAAACAGGACAAAAACAGGACTGAAGCAGGACTAAAACAGGACTAAAGCAGGACTAAAACAGGTCTAAAGCAGGTCTAAAACAGGACTAAAACAGGACTAAAACAGGACTAAAGCAGGACAAAAACAGGACTAAAGCAGGACAAAAACAGGACTAAAACAGGACTAAAGCAGGACAAAAACAGGACAAAAACAGGACTGAAGCAGGACTAAAACAGGACTAAAGCGTGGAGTGTCGACAAATGTCACAGTGAAAAGAAAAAAAGTAGTTGTTTGTATAAAATGAAAGGGCATTTATTAGAGCTCGGGGTTAAGAGCCACAGAACAAGCAGATGAACTGCTGGGTCACAGTTGCAAAAAAAATTTCATTAAATACTTGATCATTGTGTTTTCGCCTCTGCAAAATGTGCATTGTTGCTTTGATTTGAGATTTAAGGCTTGAAAATGGAAATAAAGTTGTGCCAATCCAAGCTTATTCGATCCCTGAGTGGAAAGTCTGGGGATTCATGCCAAAATGTAGAGACAGTATCAGCATCATAGCGATTGAAAAGAACCGTAATGAAAAGACTGTGTGACATAAACACGTCTGAGAGTTTGTCTTTGTGTCGCCGGCGGCGTCATTTGCAGCATGTTGTGCCTCTGCTGCAAATATGGCGGTGATGAGTAATTATTATCCTCGTGCACATTTAGCAGGAGCTTCTGCCCTGACACGCCCTTTACAGTGACATAGGGCCACCTGCTCCGCAGCTATGACACTTCAGCAGCAACATTTGGCAACACAAGAAACACTTTGACTCTGAGAAAAGACTTAACGCTAATACTATACGTCACTCATGTCCATGTGACAGGTTAAACTACACATTTCACAATTTGTTTTATATTTCAGCTTTTATTAAACAGTTTGCCTATTTCTCCCCAGTTTGACTGTTTTTGTCAAGTTTTATGACTGTACTTCCTGGTTGGACATATTAAAGTAGAGGCAATTCCACGACTGTTACCTAGCAACCAGACTGTAAACAAGAGACAAAATCCATATACATTACAAAATATGTATGATTTGACCAACAATAATACCATACAACACCTTCATTTTGTTGTGTGATTGTTTAAAGCATCAGAAAAGTGTCAGTTAAGTGTAAACTGTCTCAGTGTCGCACATTGATGACATCACAGACACAGTCATTTTAAACTCTTATTTTTCCCAATTTCCTCACAAACTGCAACTTGACTGAACTAAAATTATAATGAATATTTACCACAGGTTCTACGCCACCAAACTAAGTCATAAATAGAAAAAACAAGAGAACCTTCATGAGGACTTTAAATGAAAAGAAACACGTGACAGAAGTTTGAGGGTTTTGAACGTGTTTAACTTAATTTTTGCAAAGCTAAAATGTTGTAAGCTGAAACTCTGTGACGTTTGCGTCAATAATGTGTGTGTGAAAAAGCGATTAAAACAACTGTAATTGGACATGTACATTTAAAGGAGACACATTATGTAAATTAAAATAGACTTTTATGAGTATTAAACCATATTATAATAGTGTTTCCTCAACATTGTCTCAAATTTGCTCATGTATGACGAGTACTCATACATGTCAGAGTACTCGTCCCGTTTTCACCTTCCCCCTATCCCCGCCCACTTCTCTGTGCTTACTTGCAATGAGTCCAAAAATGCAGACTCAGGTCATTTACAAGCAGAGTTTAAAAAAATCTTGCAGCAATTTTTCAACAATAAAAGCCAGTAAATGAATTGTTACTTTGAAATACAACTATGAATGAACTTTGTCATTTATCGAGTTTTGTTGTTTATTTAACACAAAACCAGAGCAATAAACCAACAAAAACAGCACTGGACAAACACAATATCAACCAAAGACTGAACAAGTGCAAGAATGAGATGGTGTGTTTCTGACGGATCAACATTACAAATTAACACTGAACAAAATGTAAAATAATAAATAGTTCTGTGTCTGTTTGAGTTTACGGTTTAGTTTTTTTGATAATCGCTTTGAAACGCTCACGTACCACACCAAAAACTACAAAACACTATTTCAACTATTTCAATCGCAGCACTCTCAGTCCGTCCACCTCATCCAGATCCAGATCCATAAATGAATAAATGATTCAAAATATTGTTTGTGAATCTGATAATTGTGTTTATAATTGAACCACAAAGACCATAGACCGAACTAAGTTTGGTTTTGATCCTTCAAACATCCTGACCTGTTTTTAGACCTTAAATTAAAGCGTTTCTGAAAATGTGCCAAAAAACATCCAAAACATGTCAACAAATCCAAACGTTTAAATGGAAAAGAATGACTAAGTCTCAAAGCTCTTTCCTCGCCTCCTCGATCTGTCACGAGTGAATGTAAATACCACCCACACAGGAGACCCAATCAAAGAAAAGCAGGTATTTATCTATTTATTTACGTGTTTATGTCATTTCAATCGTTTTTCAATCGTTTTGAGATTCACCCGCGGTCACGGCGTCTTCGGAGGTCAAAAAGGACAAACCTCAAATGCCTAAATCGAATCAGAAAAAACATTCGATATCGTTTTTATGATGAGAACGCGATCCTCCAGTCTGGAAAGCCAAGATCCAGCCTTGTTTATTTACGGCGCTGAGATCCCGGCTCTGTGTATTTCAAAGAGAATCAGAGAGAGAAAAACATTGACAGGGGAAAAAAACAGCAAAAATACTTGTTTAAAGCTGCCATCGCTGCGCCATATTTATTTTATTCCTTTCGCCCAGTTTCAAACCGAGCGCTGCCAGCCTCCTGTATTGACCGCGCTCCTCTTTTGTTGCAGGATAATTGCTGGTAACTCAGTGGTGATTGTCTGAAAACTACAATAAACACTACAATTATGACTTACTATCTCTCAGCCATTGATTCGCCGCCGTGCGCTCTAAATACTTTCTATTGAGTTGCTGAGGATTCTCCTTTTCTGTCACGAGTCATAAGCAATTGTGGGTGATGGAAGTGCGGAGAATAAAGTTATTATTGTTACAGGGAGCGGTGTTAGCTTTAAGAATGCGAGCGGCGGCTGTGGGAATAAAGCCTTTGTCGGTCGGTGCCAGGAAAGTGTCAGTCTTTTCTGCAGCGAGGTTTAGTTCAAAGTGTTACGTCTGGGAAAGGCTCCAGCAGCTCTGAGCTTTGCTGTTCTTCAGTGCAACGACCTGCACCCTGTGAAGAGAGAGGGGTGCATGAGTGAGCAGAGGAGGACTGCACCCCGTGAAGAGAGAGGGGTGCATGAGTGAACAGAGGAGGACTGCACCCTGTGAAGAAAGAGGGGTGCATGAGTGAGCAGAGGAGGACTGCACCCTGTGAAGAGAGAGGGGTGCATGAGTGAGCAGAGGAGGACTGCACCCTGTGAAGAGAGAGGGGTGCATGAGTGAGCAGAGGAGGAACAACACACCTCACTTGAACGTTCATTGTGGCTGAAGATGCTGCCTGTGAGAAGACAGGGCTGAACAACTCTGCATTTGACCCATTCTTTAGCGGGGCGACCGGTCAGGAGCAGGGAGCGGCTGCAGCACAGGACCCTGGGACACTGGGCAGACTTTACCACAGGAAACCCACAGGAAGAACATGCAAACGGCAGAGAAAGGCCCGATCAGGCCCGGGAGTCGAACCCGTGACCTGCTGGCTGTGAGGGGAAAGTGCTAGCTACTCATATGTATGTTTATCATGTGAACGAGTGAACGAGTGCTTGAAGTGACACTGTGTAACTTTCTGGATGTGGAAAATCACCAGCATGATTCTAAGGAAAGAGAAAGTTAGTTTGGATGAATAAATTTTTATTTATTTTATTTATTTTATTTATTTTATTTATTTTATTTATTTTATTTATTTTATTTATTTTATTTATTTTATTATTTTATTTATTTTACCAGGTAAAACCCATTGAGATCAAGGCCTCTTTTTAGGTTTTTTATGCCAAACTGAAATGTTTAACTAAAGGAACAGCATTCCCATGGCAACAAGCAGAAGAAAGCCCCTCCAGGTTGAGTACCGTATGTTCCACACTATAAGGCGCACTTAAAAGCCTTTAATTTTCTCAAAAAACAACAGTGCGCCTTATTTATTCCTAAATTCCTAAATTCCTTTTTAGCACTGTAGCTAGGCTAACAAACTGTCACAGTGCAGTAGAGCCCTCAATCCCAGCTACACTTAGCTCTGATGATTTCCTCCTATTTTTTAACAATAAAATAAAAACAATCAGAGATAAATTAGATGAAATTACCCCCGCTATTAGCCCTGAACTAGCCCAAGCTGTAAATCTAACGTCCCATATAAATCCACCTGTAAACTTAGAAAGGTTCACAGCTGTTGATCAAGCAGAGATAACTTCAGCCATTATGTCCTCTAAAAGCTCAACTTGTGTCCTAGACCCCATTCCAAGCAGACTCCTCAAAGACATTCTCCCCCTAATCATAGACCCTATTCTTAATATAATAAATACTTCACTCGAAAGTGGCTATGTTCCACAGTCCTTCAAACATGCAGTCATTAAACCTCTTCTGAAAAAGCCTAATCTAGATCCCGACCTATTGGTAAACTACAGACCTATTTCAAATCTTCCCTTCGTCTCTAAAATCCTTGAAAAAGTTGTAGTAAAACAGCTTTGTCGCCACCTGCAGGACAATGACTTATTTGAAGTTTTCCAGTCAGGGTTCAGAGCCCACCACAGCACTGAAACTGCACTAGTTAAAGTCACAAATGATTTGTTATTAGCCGCTGACGATGGACTGGTCTCAATCCTGGTTCTGTTGGACCTCAGCGCAGCGTTTGACACCATTGACCACAACATTCTACTGCAGAGGTTAGAATGTGATGTAGGTGTTGGAGGAACAGCCCTCAGCTGGTTTAAATCCTATCTATCTGATAGGTACCAATTTGTTAATGTAAACCAGAGCTCCTCACCATGCTCTAAAGTAATTTACGGTGTGCCACAGGGTTCGGTACTCGGTCCAATTCTGTTTACTCTTTATATGCTGCCATTAGGCAACATTATCAGAAAGCATGACATTAACTTCCACTGCTATGCAGACGACACTCAGCTGTATTTATCAATGAAACCTGATCAGAGCGATCAAGTAGATAGACTTAGTACTTGTGTGAAGGAGATAAAAACCTGGATGACACTAAACTACCTGCTTCTTAACCCTGAAAAAACCGAGGTCATTGTGCTTGGCCCTAAGCATCTACGAGACTCTCTATCTGAGCAGATAGTCACACTGGACAATGTCAGTGTAGCCTCCAGTTCTACTGTAAGAAACCTTGGAGTCTTATTTGACCAGGAGCTCTCATTTAAAGCTCATATAAATCAAGCTTGTAAAACAGCCTATTTCCATTTGCGCAACATCGCCAAAATCAGAAGAATCCTGCCTAAAAGTGATGCCGAAAAACTTATCCATGCATTTGTAACGACTAGATTAGACTACTGTAACTCCCTGCTTGCAGCGTGTCCTAAAAGCTCCATAAAAAGCTTTCAACTGGTTCAAAATGCAGCAGCTAGAACAAAAAGAAGAGAGCACATTACGCCAGTGCTGAAGTCTCTTCACTGGCTCCCTGTCGAGTTTAGAATCAAATTCAAAATTCTACTCTTGACCTACAAAGCCATAAATGACATGGCCCCATCCTACCTCAAAGATGCTATAGAACCATATCATCCAAACAGAGCTCTTCGCTCTCAGAATGCCGGCCTTCTGGTGGTGCCAAGAGTCTCTAAAAGTACTGTAGGAGGTAGAGCGTTTAGCTACCAAGCTCCTGTGTTATGGAATCAGCTCCTGACCCATGTTAAATATGCTGACACAGTCTCTTCATTTAAGTCCAGGCTTAAAACGTTCCTCTTCGAAATCGCTTATGGTCAGACTAGTTAGGAACAGAAACATAAACCCACAGCTTTAGCTACGCTGCACTTATGCTATCAAACAATAATTATTTTTTAATTCCACTTGCAAACTGTTCACCGCCTTCTTTTTCTTTCTCTCACTCCTGAGGACCTGTGGACCCAGATGCCCCTCCCCTGGTGAAGTGGTCCCTGCCCTGTGTGGACGGTCCCTCATCTGCCTGAGGAGTGGGTCCAGCTCGCCCCCGACGGTCCCTCATCTGCCTGAAGAGTGGGTCCAGCTCGCCTCCGACGGTCCCTCATCTGCCTGAAGAGTGGGTCCAGTTCGCCTCAGTCGGTCCCTCATCTGCCTGAAGAGTGGGTCCAGCTCGACTCAGTCGGTACCTCATCTGCCTGAAGAGTGGGTCCAGCTCGACTCAGTCGGTCCCTCATCTGCCTGAAGAGTGGGTCCAGCTCGACTCAGTCGGTCCCTCATTTGCCTGAAGAGTGACTCCAGCTCGACTCAGTCGGTCCCTCATCTGCCTGAAGAGTGACTCCAGCTCGACTCAGTCGGTCCCTCATCTGCCTGAAGAGTGGGTCCAGCTCGACTCAGACGGTCCCTCATCTGCCTGAAGAGTGGGTCCAGTTCGCCTCAGACGGTCCCTCATCTGCCTGAAGAGTGGGTCCAGTTCGCCTCAGTCGGTCCCTCATCTGCCTGAAGAGTGGGTCCAGTTCGCCTCAGTCGGTCCCTCATCTGCTTGAAGAGTGGGTCCAGCTCCAGTCTCCCTCGTGTCCGTCTGTCCGTCTGTGAGAGTCGGATCTCTCCTTCACTGGAACTCCTCCAGGTTTCTACGCTTTTTTCCAAAAGAGGTTTTTTTTGTAGTTTTTCCTGGCCGAGAAGGAGAGTCTAAGGACAGAGGACCCTGGGACATCGTCCCTCGCCACCACAGACATTGTCTGACTCCATCGCCACCACAGACATTGTTGATTCATTTCTCCCTGTGGCCCTCAGAGGCAACTGTTGTTGTGATTTTGGGCCTTACAAAAATAAATTGATTTGATTTGATTTATGGATTTATTCTGCTTGTGCTTAACGACCTCAAAAAAGACTATTCATTGACAGTGGGTCTTACAGTGCGGAAAATACGGTACAAGTCATTTTTGTGGAGAGGCAAGCCAAGGACACACGTTTTTACTGCTTTTTTAGTGCATTTAACAAAAACATCCAAATTCATAAGATTTAAATTTTTAGTACATGTTTAACACTTTTGATTTAACCCATAAGCAAATTATAATAAAATGTGAATATACATACAAATATTTCCATATATTGTCCTTTTACATTTTGTTCCTTGCCGGTCGAAACATACAGTTATCGCACTTTTTATCTCCAGTTCAGGTGGGCGTGACCGACAGGTGGATTAGCCAATCAGGGACGAGCACGGCTGCGTTAAAAAAAAGAACGGATAAAAATAACGCAATGGACATTTCTGCACAAACATCGCACGAAGCGTCAGGTCTGAGATGAGAAGCTGGAGTTTCATTTTGTTCTTAATGACAAATGACCGTTCGGCTCCTCGGTTTCCACGGCGATTTGCTGCTCCGGTAAAACAAATCTGTGCACATTTCAGCCTCGTGAGTTAGAATCTGGCTCCCGACAATTTGCTGCATGTCATTCCCATTTCACCCCAAACACATCATCTCTCAAGCAGCGAAGAAATGAGCTTTGAGTGCTGTTTATTTGGCTGTTTATTCAACTCACTAATCGCCTCAAATTCTACAAACAATAATAACCCAAAATGACAACGTGAAAGAAGCTCGTTTGAATTCTTTGAAGCACCTTTGGAACTAATTACAGCCTCGAGTCTTTTTGAGTTTTAATGCTCCAAGAATGTCGATTTATAGTCAGTTCCACCCATTCTTCTTTGCAGATCCTCTCAACTCCAATATGTCTGTTTGGTTCAGCCGTTTCCATTCAATTGTGTTTCACTAGCAAGGACCATGGAGCGATGTTGGAGCGATGACGGAGCGACGGTGGAGCGATGATGGAGCGAAGATGGAGCGATGTTGGAGCGATGTTGGAGCGACGGTGGAGCGACGGTGGAGCGACGGTGGATCGATGATGGAGCGATGATGGAGCGATGAGGAAGCGATGATGGAACAATGATGGCGCGATGATGGAGCCATGTTGGAGCGATGGTGGAGCGATGGTGGAGCGACGATGGAGCGACGATGGAGCGACGATGGAGCGACGAGGGAGCGACGATGGAGCGACGATGGAGCGACGTTGGAGCGACGTTGGAGCGACGATGGAGCGACGAGGGAGCGACGATGGAGCGACGATGGAGCGACGATGGAGCGACGATGGAGCGACGTTGGAGCGACGTTGGAGCGACGATGGAGCGACGAGGGAGCGACGATGGAGCGACGATGGAGCGACGATGGAGCGACGATGGAGCGATGTTGGATCAATGATGGAGCGATGAGGGAGCGTTGATGGAGTGATGTTGGAGCGATGAGGGAGCGATGTTAGATCGATGATGGAGCGATGATGGAGCGTTGATGGAGCGATGTTGGAGCGATGAGGGAGCAATGTTGGATCGATGATGGAGCGATGATGGAGCGATGATGGAGCGATGTTGGATCGATGATGGATCGATGAGAGTTGGTTGGGTAGAGACCCTCTGCAGATGGTGATGTGTTAAGGTGGAGATGATAGAGACATGGGGTGGGAGGGCCGGGTCCAGAGAGCAGAGACAACAAGAGATGCTGGGATTGGCCTGTGCATATATAGGCCTTCTGGGTAATTAGAGGCGTGGTTAAAGAGGAGATGCGGTTGCTGGAGAAGTAAGAGGTTGAAAAGCGTGGTCCTGCTCCCCAACCCAAATTAACGACGACCTCGTCAACTACGCTCAAGTCTGGGCTCTGGGCCACTCCAGGACGTTCACACAGTCGCCCTGTGGCCACGCCTTTGTTCCCCTGGCTGTGCGCTTGGGGTCTTTGTCTTGGAGCAGGTTTTCATCCATGTCTCCGCACGCTGCCGCATTCATCTTTCTGTTGATCCTTTCCCAGTTCCTGCGCCTGAAAAACATCTCGTGGTCGGGTGATGAGTGGTGCCTATTTCCCCTCCAGACACACGCGGCTACGCTACGAGCTAAAAGAATATCAACTTCTTCTGTTAGTGATGTTCCTGACACGGAACCCGAGGAAGCCTTTTGTGCCTTCTTGTTATATGTGTCTGGGCTGCAGCGTACGTCGCAAATCCACAAGTCACAAACACGTTTTACACAGAGGCAGTGGAATGAAAGCGGTGAAATTACAGCAAAGTCACGGCTAAAAAGGCAAAAATCGATGTTCAACGGGTTCACGTTTGTATTCACCTTTTGTTTTCCTTCTTTAATAAACGCTCAGAGGAACAGGCAAAAGTTTCGGCTCAGTTTGTGACGTGTTCAGAGCTGTGGGAGCAGCATAACTGAACGCTTGCTTCCCCAAATCAGTCTCCACTCGAAGGACAAACAAGTGATAAATGTCGTGAAATGAACGCGGCGGCGGCGGCTTTCAGCTCTCTGCAGAACGTGAATCTAAAACTGAAATGATACAAAACACTCCATGAAACTGGTCCATGCTGTAATCTGATTGAGTAAATAATCTAAGTTCCTCCTCGGGCTCCTAACGCCAGCATAATTAACTTTTATCATAATCATCGGCCTTATCTTCTCTAAGTAAACTATAGCTTCAAAGTTAGCGTCCGATTCTATACGAGCCGGGCACATCAATGGAAGCCGCTGTCTCATTCACTCTCTATCTCCTGTCCAAAGGGTGAGAACAAAAGAGCAAAGTGTCCATTTTCTCACAACGGGGCAGAGCTGGAGGGGCATACCAAAGCAGGGCGTCTCCTGCCGGACGGGCAGGAAACCGCAGAGATCTCCGGGTGCGGGCTGAAGGTGACTCCGCCATCGCGGCCAATCACCGCGTCTCAACAAGCGGCTCTCCGGGGGAAAGGGCTAAATGACGGTGTCCGAGTGCAAAGACTGTTGATAAGGGGCCCGAGGCTGAGTGGACAATGGACGTGCGGGAGGCGGTCAAAGAGAAACATGGTCGAGACGATTTGCAAATGTGGTGGAGAAGCTTTCTTTGTCTTAACGGGGGGAATAGCAGCAAAATTAGATGTATAAATGTGTAGGATAATACATATTCTCATGTACAATGAGATTTTAGGTCAAAGAAAACTATAAACCTAAACGAGACAACACAATGGAGCCAGATTTGACCTTGTGTTTTGTTTTTTTCCCATTGACTTTTCAAATTGATCTAAAATCAACAGTTTAAAGGTGAATCTGAGGCTAACCTGTGGTTGATTGTTACCATTTATAATAAGAATAAATATGACGGCAAAAGCCAAAACAAAAAGTCAGCTTCACAAAGAGACCAGCCATTTATTTTCACCCCAAAAAGTTCAGGAAAAGCTTCAGTTTTAATTGTGGACATTTCAGTCCAGCGTTTTAGGAGAGAAATCAGCTCAATGCAGTTTGTTTTCTAAGCAGTTTATAACATTTCAGAAACTGAATTAAAACAAGCTCTTGTTTTGATTTGTTTTAATTTGATTTGATTTGATTTGATTTATTTATTTATTGTATTGTATTTATTGTATTTATTGTATTGTATTCATTGTATTTATTTTCACGAAGAAAGAAGTGGCTATAAAGGATAAAATCACTGGTTCAACTTTTGTTTGTGATTTAATTGAATTGGCATTTATGTAAACAGCATGACAACACAACACAATACAACACAACACAACACAATACAATACAACACAATACAATACAACACAACACAACACAATACAATACAACACAACACAACACAACACAACACAATACAACACAATACAATACAACACAACACAACACAATACAATACAATACAACACAATACAATACAACACAACACAACACAACACAATACAATACAATACAACACAACACAATACAACACAACACAACACAATACAATACAACACAATACAATACAACACAACACAACACAATACAATACAACACAACACAACACAACACAATACAACACAATACAATACAACACAACACAACACAATACAATACAACACAACACAACACAACACAACACAATACAACACAATACAATACAACACAACACAACACAATACAATACAATACAACACAATACAATACAACACAACACAATACAATACAATACAACACAACACAATACAACACAACACAATACAATACAACACAATACAATACAACACAACACAATACAATACAACACAACACAATACAATACAACACAACACAATACAACACAATACAATACAACACAACACAACACAATACAATACAATACAACACAATACAATACAATACAATACAACACAACACAACACAACACAATACAACACAACACAATACAATACAATACAATACAACACAATACAATACAACACAACACAATACAACACAACACAATACAACACAATACAATACAACACAACACAATACAATACAATACAACACAATACAATACAACACAATACAACACAACACAACACAATACAATACAACACAACACAATACAACACAATACAATACAACACAACACAATACAATACAATACAACACAATACAATACAACACAACACAATACAACACAACACAATACAATACAATACAACACAGCACAACACAATACAATACAATACAACACAACACAATACAACACAACACAACACAATACAATACAACACAACACAATACAACACAACACAACACAACACAACACAATACAACACAATACAATACAATACAATACAACACAACACAACACAACACAATACAATACAACACAACACAATACAACACAACACAATACAATACAACACAATACAATACAATACAATACAAAACAACACAACACAACACAATGCAACACAATACAACACAACACAACACAATACAACACAACACAACACAACACAACACAATACAATACAATACAATACAACACAACACAATACAATACAACACAACACAATACAATACAACACAACACAATACAATACAACACAACACAACACAATACAACACAATACAATACAATACAATACAATACAACACAATACAACACAATACAATACAATACAATGCAACACAACACAATACAACACAACACAATACAACACAATACAATACAACACAATACAATACAAAACAATACAACACAACACAATACAATACAACACAACACAACACAACACAATACAACACAATACAACACAACACAACACAATACAATACAACACAACACAATACAATACAATACAATGCAACACAATACAATACAATACAACACAACACAACACAATACAATACAACACAATACAATACAATACAATACAACACAATACAACACAATACAACACAACACAACACAACACAATACAATACAATACAATACAATGCAACACAATACAACACAACACAACACAATACAACACAATACAACACAATACAACACAATACAATACAATACAATACAATACAACACAACACAACACAACACAATACAATACAACACAATACAACACAATACAATACAATACAACACAACACAACACAACACAATACAATACAATACAATACAATGCAACACAATACAATACAACACAACACAACACAATACAACACAATACAACACAATACAACACAACACAACACAACACAATACAATACAATACAACACAATACAATATAATACAATACAATACAACACAACACAATACAACACAATACAACACAATACAACACAATACAACACAACACAATACAATACAACACAACACAACACAACACAACACAATACAATACAATACAATACAACACAATACAACACAATAAAACACAATACAACACAACACAACACAATCTCAATGAAGCTTTTGCATCGTTGGGAGCCCGTGGTTACATCACTGCCCAAATGAAAGCCCTACAATAACACACAAATACATGTACCAGTCCGATTAAACTCCCACTTGTCCCGTCAATCTGGAGCTTTGTTATTGCGGTAAAATGCTTTGTCTTTCCCCTGCGTGTGATTACATCCCGATGTGCATAAATAAAACAAGTACAACCGTCGAACTGTGATGAAGAGAGACAGATTTGTCAGAGTTTGTGTTTGTAAATGAGGAGGGGATTGAGAGGCTGACGCTGAAGGGTTTTGAAAAATGGATGACACGCGGGATAATGGGGAGAGATTGGACTAAGTATTGACGGTTTAAGGCAGCGTTTCCCAATTTTTTTTGTCTAGATTTCCGCCTGCGTTTTGTCTCACTCACCGAACCCCCTGTTCTCCAGCACTAGGCAAATTAAACTCTTTACTGCTTGTCATTACCGTATTTTCTGGACTATAAGTCGCACCAGCCAAAATATACATAATAGAGAAGAAAAAACATATATAAGTCGCACTGGAGTATGAAATGCGGTTGAAAGTGTGAAAATAACAAATAATATCACATATAAGTCGCTCCGGAGTATAAAGTATAAGTCGCACCCAGGCCAAAACTATGAATAAAGGTGCAACCTATAGTCCGGAAAATACGGTATTACAATCTTTAATTAAATTGATACCCACAGTCCTCCATATTATCCTTTTTGACGTACAATTATTTTTATTCAAATGGTCAGCCCCCCCCACACACACACACAATTCAATTAAAA
Source organism: Eucyclogobius newberryi (assembly GCF_026437365.1). NCBI lineage: Eukaryota > Metazoa > Chordata > Actinopteri > Gobiiformes > Gobiidae > Eucyclogobius > Eucyclogobius newberryi. The sequence continues at coordinate 8,668,007 of NW_027315746.1, read as the reverse complement.
ATAGACGCGTGAATTAAATTAAAATTGCCGGTGTACGTTCCCAGGGCATGTTTACGGTAACAGCGGTGTCCAGAGAAAGACCTTTCTTACCAGTAGCATAAACGTTATCAAATATCCTGTAAGTAGCACATAAAAATCAATCAGCACACGGTCGTTCGCTTTAATTACATCGTTTCATTTATGGCAATTTTGGGGAAGTGCTTGCGGATCCACAAAGACTCCTCCGTCAAACACGGTTAACGCTAAATACCAGTGGACGGAGATCGCGCTCGCTTATAAAACGCTAATCCAATTTAATTCCTCTGCGCGACAATCAAAATCGTACAACATTCACCGGGATAATCAAAGACGGCGTAAAGTGGCTCCCATAATTCAAAGCGGCTCATTTTGGGAGCTCTTAATTAAGAGCGCTAAAGTTGCGATGCTAATCATGCTCGGTGCTATTAGCGGATATTTCAGTGTAGCTAATGGAGCTATTAGCGCTACGGCGGGTCTAACCTTATCAAGCCGAGAGCATCAGTCTGACAATCTAATCTAACACGGGCCTTTAATACACTTCTCAATTAACTCCACGCGCTCGTCTTGTCTTTTTCTCGCGGGCTGCGCTGACTTTTTTGCACGTGATGCGTCGTTAGCGGTGAACGAAGGTTAAGGCCGCATTTTGTAACTTCCTGTCTCTGTAAAAAGGCCATTGCTTTGCTGGGAGTGTAACAGAGTACGGAATTATCTTTAATACTGACTATGTATATTTGAGCAGTTAAAACACCTGTGTTTAATGCAACGGGACAGAAATTGCTTCATTAATATCAGCGTCTGTTCCAGATTTTAGATCCAGATCGGAAGAAAAACCTAGGACAACATGGCTGACTTCCTGTTTATCATAGAGCGATGCTGCCAGGTGTGTTTTACTCGTCAAAAGTCAGGGGTCAAAGGTAGCTCTCTCACTGTCCCTTTCATGTTTTTTCTTCTTTGCTCTAGGTGGCGCTGTTGCAACCATTTTATTCCAGTTCGGGCCGAGCCGATTGCGTCTATGTCCCCATGTGTGACCTATGTCCTCATGTGTGACCTATGTCCCCATGTGTGTCCTATGTCCCCATGTGTGACCTATGTCCCCATGTGTGACCTATGACCCCATGTGTTACCTATGTCCCCATGTGTGACCTATGTCCCCATGTGTGACCTATGACCCCATGTGTGACCTATGTCCTCATGTGTGACCTATGTCCCCATGTGTGACCTATGTCCCCATGTGTGACCTATGTCCCCATGTGTGACCTATGTCCTCATGTGTGACCTATGTCCCCATGTGTGACCTATGTCCCCATGTGTGTCCTATGTCCCCATGTGTGACCTATGTCCCCATGTGTGTCCTATGTCCCCATGTGTGACCTATGTCCCCATGTGTGACCTATGACCCCATGTGTTACCTATGTCCCCATGTGTGACCTATGTCCCCATGTGTGACCTATGACCCCATGTGTGACCTATGTCCCCATGTGTGACCTATGTCCCCATGTGTGACATTCATCGATGTTCAAGGGGTCAAAAATGCCTTAGTATGACCATGAAGAATAGGAATAATAATAAGAAACCAGGGAATAACAACAGTCTCGAACATTCCATGGAACACATTCCATTCCATGGCTCGAGCCTAAATATAAAGAATAATTTTAAATGATTAAACCCCCCCAAAATTAATAAAAGAAACGATTAAGTGTAAAACAAGCTGAGAAAAAAATCTACTCTGAACACCTTTAAGCAACAAGGTGAGTTACAAAGTTACATAGTGCAACTCACTAATAGTTTAAACTGTGACACTTACATTTGACCTTATGATGAAGCTAAAACCATCATCATCTTCTGCTTTATCAGCGACTGGGCCCCGGGTCACACTTTTCATCCAAAACACCTCCTTTTGCTTCAAACTCCCCCAGCATGAAAAAAGAACACATATGGACGTTTTAGCCACATATTCGGATCAGTCATTTCACACACTCGTTGCTAGGCGCTGTCAAAACCCACAATAACTCAGGCAAATAAGACAGCCGTCGCATTATTACGACACCGGGATCGGATCACATTAGCTCCGGAGCGAAAGAAACGTCAAATTACTCAAACAAATGAAACGGGCCAATGATTTGAGGTGTTTCAGTCCGAGAGCATCAGTCACGTTCTCTGGAGTGACGCGGCGTTTCCTACGACTGAAAACACAGGCGGGCGTGTCCCGTAAATACTGTGTCCCGTAAATACTGTGTCCTGTAAATACTGTGTCCCGTAAATACTGTGTCCTGTAAATACTGTGTCCCGTAAATACTGTGCGTACGGTTTCTCTTTTGCAGACAAAGACAAAGACTCCGACGTTGTCAAGACTTGAACCTTGTGAACGTTTTGTAAAAGATAAAGAAAAGCTAAACGTCAGTCAAGTTCAAACTAATAGCTTGTGTTTTGTCATTCCAGGAAAAGGAACATTAATATCGTAATGTTTATCCCGTATCTCATCATCAAAACAGCTCCTGCGCTTTTATATCATCGCAATATTTTATAGGTTCATTATCAGAGCGTTTGATCTGCAGATTTATGGCGCACGTCTCTTCTTTTTCAATTTGTATGAGTCCACTCAAAGGCTCCTCTCAATCGGGGGAAAGATATAAGATAAGATAAGATAAACCTTTAATGTCCACGCAAGGGGAAATTTGTTGTTACACTGCAGTAGAAACAGGAGGAAAGGACAGATTATAGGAAGTTTCAAAACACGCTCTTAATAGAACTCTTATGAACAAAACAAAAAACTCTTATTAACAAAACTCCTCTCCTATCTTAATAGGGAATGGAGGGGGGAAATAAAATAAAATAGATAGTAAAAATACAGAATAAAGATAAAAATCACATAATAATAATAAAATAATGATAATAGAATAAAATAAAAATAAAATAAAGTAAAAATAACTAGCACAAGACTAGGTAATACTATTAGCAGGTAAGTAAACCGTATAAAAAACAAAATAGAACACTCTTATTTACAGGTATTGTACATGGTTGATTCAGTATTGCACATGTTCAGGGCAGTGTTTGTTATAAAGTCTGACAGCAGCAGGAAGGAAAGACCTGCGAAACCTCTCCTTCACACAGCGAGGATGGATCAGTCTCTCACTGAAGCTTCTCTCCAGAGCGGACAGAGTGTCCTGCAGGGGACAGAGTGTCCTGCAGAGGGCGACACTCATGGTCCAGCATAGATGTGAATCTAGCCAGGACCCTCCTGTCCCCCACCTCCTGTACCGAGTCCAGAGCGCAGCCCAGGACGGAGCTGGACTTCTTGATGACTTTGTCTAGCTTCCTCCTCTCCCTCTCTGTGATGCTGCTGCTCCAGCAGGCCACACCTACAGGAGCTGATGCCACCACAGAGTCGTAGAAGGTCTTCAGGAGTGGCCCTGTCACTCCAAAAGACCAGAGTCTCCTCAGGAGGTAGAGCCGACTCTGGCTCTTCCTGTACAGTGCGTCTGTGCTATGAGTCCAGTCCAGTTTGTGGTTCAGATGAACACCCAGGTACTTGTATGAGTCCACTCTCTCAATGTCCCGTCCCTGGATGCTCACTGGTGAGGGGGCAGTGGGGTGGCGTCTGCGGAAGTCCACAACCATCTCCTTGGTCTTCCCCGCGTTGATGAGGAGGTGGTTCCGCTGACACCAGTCCACAAAGTCCTGCTCCAGTCCTCTGTACTCCGCGTCATCGTCGTCCGTGGTGAGTCCGATGATGGCAGAGTCGTCAGAGAACTTCTGCAGGACACAGCTGTCCGTGTCATGTCTGAAGTCTGCAGTGTAAAGGGTGAAGAGAAAGGGCGCGAGGACAGTGCCCTGGGGCGCCCCCACACTGCAGGTCCGAGTGTCAGACACACAGTTCCGGGCTCTCACAAACTGGGGTCGGTCTGTGAGGTAGTCCAGGATCCACTCTGCCAGGTCATACTCCACACCAGCCGTCTCCATTCTTGTATATACAGAATGTGCCATGTTTTCTTTTGAACGTTATAACAATAATATGATATCAGATCCAAGATACAGATCCAATAAACTATGTGATATGGTCCCTTATTTGAAATTCTAATTTAGTTGTTACATTAATCTGCCTGTCCTATATTTGCTCTAACAATATTGTGAAGCTGCTTGGGCTCTAGAAAACAAACTGAACTGAATAAAGATGAGCATTAATGCAACATGATGAGTATAAAATGTGAGATTGATACAAACAACATGATATTATATGTTATTTCTTGCAATGAAAGAAGAGTTTTTGGGTGGCACTTGTCGGCATTCCAATCTCTCTGTGTGTTTCAGAAAATACTGTAGTGTCATTCAGGGCTTGAATTACTTCTTTTGAAGTACTCCAAGCTCTGCTTGTGTACAAGTCTCTCCATGGCCTAGCACCAAAGTGCATCCTGGACATGTTAGTGCCATATGAACCATCTCAGACTCTGAGGACCTCAGGGACCGGCCTCCTGTTGGTGCCAGAGTCAGGACTAAACATGGACCGGCCTCCTGCTGGTGCCAGAGTCAGGACTAAACATGGACCGGCCTCCTGCTGGTGCCAGAGTCAGGACTGAACATGGACCGGCCTCCTGCTGGTGCCAGAGTCAGGACTAAACATGGACCGGCCTCCTGCTGGTGCCAGAGTCAGGACTAAACATGGACCGGCCTCCTGCTGGTGCCAGAGTCAGGACTAAACATGGACCGGCCTCCTGCTGGTGCCAGAGTCAGGACTAAACATGGACCGGCCTCCTGCTGGTGCCAGAGTCAGGACTGAACATGGACCGGCCTCCTGCTGGTGCCCAGAGTCAGGAGTAAACATGGACCGGCCTCCTGCTGGTGCCAGAGTCAGGACTAAACATGGACCGGCCTCCTGCTGGTGCCAGAGTCAGGACTAAACATGGACCGGCCTCCTGCTGGTGCCAGAGTCAGGACTAAACATGGACCGGCCTCCTGCTGGTGCCAGAGTCAGGACTAAACATGGACCGGCCTCCTGCTGGTGCCAGAGTCAGGACTAAACATGGGGAATCAGCGTTCTTATGGAGCTAAAATCCTGAAGTCTCCCTGAGGATGAGGGACGGGCCCTTTACGCTGACAGTGTTTAAATCGAGGCTAAAAACAGTTCTGTTTAGTGTCTGTTTAGCCTCAAGTGCAGACCTTTTATCTACAATTCATTCATTTTAATTATATCTTAATGTCTTATTTATGCTTTTTATTTTTGTCTTGTGATTTATACTGTATTGTGATTTGAATATGATTTTACTATTTTAACACTTTGAGTTACTTTTGTATGAACTGTGCTCTACAAATAAACTTCTTTCTCAAATAGTTTACGGCTTCACCAAAACCTTTTTTACGCTTTACTTTTACAAAATCAGGAGAAAGCGGACATTCCACCAAACGAGGATCCAATGAAGTCCCTCCACAATCAACAATCTTCTATTTGATGTGGTCACTCTACGCATGAGCCAATCAAAATACAACTTTGCGTAAGCCAATGATGAGGGATAACTATCACAATATGATTCAAAACTCATAAATGTTTCTTTTATAACAACCATAGATAATTATGTATTTTTTTTAATAACATGTCTCCTTTAAAACGTGTTGTCCTTTATTAATGGTTTGTTTTGGCTTTAATTGACTGGACAGTGCAGCACGAAATGGGGACAAGACCTGGGAATGACATGCAGCAAAACGTCGAGATCCAGCGTTTGCGTTCCACGTCCCCTGCGCGTGCCCGCCGTCAACAGCACGTGCACGCGCCGCGGCAGAGTCTTTAAAGCAGCCGCACGAGGAGCCGCGGCCGCACAGTCTCGCGCGGCGCACTCCGCTTCACTTCCTGCGAGCGCGTGCAGCTGCGTCCAACAACATCAAACACTCAGCAAAGAGCCGCCGCCGCCGCTGCCGCCGCCGCACGAGACGCGAGACGACGCGGCTCCGTCACCTCCGCGAGCTCGCGCCCTCTGCGTGTTTCCCCGTGTTTCTCCGCGCGCTCTCCCCGTGTGTGATGCCGCCAAACTTTCCGCTGCTCTCGAGTCGCGGCGGACGGGCACGTGGGAAGCGGGACCGCGGCTGAACGGACCTGCCCGCGCGGGACCGGCCCCGACAGGACGTAAAGACACGCGATACACGAATCCAAACTTGAGTATTTTTTTTTTTTTTTTTTTTCTGTTGCGCGGTGTGGGAGACGGCGAAATGTGGGCGCTCTCCGTGGTGCTGAACCCGCTCCTGTTCCTGCTGCTGTTTGGATACTGCCCGACCGCTGTAAGTTTCAATGTTCCTGTTTTTTTTACATTTTTTGCTTGATTAACTTTTCTAGAAACGCAATTAGAGGACACACGGTGGTATCGGTGTTGTGTGCAAAGCTGCGGGATGTCGTTTTCTCGCCGATGCATTCATTTATTGCTATTTCCACGTCAGATTGTACAAAAAGAGGGACACGTTGTTGAATGCGGTGGGACATGAAGGGACAGAAAATGTTAAGCTCATCGATAGAGACTAAAATAGCAACATATGATTTTAACACAGAGCACGGAGAGCTTATGTAGCTTATTCCTCTTGTTTCCTCCTCACACAGTTGCTCCAAAACGTAATGTATTATTCTCTGGGACGAGGCATTGCATTGTGGAAAACGTGTAGGATTTTAGGTAGTTCATATTTTTTTTAAAAGGGGACACCATCTGAAGCTTGATCAGCAAACCATCAGTCTCATTTTCTGAAAGGGGAGTACTCGATTAATTGACTCTAAAAGACAAAAATATCAAAGCAATTAATGACACATTATGTTACACAGACTATGCCTGGGCTCAACTTAGGGAAAGGAAACGCTGGTATTAAGAATTAAGTTTTGATTAGTTCCAGTAGAATAAAGCAAGGGAACCTCACGTTAGTGCCACTCTGCAAGTATCAGCCACTCTCAGGTCTTACGTGTCCGAGGCTCAGATGTGGATCTCCTTTGAGTGCTTTGGATCTGTAGAGCTGTCTGTGGTGCTGATCCTTGTGCAGGGTTTAGTGTTTGAAGATTTTTGATGGCTCCAAGGTCTGTTGACTTGTGCATTATTTACGGATGAAGATGTCAGCTTCAGCCATTGTTGGAAAGTAGCGTTTTGGAGACAATGGGGGAGGGGCCTCTGGGGGTCCACGACCCGGTGTGTCCTGGCAGAGGTTCAGGGGGGGTCTGGTGAAGACAGTGTTGCTGGTTCATGGGGGATGGGTAACATTCCTGGAGCCATCTAACATTCTGCTTCGCTTTCTGCAACAGTGTCTTGAATTTTTATTTTCTTTTTTTCCATCTTTAGTACAGTTTATTCGTAAATATTTTCTACTTAGAAGCCTTCAGTCACCACATTTCAACCTTTAGTTAGTTGATAATACATTTAAAAAGTCTCAATGTACAACAGAAATAGAAATATGATTAGTCGACTTTTAATCATAATCAGCCCAAGCCAGAAAACCCAAAAATAGTGAGAGAAAAAAGATTGTAGATTTTGCATCTGAATCTGTTTATACCATTCATGTGGCATCAAGGAAAACGTGGGACATTCTGTTTTGGTGGGACGGGGTGGTCACGAGTTATAAGACACGTACTTGTAATGAGTTTTATTTAAAGGGAGGATGGTGTTTTTTCTTGTACTTCTTCCCCCAATTAAGGTTGCAAGATTAGTCGCAAATTTGCAAATGGCTAAGTCTGCGGTTGTTTAAGTAACATCATTTCCTCTGCGAACAGCAAAAAAGTCTGTGGGAAATGTGCTAACCTTGTGCGGACCTCAAATGTGCACTGCAATTAAAACACTGCAATCCAAAATTCGTCATTACTAAAAACTGTGGAGCCTTAATTTATTCATCAGCCGCAGCATTTAAATGAACTCTGCTATTTCAAAAGGCAGTCGTTTATATGTCCATTTAGGAGTCAAAGCAACGAGCCCTTGATCATTTTATTATTGCTCCTTTCTCCTTTCACGTCGAGACTATTTTTAAGGAATCAAATTGAACTCTCACTTATAATAATTTCACTCTTCATTAATCACTAACTTGCTAGGATTAAGAATTGCAGCAATATTATCTTGTTTTTTAAGTCCATTAACTGTCACCAGGCTCTGAGGTCAACTTGTGTCCACTGTGACTAAGGCAGGGCTATTCAACATCAGGCCCGGGGGCCAGATCCGGCCCCCCAAGTGATTTAATTCGGCCAACGCCAATCTTCCAAATGTTAAAACAAACAAAAACGATCCTGTTTAGTTGGTCTGGTTTAGTCCCTGTTTAACTCGACTTTGGACGTTTGATTCAGACCTGGTTCTAGTCCAGTCCTGGTTTACTTCTGGTTCAGTTCTGGGTGGGCAATCTTGTAAAGCCATGTTTGTTATATCTCACAGAAATCTAAGCTATCAGTAGTTATTTTATTGTATCAACTCAACTGAAATAGTGGTGGGGATATTTTGTGTGACCCATATTTACAGTAGTTACAGTAGTTACATTAGTTACAGTAGTTGCAGTAGTTATAGTAGTTACAGTAGTGTCATTAGTTTCATTAGTTACAGTAGTTACAGTAGTTTCATTAGTTACAGTAGTTACAGTAGTTACAGTAGTTTCATTAGTTTCATTAGTTACAGTAGTTACAGTAGTTATAGTAGTTACAGTAGTGTCATTAGTTACAGTAGTTACAGTAGTTACAGTAGTTTCATTAGTTTCATTAGTTACAGTAGTTACAGTAGTTATAGTAGTTACAGTAGTGTCATTAGTTACAGTAGTTACAGTAGTTACAGTAGTTACAGTAGTTACAGTAGTTTCATTAGTTACAGTAGTTACAGTAGTTATAGTAGTTACAGTAGTGTCATTAGTTACAGTAGTTACAGTAGTTTCATTAGTTACAGTAGTTACAGTAGTTATAGTAGTTACAGTAGTGTCATTAGTTTCATTAGTTACAGTAGTTACAGTAGTTACAGTAGTTACATTAGTTACAGTAGTTACAGTAGTTACAGTAGTTACATTAGTTACAGTAGTTACAGTAGTTTCATTAGTTACAGTAGTTACAGTAGTTACATTAGTTACAGTAGTTACAGTAGTTTCATTAGTTACAGTAGTTACAGTAGTTACATTAGTTACAGTAGTTACAGTAGTTTCATTAGTTACAGTAGTTACAGTAGTTACAGTAGTTACATTAGTTACAGTAGTTACAGTAGTTTCATTAGTTACAGTAGTTACAGTAGTTACAGTAGTTACAGTAGTTACATTAGTTGCAGTAGTTACAGTAGTTACAGTAGTTACATTAGTTACAGTAGTTACAGTAGTTACAGTAGTTACATTAGTTGCAGTAGTTACAGTAGTTACAGTAGTTACATTAGTTACAGTAGTTACAGTAGTTACAGTAGTTACAGTAGTTACATTAGTTGCAGTAGTTACAGTAGTTACAGTAGTTACATTAGTTACAGTAGTTACAGTAGTTACATTAGTTGCAGTAGTTACAGTAGTTACATTAGTTACAGTAGTTACAGTAGTTTCATTAGTTACAGTAGTTACAGTAGTTACATTAGTTACATTAGTTACAGTAGTTACAGTAGTTTCATTAGTTACAGTAGTTACAGTAGTTACAGTAGTTTCATTAGTTACAGTAGTTACATTAGTTACAGTAGTTACAGTAGTTACATTAGTTACAGTAGTTACAGTAGTTACATTAGTTTCATTAGTTACAGTAGTTACAGTAGTTTCATTAGTTACAGTAGTTACAGTAGTTACAGTAGTTACATTAGTTACAGTAGTTACAGTAGTTTCATTAGTTACAGTAGTTACATTAGTTACATTAGTTACAGTAGTTACAGTAGTTACATTAGTTACAGTAGTTACAGTAGTTACAGTAGTTACATTAGTTACAGTAGTTACATTAGTTGCAGTAGTTACAGTAGTTACAGTAGTTACATTAGTTACAGTAGTTACATTAGTTGCAGTAGTTGCAGTAGTTACAGTAGTTACAGTAGTTGCAGTAGTTACATTAGTTACAGTAGTTACAGTAGTTACAGTAGTTACATTAGTTACAGTAGTTACATTAGTTGCAGTAGTTACAGTAGTTACAGTAGTTACATTAGTTGCAGTAGTTACAGTAGTTACAGTAGTTACATTAGTTACAGTAGTTACAGTAGTTACATTAGTTACAGTAGTTACATTAGTTGCAGTAGTTACATTAGTTACAGTAGTTACAGTAGTTACATTAGTTACAGTAGTTACAGTAGTTACAGTAGTTACAGTAGTTACATTAGTTACAGTAGTTACAGTAGTTACAGTAGTTACAGTAGTTACATTAGTTGCAGTAGTTACAGTAGTTACAGTAGTTACATTAGTTACAGTAGTTACAGTAGTTACATTAGTTACAGTAGTTACATTAGTTGCAGTAGTTACATTAGTTACAGTAGTTACAGTAGTTACATTAGTTACAGTAGTTACAGTAGTTACATTAGTTGCAGTAGTTACAGTAGTTACAGTAGTTACATTAGTTACAGTAGTTACATTAGTTGCAGTAGTTACATTAGTTACAGTAGTTACAGTAGTTACATTAGTTGCAGTAGTTACATTAGTTACAGTAGTTACATTAGTTACAGTAGGTACATTAGTTACAGTAGTTACATTAGTTACAGTAGTTACAGTAGTTACAGTAGTTACATTAGTTACAGTAGGTACATTAGTTACAGTAGGTACATTAGTTACAGTAGTTACATTAGTTACATTAGTTACAGTAGTTACATTAGTTACATTAGTTACAGTAGTTACAGTAGTTACATTAGTTGCAGTAGTTACAGTAGTTACATTAGTTACAGTAGTTACATTAGTTACATTAGTTACAGTAGTTACAGTAGTTACAGTAGTTACATTAGTTACATTAGTTGCAGTAGTTACATTAGTTACATTAGTTGCGGTAGTTACAGTAGTTACAGTAGTTACATTAGTTACAGTAGTTACAGTAGTTACATTAGTTACAGTAGTTACATTAGTTACAGTAGTTACATTAGTTGCAGTAGTTACAGTAGTTACAGTAGTTACAGTAGTTACATTAGTTGCAGTAGTTACATTAGTTACATTAGTTACAGTAGTTACATTAGTTACATTAGTTACAGTAGTTACATTAGTTGCAGTAGTTACAGTAGTTACAGTAGTTACATTAGTTACAGTAGTTACAGTAGTTACATTAGTTACATTAGTTACAGTAGGTACATTAGTTACATTAGTTGCAGTAGTTACATTAGTTACAGTAGTTACATTAGTTGCAGTAGTTACAGTAGTTACAGTAGTTACAGTAGGTACATTAGTTACAGTAGTTACATTAGTTACAGTAGGTACATTAGTTACAGTAGTTACATTAGTTACAGTAGTTACAGTAGTTACAGTAGTTACAGTAGTTACAGTAGGTACATTAGTTACATTAGTTGCAGTAGTTACAGTAGTTACATTAGTTACATTAGTTACAGTAGTTACATTAGTTACATTAGTTACAGTAGTTACATTAGTTACAGTAGTTACAGTAGTTACATTAGTTACATTAGTTACAGTAGGTACATTAGTTACAGTAGTTGCAGTAGTTACAGTAGTTACAGTAGTTACAGTAGTTACAGTAGTTGCAGTAGTTACATTAGTTACAGTAGTTACATTAGTTACAGTAGTTACAGTAGTTACAGTAGTTACAGTAGGTACAGTAGTTACAGTAGTTACATTAGTTACATTAGTTACAGTAGTTACATTAGTTACATTAGTTACAGTAGTTACATTAGTTACAGTAGTTACATTAGTTGCAGTAGTTACAGTAGTTACAGTAGTTACAGTAGTTACAGTAGGTACATTAGTTACAGTAGTTACATTAGTTACAGTAGGTACATTAGTTACATTAGTTACAGTAGTTACAGTAGTTACAGTAGTTACAGTAGTTACAGTAGTTACAGTAGTTACATTAGTTGCAGTAGTTACAGTAGTTACAGTAGTTACAGTAGTTACAGTAGGTACATTAGTTACAGTAGTTACATTAGTTACAGTAGTTACAGTAGTTACAGTAGTTACATTAGTTACAGTAGTTACAGTAGTTACATTAGTTACATTAGTTACAGTAGTTACATTAGTTACAGTAGTTACATTAGTTGCAGTAGTTACAGTAGTTACAGTAGTTACAGTAGTTACAGTAGGTACATTAGTTACAGTAGTTACATTAGTTACAGTAGTTACAGTAGTTACATTAGTTGCAGTAGTTACAGTAGTTACAGTAGTTACAGTAGTTACATTAGTTGCAGTAGTTACAGTAGTTACAGTAGTTACATTAGTTACAGTAGTTTCATTAGTTACAGTAGTTACAGTAGTTACAGTAGGTACATTAGTTACATTAGTTACAGTAGTTACAGTAGTTACATTAGTTGCAGTAGTTACAGTAGTTACAGTAGTTACAGTAGTTACATTAGTTGCAGTAGTTACAGTAGTTACAGTAGTTACAGTAGTTACATTAGTTGCAGTAGTTACAGTAGTTACAGTAGTTACAGTAGTTACAGTAGGTACATTAGTTACAGTAGTTACATTAGTTACAGTAGTTACAGTAGTTACAGTAGTTACAGTAGTTACATTAGTTACATTAGTTACAGTAGTTACATTAGTTACATTAGTTACAGTAGTTACATTAGTTACAGTAGTTACATTAGTTGCAGTAGTTACAGTAGTTACAGTAGTTACAGTAGTTACAGTAGGTACATTAGTTACAGTAGTTACATTAGTTACAGTAGGTACATTAGTTACATTAGTTACAGTAGTTACAGTAGTTACAGTAGTTACATTAGTTGCAGTAGTTACAGTAGTTACAGTAGTTACAGTAGTTACATTAGTTGCAGTAGTTACAGTAGTTACAGTAGTTACATTAGTTACAGTAGTTACAGTAGTTACATTAGTTGCAGTAGTTACAGTAGTTACAGTAGTTACATTAGTTGCAGTAGTTACAGTAGTTACAGTAGTTACATTAGTTACATTAGTTACAGTAGTTACAGTAGTTACAGTAGTTACATTAGTTACAGTAGTTACAGTAGTTACATTAGTTGCAGTAGTTACGTTAGTTACAGTAGTTACAGTAGTTACAGTAGTTACATTAGTTACAGTAGTTACAGTAGTTACATTAGTTGCAGTAGTTACAGTAGTTACAGTAGATACAGTAGTTACAGTAGTTACATTAGTTGCAGTAGTTACAGTAGTTACAGTAGTTACATTAGTTGCAGTAGTTACAGTAGTTACAGTAGTTACGTTAGTTACAGTAGTTACAGTAGTTACGTTAGTTACAGTAGTTACAGTAGTTACAGTAGTTACAGTAGTTACAGTAGTTACGTTAGTTACAGTAGTTACAGTAGTTACAGTAGTTACGTTAGTTACAGTAGTTACAGTAGTTACAGTAGTTACAGTAGTTACGTTAGTTACAGTAGTTACAGTAGTTACAGTAGTTACAGTAGTTACAGTAGTTACGTTAGTTACAGTAGTTACAGTAGTTACAGTAGTTACAGCAGTTACATTAGTTACAGTAGTTACAGTAGTTACAGTAGGTTACAGTTAGTTACAGTAGTTACAGTAGTTACAGTAGTTACAGTAGTTACAGTAGTTACAGTAGTTACAGTAGTTACAGTAGTTACGTTAGTTACAGTAGTTACAGTAGTTACAGTAGTTACAGTAGTTACAGTAGTTACGTTAGTTACAGTAGTTACAGTAGTTACAGTAGTTACAGTAGTTACGTTAGTTACAGTAGTTACAGTAGTTACAGTAGTTACAGTAGTTACGTTAGTTACAGTAGTTACAGTAGTTACAGTAGTTACAGTAGTTACAGTAGTTACGTTAGTTACAGTAGTTACAGTAGTTACAGTAGTTACGTTAGTTACAGTAGTTACAGTAGTTACAGTAGTTACATTAGTTACATTAGTTACAGTAGTTACAGTAGTTACATTAGTTGCAGTAGTTACAGTAGTTACAGTAGTTACAGTAGTTACAGTAGTTACAGTAGTTACGTTAGTTACAGTAGTTACAGTAGTTACAGTAGTTACAGCAGTTACATTAGTTACAGTAGTTACAGTAGTTACAGTAGTTACGTTAGTTACAGTAGTTACAGTAGTTACGTTAGTTACAGTAGTTACAGTAGTTACAGTAGTTACAGTAGTTACAGTAGTTACGTTAGTTTCAGTAGTTACAGTAGTTACAGTAGTTACAGTAGTTGCAGTAGTTACGTTAGTTACGTACAGTAGTTACAGTAGTTACAGTAGTTACAGTAGTTACAGTAGTTACGTTAGTTACAGTAGTACAGTAGTATTACAGTAGTTACAGTAGTTACGTAGTTACAGTAGTTACAGTAGTTACAGTAGTTACAGTAGTTACAGTAGTTACGTTAGTTACAGTAGTTACAGTAGTTACAGTACGTTACAGTAGTTACAGTTAGTTACTGTTAGTTTACATTAGTTACAGTAGTTACAGTAGTTACAGTAGGTTACATTAGTAATTAGTTACAGTAGTTACAGTAGTTACAGTTAGTTAGACAGTAGTTACAGTAGTTACAGTAGTTACAGTAGTTACATTAGTTGCAGTAGTTACAGTAGTTACAGTAGTTACAGTAGTTACATTAGTTGACAGTAGTTACAGTAGTTACATTAGTTACAGTAGTTACAGTAGTTACAGTAGGTTACAGTAGTTACAGTAGTTACATTAGTTACAGTAGTTACAGTAGTTACAGTAGTTACAGTAGTTACATTCAGTTACATTAGTTACAGTAGTTACATTAGTTACCAGTAGTTACATTAGTTGCAGTAGTTACAGTAGTTACAGTAGTTACAGTAGTTACACATTAGTTACAGTAGGTACATTAGTTACATTAGTTACAGTAGTTACAGTAGTTACAGTAGTTACATTAGTTGCAGTAGTTACAGTAGTTACAGTAGTTACAGTAGTTACATTAGTTGCAGTAGTTACAGTAGTTACAGTAGTTACATTAGTTACAGTAGTTACAGTAGTTACATTAGTTGCAGTAGTTACAGTAGTTACAGTAGTTACATTAGTTGCAGTAGTTACAGTAGTTACAGTAGTTACATTAGTTACATTAGTTGCAGTAGTTACAGTAGTTACAGTAGTTACATTAGTTACAGTAGTTACAGTAGTTACATTAGTTGCAGTAGTTACGTTAGTTACAGTAGTTACAGTAGTTACAGTAGTTACATTAGTTACAGTAGTTACAGTAGTTACATTAGTTGCAGTAGTTACAGTAGTTACAGTAGATACAGTAGTTACAGTAGTTACATTAGTTGCAGTAGTTACAGTAGTTACAGTAGTTACATTAGTTGCAGTAGTTACAGTAGTTACAGTAGTTACGTTAGTTACAGTAGTTACAGTAGTTACAGTAGTTACAGTAGTTACAGTAGTTACGTTAGTTACAGTAGTTACAGTAGTTACAGTAGTTACGTTAGTTACAGTAGTTACAGTAGTTACAGTAGTTACGTTAGTTACAGTAGTTACAGTAGTTACAGTAGTTACAGTAGTTACAGTAGTTACAGTAGTTACAGCAGTTACATTAGTTACAGTAGTTACAGTAGTTACAGTAGTTACGTTAGTTACAGTAGTTACAGTAGTTACGTTAGTTACAGTAGTTACAGTAGTTACAGTAGTTACAGTAGTTACAGTAGTTACGTTAGTTACAGTAGTTACAGTAGTTACAGTAGTTACGTTAGTTACAGTAGTTACAGTAGTTACAGTAGTTACAGTAGTTACGTTAGTTACAGTAGTTACAGTAGTTACAGTAGTTACAGTAGTTACGTTAGTTACAGTAGTTACAGTAGTTACAGTAGTTACAGTAGTTACGTTAGTTACAGTAGTTACAGTAGTTACAGTAGTTACAGTAGTTACAGTAGTTACGTTAGTTACAGTAGTTACAGTAGTTACAGTAGTTACAGTAGTTACAGTAGTTACGTTAGTTACAGTAGTTACAGTAGTTACAGTAGTTACGTTAGTTACAGTAGTTACAGTAGTTACAGTAGTTACAGTAGTTACGTTAGTTACAGTAGTTACAGTAGTTACAGTAGTTACAGTAGTTACAGTAGTTACGTTAGTTACAGTAGTTACAGTAGTTACAGTAGTTACAGTAGTTACAGTAGTTACGTTAGTTACAGTAGTTACAGTAGTTACGTTAGTTACAGTAGTTACAGTAGTTACAGTAGTGTTGTGTTGTCCACCTTCGGTGCTGAGGCCTCGACCCTCAAACATCTGGTCCTGGTTCTCACGTCCAATGCCTAAATACCTAAATGGAAACTGAGGTGTAGTTTGTAAAATACTTATCCCAAGGTGACATGTTCAAAAGCCATTTAAAGCTGAAAGAACGTATAATATGTCCACTTCGAAAACATAGTAGACATTAGGGCACCGTTTCTGAAGCATCTGATGGTTTCAGTTCTGCTTTTACAACAGATTTGGTTTGTGGTTAAACTCGTCCAGACGTGGTTAAACTTCCTTATCGAGCACAGACTCTTCCACAATCACCGAAATGTCCCTGCAGACTCGCACTCGGCAGAGCACCACTTGTGGATGAAGGAAAGAATATATTAGGTGTTGAATGAGTCCATCAGAATTTAAATGATGTGGAGGACGACTTTGCTTCTGGCGCGCTCTCGTGTTTATTGCAGACACCGAGCGCATCGCACCGTCATTGAGCCTGGACCGAAGCCAAAAGATGTAAGTTGCCTCCACACGGCGCTCCATCAAAGTAAAAGAAGTACACGCTGATGGTAAATACTGTCTAAACACAAGCCTGAGCTGACGACGGTCCAGCGACGACATGACTAAAGCTTTTACCCGAGTCTGAACACTGTTGAAACCACATTGATGGACAAAAGAGATGAGATAAAATAACAAAATAAAGCACTTAGATTGTGTAAGCTAGTTTTAAATGGTTTTGTAGGTTTAAAGGACACATATTATGCAAAATTGTGCCATTGCTTCCTCATCAACAACATCCTTGGAGTTGTATTTAGCTCCATTCACACCAGTTTGATGAATCCTGTTTCGAAAGCCCTCTCCCTCCAGCAGCTGGGAGGACAATCAACACCTCCAAATCCGAGGCCGTGGTTCTCGACCGGAAAAGGGTGGCGTGCCCTCTCCAGGTGGTGTCGAGTCCCCGCCTCAAGTGGAGGAGTTGAAGTATCTCGGGGTCTTGTTCACGAGCGAGGGAAGGATGGAGCGTGAGATCGGCAGATGGAGCGGTGCATCTCGGACGCTAAGCAGGACAGGCCCTGGTTAGAACACGAGGTGCCACGGGGGGGGGCGCTAGAGGGGATGTTGTCGTTTCCTCAGGCAGGACACTCCATCCACATTCTCAAAATTGCAGTGCTTTCAGTGCCTTTTAAGGTGGATTATATAATATTAATAATAAAGAAGGAGCCGAGTCTCGATTTACTGGTCAATCTACGCCTAACCTCACCTGTGGTCATGGACGCTGGGGAATGACCAAAGTCTCTAATTGGACTGCTGCCCCTCTGACCTGCATCATTGGAAAAAGATGGATGGATGAGGACCGTGCAAACAGATCAGTGAGCCAGGACTTTGCCCAACAACATGCATTTCTGTGACATCTGTGAGTTCACCGAGTCTCTGCTGCTCCCGCTGAGTTTGAGGTGGAACCACCAGCAGGTCACAGCCAATCACAGAGCAGCAGTTTGGTTTGGTTTCCACTTTGGCTTTGGGGCAGTTACAGATCGTTAATGTGTAGAACTCGACTGAGATCGTCACACGTGTCAATCTGTCTTGTGTCAGCTCAGCCCTGGTAAGACCAGAGCCGAAACGTGTTAATCAATGAATCGCAACTAATCACACACTGACATAATCTTTCGCTAATTTGGAACTCGAATAATAGATTTCTAAACTACAAACAGACTCCAGAACATGCTGAAAGAAGAGGTGTTGGGCTCGAACAGAGCAGTAATTACCCCAAAATGACTCAAAAACATGTAAAATGTGTTTTTTTTGTTAATGAAAAAACAATTTTGTCGAACAACATCTCAATAACGTCCTAATAATATTAGGACGTTATTGAGATGCTGTTCGACAAAATTGTATGAATTTTATAGCAAAAATCTCATATTCACCGACCTTTCATGATCCAAACAACGAATCGATATATCAATAGAGTAGCCACCAGATGAATAAATGATCTAATTGTTAATTGCAGGTCTAGTTAGGACAGTCTTTAAAGCTCACCTTATGTGTCCCTTTCCTTAAATCTGGACATCGACATCAGCTTTAGTTCCATGCTTCGTACTTCTGCACAGATTGTGTGACTTTGCACAGCCGCCTCTTTTATTTATGTCAAGATTTCCAGCGCTGAATTGAACGTGTGTAGAGCTAACATCCGTGAGCACTTTGCCTCCAGAAGACTTTGGCATCGGGGCTTTAGTTTTGGAGTCCGCTCGGGCGAGAAAAACCTAATCGACCATTGTTTTTGTCCAGGAGCTGAAAGCTGCTGCTCCTCGTTCGTGACACGTCCCTCATGTTCAGCCGCTCACTGAATAAGCAGGAGCCGGTGGTTCTCAAACTGGAGTGAACGTACAAATGTATCATATTATGCATCATGGCGGTTTGAGATTGAATCGTGATTTTAAGATTGGTTCTATTCATAATTGAGCCATAAATTAGATACATAAGATAATGATGTGACTAAACCAGGGCAAAACCAGGACTAAACCAAGACTAAACCAAGACTAAACTAGGACTAAACCAGGACTAAACCAGGACTAAACCAAGACTAAACCAGGACTAAACCAAGACTAAACTAGGACTAAACCAAGACTAAACCAAGACTAAACCAGGACTAAACCAAGACTAAACCAGGACTAAACCAGAACTAAACCAGGACTAAACCAGGACTAAACCAAGACTAAACCAAGACTAAACCAGGACTAAACCAGGACTAAACCAGGACTAAACTAGGACTAAATCAGGGCAAAACCAAGACTAAACAAGGGCAAAACCAGGACTAAACTAGGACTAAAACCAGGGCAAAAACAAGACTAAACTAGGACTAAACCAGGGCAAAACCAAGACTAAACCAGGGCAAAACCAGGACTAACTGAAAACCAGGACCAAACCACGGCTAACCTAAAACCGGGACTAAACCAGGACTAACTGAAAACCAGGACCAAACCACGGCTAACCTAAAACCGGGACTAAACCAGGACTAACTGAAAACCAGGACCAAACCACGGCTAACCTAAAACCGGGACTAAACCAGGTCTAACTGAAAACCAGGGCTAAACTAGGTTCAAACCTCGTCTAAAAAATGCTAAGATTTTTAGTTCTGACTCAAGTCTAAATTAGGATTTTCACATTGAAATTGAACAATAAAAGTCAGAAAAAAAAGTGGTGAGTCCAACTGTATTTACTTTAATTCTTGTCACATATTTTACGCCTCAATATCTCAAAATCTTTAATTAAGACATCTTCATAGATTAAACCTTTTAAGCAAGAAATACAATGGGATTAAAGGAGGATTTAGATTAGATTAGATTCAACTTTATTGTCATTGCACAGAGTACAGGTACTAAGACAACGAAAGGCAGTTAGCATCAACCAGAAGTGCAAAACAGCAGTTAAAAGGGACTAAAACATCCAACAATTAGGTTCAAACCTGAGGGACTAAACCTGAACAAACCCGCGTCACAACTGAGCCTCTCGCCCAAGTTTCACTGGGACTAAACCAGGATTACGTCAGCAAATCATTTCAAAAAAGCCTCAGAACGTCTCATAAAAGCAGCGGTCAACCAGGAGCTGGCCCCTGAGAGCAGACAGCTGTGTGGATTCAGAGTCTTTATCAGAGCGGAGCTGGAGAGCGTTCATCTGGCCACGCGACAGATCCATTCAGAGCGTGAGAGGAGCTGGAAGGAAGGGGAGGAAGCGCTTCACTCAAGTCAAGAGAAAGACAGAAAAAGAAGAAGAAGAGCGAAGAGGAGCGTTTCAGCAGATTAGTGCGTCGTCAGAGCAGCTGAAGGACTGAAGGACGAGTGGAGACTTTTTATGACTTTTAAAACCGCGTCGCAGCAGCAAAAACAACCTGTAACCTCAAACCAGGACTAAACCAGGACTAAACCAGGACTCAACCAGGACTCAACCAGGACTAAACCAGGACTCAACCAGGACTCAACCAGGACTAAACCAGGACTCAACCAGGACTCAACCAGGACTCAACCAGGACCCTAACCCACGGCCATATAGCCTCATGGCTAACCCTAACCTTAACCCTGACCCTGACCCTGACCTTAACCTTAACCCTGACCCTGACCTTAACCTTAACCTTAACCCTAACCCTAACCCTGACCCTGACCTTACCCTTATCCCTAACCCTAACCCTAACCCTAACCTTAACCCTAACCTTAACCTTAACCCTGACCCTGACCCTGACCTTACCCTTATCCCTAACCCTAACCTTATCCCTAACCCTAACCCTAACCCTGACCCTAACCTTAACCTGGTGCGGTCAAATAGCCCAGCAGTTTCGGCCACGCGCCGCGGCTCTGTAGACACTCCTTACTTTTAAAACCGCGTCGCAGCAGCGTTGATTTCTTGTCAAAAACAACACGTCATTTGTGTAAATTCAGATGGAGTTCATGGTCCACGACATCCACCACCTGGAACTGAACACTGCGGAATAAACATGTGAAAGAGAAAGCAATGTTCTTCTCAAGTAGAAATTGGAGATTGAGTTTCTTCCCGGGGTCAGAACACATTAAAAATGAACTCAATAATCTATATTAATGCTTTGATAATGAGAACAATTTCCTCAGAATCCGATGACAAAGATCATCGTGAGCCGAGCTGAGACGGATGTCGAACAATGGACGGATGAGACTTATTCAAATGTAAAAAAACACACAAATGACAGGCATTACTGAGTTAATAAAGAAGATGAATTTCATGATTAATGTTGCTAAAGGCGGGCTCCGGGCAGGTGCAAATTATAAGTTCAACCGGGGCCACGACGTTAATTCAGTTTTAATCGAGAGCGAGATCCAGTCTTTTCTGTTTAATTCATCCGTGATCAGCTTTGGGCGCTTTAATCGAGATGTTTGAGCCTTTGTCGGTAAAAACGTGCGGTTTTGGAGCAGAGTTCAGACGTTGAAAGAGGAAACGTGGCTATTTTCGTGTGTTAAATGGCAATTCTTCAAAGTCTGCATTGTTCACGTTTAGGGAATTAACATCGAAAGCCATTTTTTTATTTGTTTTTAAAGAGACAAAGTATCTTAAATGAAATCGCTTATTATTTATGCTCATGAAATCGCATTCATTCATTGTTTTCTATTAAAAGCAAGTAAATTGTAAACTGAAGCTGTTATTCATCCTAAAAACTGGTTGTTAAAGTTAATTCTGTCTTTGATTTCCATCTTGGACTGAACGGTTTTCAAAAAACATCAAATTGTTGCGATTTTGTTTGCAATTTATGTTTTTAAATGAAAATTCCAGCCAAGACAAGAATCCCATTTATTTCAGAACATGTTTGTAGAGATCCAAATATGTGGTTATTTTGAGAGGACGTTGTGTCAGCTTAATAATTGTCATCTTTTATCATTTAAATTCAAATTGCTTTTCCGTATGTCTTCCCGTCTGTGGGAGAAAAGCACTGTTCCAAAAGTTCAGAGGGACAAACCTGCAGCAGACATACTGTGCATACACTTTATTTTAGCTTAATATGTGAAAAGTGAATTGAATTTGAAATAATTGTTACGAGGATTGTGGACTAAGATTCTTGGTTGACTAAAGACATTTAAAGGGGACGAAACATGGCACTGGCAAAAGCTCAAAGTCTTTAGAATCTCTGGCAATTTATTAAATACAAGAAAAAACCTCTACTTTTCATTGGTGCCTGTGAAACACACACAAAAAAAGAACACGTGATATCCTGATGAAATGCCAATAAAATAATCAATAATAATACAAAATGTAAAGCAAGAGCAGTGATTTCGTGGGTCGTCTCTAACCAGTGTTTGAATCCATTAAAAGGCACAACATGATTAAATTTGAGACGACTTTGTGTTTGGTTCCGGAGTCCGGGAGCAAAGTCTTTTTCCTTGACTCAGTGGTGACTCTGTGTAACTCCAAAATAACAACGTCCTGAGATCTTAATCGACATAAATCTGCTCTGATGTTCAGCAAACGGGTTCAACATTCAGGCAAAACCCCAATGAGAGCTTTATGTACACACGAAAGGCAGTGACAGTGGTGAGTTCTGTCTCCTTCTCCTGTAATGAACCTTACATCTGTCCTTACAGCTGAACCTTACAGCTGAACCTTACAGCTGAACACAAAAATGTAATGTCACCATAATCCAGACCTGAGAGAAATGTAGACTGGATTAACTGTGTTATACAATCAAGAGGAAAACTCTTGTACTTGTTCGTTAAAAGAGAGTTTATGGTGGATCCAGATGCTCCCGAGTATTTGTAAAAGGGTTTCAAAGAGGAACGTTTTAAGCCTGGTCTTAAATGAAGAGACTGTGTCGGCCTCTTTAACATGGTCAGGAGCTGATTCCATCACACAGGAGCTCTACCTCCTACTGTGCTTTTAGAGACTCTTGGGACCACCAGAAGGCTCTAGCTCCTACTGTGTTTTTAGAGACTCTTGGGACCACCAGAAGGCTCGACCTCCTACTGTGCTTTTAGAGATTCTTGGGACCACCAGAAGGCTCGACCTCCTACTGTGCTTTTAGAGACTCTTGGGACCACCAGAAGGCTCGACCTCCTACTGTGCTTTTAGAGACTCTTGGGACCACCAGAAGGCTCTAGCTCCTACTGTGTTTTTAGAGACTATTGGCACCACCAGAAGGGTCTACATTCTACTGTGCTTTTAGAGACTCTTGGGACCACCAGAAGGCTCGACCTCCTACTGTGCTTTTAGAGACTCTTGGGACCACCAGAAGGCTCTAGCTCCTACTGTGTTTTTAGAGACTATTGGCACCACCAGAAGGGTCTACATTCTACTGTGCTTTTAGAGACTCTTGGGACCACCAGAAGTCCAGCATTTTGAGAGTGAAGAGCTCTGTTTGGATGATATGGTTCTATAGCATCTTTGAGGTGGGAGGGGCCATGTCATTTATGGCTTTGTAGGTCAGGAGGAGGATTTTAAATTTGATTCTAAACTCGACAGGAGCCAGTGACGAGACTCCAGCACCGGCGTAATGTGCTCTCTTCTTTTGAACCAATTTTTTGATGGAGCTTTTAGGACACGCTGTGAGCAGGAGTTACAGAAGTCTAATCTCGCAGACGTTCAGGGTCTACTACAATGACCTCGATTTTTTCAGTGTTAAGAAGCAGATAATTAAGTCTCATCCAGGTTTTTATTCCCTTCACGTTAGCACTAATTAAATCACTTCGCCATCAAGCGTAAGAACACGTACATTTCTCACTTTTGGAGAACAACGTACATTTACTTTTGCTTGAATTCATCAACAGTTTTGAATGAACACTTTTGTTGAATGCAATGAAAATCCTCTTGAATATTTTGAATCTCTTGTGCAGAAGAAGTGTTTCAGATTCTGTCCAATTAAGTTTATATACATTGTAAATAGTCATAGGCCTGATAAAATAATGAGTCGACTAATCAAACATTGGTCTTTGCAGTGTGTGTTATGACTCACTCTGAATTCACAGTGACTGAAGTCGGTTCCGTCTCGTTTCAGGCTTTGGCCCTTTTCACCGTCGGCTCGAACAAAACGCTGCGTCACAATTGGCAAGTGAAACTCATGAAACTCCCAACAATTTAAACGATTCGATGGTGGCAGGCTTCTCTCTGTGGAAAGTGTTTTTGCGTTTGGTGTTCGTCCAATGGCTGGAGAGCAGCTTTCTACTTTGGCGCCGGATTTTTTGCACTTACATTTGACTTTGCCGTTCAAGTGATCATTATTTGCATTATTTTAACATTAAAAGTGTTTCTAAAATGACGTAAACATGTCTCAAAACCTTCATTGCGTGACTTTTCTGACACGCTAACTTACTATGACCTATTAACAAAAATGAGAGTCTCCAAAAGTACCAGACAAATGGGAATAGACTGTAAAATTACCACAAAAAAGTGAAAAAATATCACTCTATTCATCTAAATGTTGATGTATTTCCCACTTCTACTATGCATTGGTCTTTAAGTCTTTAAAACAGGTCCATAAGCAGTGTTAAATTGGGAGAAACGGACAGGGAAAGACATTCAGCAGAGCCGGCAACCGATCTCACATTCGCAGAAAAAAACACATTACGCCGATATCCGCTACGAGAAAGCGATGAAAGGAAGAAAGGTGCACACTTATCCAGTCCCCGCACACGCTCCGGCTCCAGTTCCTCCTTTGATGCCGCCGCTTTGTTCGGCGGTGCAGCGAGGCGTGCGCCGTGCCATAAAGAACGGGGAACGCCTCGCACAAATCAGGGTTATCAGCGTTTCCCAGCAGCACCTTCCCCGCGCCGAGTTGGACGGGGCCGAGAAAGGCCGCGGTTCATCAAGGACAAAACCGTATTTACGGTTCGGGGAGAGGAAAAGGCGGCGGGGAGAAACAAACGAGAGGGCAAACGCTCCGCCGCCAACGACGACACGCGAGGCCAGAGAAGAGGAGAGGAGAACGGGGAGAACGGGGAGAACGGGGAGAACGGGGTGGGGTTCGAGAGTCGTTTCTGAAGTGTTTAAAGGGCAAACACAACCTTCGAGAGAGTAAAAAATCACCTGCGAAGTTTCTGGAAGTTTGGTGTCATGTAAAGTGTGAATTGCGCCGTGAGAATGCGTGCGAGGGCG
>NW_027315746.1:8635703-8638203 GCF_026437365.1 Eucyclogobius newberryi | reverse complement strand
TAAAATAAAATAAAACAAAATAAAATAAATGTAACCTGCACTATTACTGGTTTAAAAATACTCTTAAATAAAATAAAATAAAATAAAGTAAAATAAAATAAAGTAAAGTAAAGTAAAGTAAAGTAAAGTAAAGTAAAATAAATGTAACCTGCACTATTACTGGTTTAAAAAATGAACTACAATTCCATCTGCTGCCGTGTTGCCAGAGCCTTTACCTGCAGACAGTGTGTCACAGGCTGCACTGATTAAAGTTTGGCTGAGGGTTCCGGGCTTTGGCAGGTTCAACCTGCGTTTGGTCGTAGGAACTGGCAACGCAAAACACTTTCCCGTTAGTGCTATTTGTTGTTGGAGCGGACTTTTGCTTTCACACTTTCAACAACAAGCATGCTAACAGCCCACCCTCTCTGGTCGACTAAAATGGGGGGCAAAAGCTGTCAAAACGATCAAGTATTTCCATGTCTCGGCCCTAAACTGCGCTCAAAAGATGACAACTGCACAGGAATTCATGCAACAATAACAATGTATTCATAAAAGTACTAGATATGATAATTCGATTAAACTCATTCATTCTAAAACATTCAGATAACTCACTTCATATCTTCTCCTTTTTGCTGTTGTTTCATGTAAATCCGTTTAATCTAGATAAAATAATCAGTCAGCATTAGAATACCTTTAACCTAAAACGATTTCCTTGGGGTTTAAAATAGCCAATGGCATTTTTTGCCCCATACTTTGGTTTTCTGCACTTAATTTAACCTTTTTGAGCTTTATACAAAACTATTAAGCTACCATGGGTGAAATTCACACTTGCACTAAACACAGAGCTAAAACTGGACTGGACCAGGACTAAAACAAGTGCATATCAGGCTAATACTTGATTCAAAGTATAAACTCACCGACACAGTCTTGCCCAGTGACTCGACAGTATTCCAATTGTGAGATTTGAACCGGAAACTGTCCGGTGGGTGGGCAAAAACTCAGCCGACCACGGAAAATATCGACACCACTGCCCCACCATAATAATACTTTTAATTTAATTTTCTCTCCCATAATGAAACCGCCTCTAGACCCAACAGCTGAAACATTGGATTAAGAGCACAACCAATCCAATTTTCCCTGCAAATATGATCTTATTTCCCTCTGACAGATATAATTTATGTCTTTCCGAAGCCACAAACAAAACAGTGGAGCAGACGCAGCGGCAGCACGTGGGCAATCCTGTTATATTAGCCCATCACATCGCGAACGCATTTAGCGCCGTTAGCTCTGGGCTGTTCTCTGTTATTCACCGACTCAGTGACGTTAATGCACTCCGCGCCTCGGGGCGTCGGTCGGGACATTTCGGGCACCGCCAGACTCCAGCGCGGCTACAATACAACACAAAGAGGGCCGGTTTCATGCCAGAGCGACAATGGCGTGGTCTATCTGTGGCCGAGGGATGGAAGAGGAGCGCATCTGCCCTATAAACCCACTATACAGGCTTTATTTTTAGTCGCAGTCGATAAAGCAGCAGTTTAAAGTATTTACTGCGCACACGGGGGGTAGAAGAAGAAGAAGAAGTGCACTGACAAGACCATGCAATTACAAATATACAGAAAACTACTTGTAAACGGTGTGTTTATATAAAAAACACACTGTTTTTTTAGATAAATAAGCAGATAAAAGTCACAATTTACCACCAAATCTTACCATCTCACTTCTTTCATCTATTTTCTGACAATAAATCCTTTACAATCCCCCAAAATTGTTTGTCAAGACCCCATCAACCGACTAAACAACTAAACAACTAAAGGTCTAAATCCCTAAACATGAGTAATAGCACAAAACTGTTTGAAAAGTTAAGGGAGTGTATCAAAAATATCACATTGCAACTGTTTTCATGAAGAAAAAGATACGTTGAGACATCTGAAAACCGTTAATCCTCCAGTTGGCGTTGGCTTAACCCACTGATCCACCGTCCCCCTGTCCCCCCCACATATTTTCAATCACAATTATGATCAAAATAAATGAATGTATGGATTTGGCTTGAGTAGCGCGCCATCAGTCACTCTGTCAGTCCATACTCGGTGGCGATAAGGAGTTGTCCCGGGGTAAAAGACTGACAACAGTGAGTCAAGCGGGCCTTGGACCAGCATCAATCACACACACACACACAAACACACACACACACGCTCATACACAAACACACACACACACACACACACACACAAACACAAACACGTATGCAAAGCCAAGGTGGGTGAAATGTCTTGCCGCAATGACTGTGTCAGAGCGGGATTCAAATGGCTCGACCTTCGTGCTGCTGAACGAGCGCTCATATCAGTAACGCCATCAGCTCCTGCCCTTTTTCCAGTTCACATTTATGACATCAGCCTTCTCGCCGACGCCGTTTGAGCTACAGCCACTGCATTGTCACACAGGCTGAAACAATATTGTTCTTTGAGGTTTTTTCTTCTTCTTCTTTGAGTCAAAATACTGATCGACCAGCGTTTGTCATGTT
>NW_027315746.1:8538203-8630703 GCF_026437365.1 Eucyclogobius newberryi | reverse complement strand
TGCATATGAATTTAAATAGCAAAAAATGCTCTTTAGCTCACTTCAAACACTCAACAACGCTGCTTATTTTCAACATGAACACCTCTGCTTCCGTTCTTTGGAGCTTAATACCTCCATCAAACGCGATCCGCGCCCAAAACTCTCATTTCCCGTCTGACAGGTCATCAATACAGACGTAGCTAGTCAAAGTGTCAACGTAAAGACTAACATACAAATACTAATCGGACGAGAGTAACAGGCAGTTTAATCCCGACGCCTTCCATCGCGTTCAGGACGGTGATTGATTAAGCCGGCGCCGGTTGAACACTTCATAGAGTTTGGAGCGCTGCGAGTGATAGGCCGCTGTCGCCCGCCGCAATTAAAACGTCGGGCGAGATAAATTAGGTGCTCGTCCGAGTATTTAAAATATCTGCTGGTGCGTGAGGGACGTCGGGAGGTAATTGACACCTGGAAGAGTCGGAACAGCTTGTCGGACGCGTGTTTATTTATGCGTCACGTGTCGCGCTCGCGTGTTGCAGTGTTGTCACGATCGGTGGCGGTGCTCAGTTGTGTTACTTGAGCAAAAGTACAGATGAAGTGCAGGGAATTACTCAAATAACAGTAAAAGTATTGCATTTTAAATCGATTTACGTAAAAGTATTGAAGTTGAAAAAAGGAGGAAAAAACACAGATTTGGAGAAAAATGTAAGAGTCAAATTTGCAGATCTTTTTGGTCAAAGGAAGCAACTGAATATATAACTTAATTGGTCTAGTTATTTTTATTTTTTGGCAAAATCCATTCTTTGACTCAAATGTTTTGGCAGTTCCAAACCCAACAGAAAAAATACTTTACTTGGTTAAAAAATGGAGAAAGTACAGATAAATATTGATATATCGTGATGCTAAATTTGGTACTGATATCGTGGGCTGCTTTATCGATATATCGGCGTGAGTAACTTTTGATATAATTTACCTGATATAAAGTATTATTCAAATGGGTGTGTGTCATTTTTAGTTTGTCCCGGTCATGATTCGACAAAGAAAAACGTTGTTAAAATGTCTTAGGTTCTTTAAAAAATTGTGATACGCTGTAGAATATCATGAGCGATTTATCGATTATCGTGTGTATCGCAGTATCGTGATATCATTGTATCGTGAGCCGTGTGACGTGTATTGAATCACGAGGGACCCTGTGATTCCCAGTTCTAATCACAAATGTATTAAGGAAAAGCAAAATAGTATTTAATGTGAAATATATAAAAGTATAAGACATTTACTTTTGTACTTTGTTACTTTCACACTGGTCACAATAATACAATTTCAAACTCTATTTTGATAGTGAGGAAAATAAAATAAAAAAAATGTCATACTACAATGACAGTTAAAACACCTTTTCATCAGTTTATCAATATGGATATGTACCATAAATAACAGTAAAATACATAAAACTTTAGAACAAAAAACAAAACAATAAAAACTAAATAACAACTACTGTTAAACGCTGGTAAAAGATAGAGAATTAATGGGTCTTAAGATGAGATTGTATTGTGTTTTAAGCATTCAAAAACCTCCGCCTGTGCAATACTGGACCAAAGGATATTTTTAGATCAGGGCCAAATCATTATTCGTTCTTGGTCTGAGCAAAATGTGTCATTACTTTTTGAAATGTAATAATATTTTTTGGTTGGATGAATGTAGTGTTCCCAAAACTGTACAAAATCCTCAGAAGAACTCACTGACCCAGACATTACCCCATGGATGTATTATATTATCTGGATAGGGTACGCCCCCTCTGCCTCTGGCTCCAAATTGAGTAGTGGCCACTCTGTAGAATGCAGCCTTATGGTCGGACCATTTCAGGAGTTCGGCCTCTAAAATTACCAAACATGCTAAATTGTTTTTAGTCCAAAAACAAAATAGAAGGAATTTCACTCTTCAACTGTTTCTTAAATACTTAAAAAATAAATTTTTAACCTTCCGGTGAACGGTGTACGCGCACCGAGCGCGCACGTGACCCTCGTGAACGAGCCTCCGGAGAACACGTGACGGAAACTAAACACAAGCAGAAGAATGTGACCAGACGAGACCACGATACACGTAAGTTGTGTTTGTATGTCATTCCTCACGTTTCACACATCGTTCCATATGAAGTGTAAAACAACGATTACACAGTTAACACGAGTTAACACGAGCTAACACGAGCTAACGTAAGCTAAAGTTTAGCTACACAAAGATGCAACACGTCGTGATGGCTCGTGCTTCTGCAAATAAATAACTAATTATTTCTCTTACTAAATGTTCTAAGAGACAAAAGGTTAAGCACAGATCAAGGAAAACTAGAGAAAGAAGGGAAATAAAGTGATGTTTGTATTATGTGCTATAAAAAAACAACCAATAATTCAAATATAACCTGCTATAATGGGTCATATCTTACATATATAAATGTAAGGTGAGGTTTTATTACATATTTCATAATGACGTGTGCTGTGTTTAAACAAAGCACACGCTTGTTTTCTATAGGAATGTCATGGATTTACTTCCATGGAATATGTAGAGATTTAACAAACATGTCAGTTATGTTCTAACTTCTAAGGTTTAAACTTATGCATAAGTAAATGACTTTTGGTTCTAGCTTTAAAAATTAATGTGAAAAGAGGAACTTTTGTGTTACAGAGCAAAATGTAAATCTGTCAATAACATATTCCAGCTTTTCTCTGTTAAATATGCATAATATATCAATGTTCTAATGAGTATCTTTCTCATCTTCAGAGTGCTGACCAGTGAGTTTAGTCTGTCTGTGCTGTCCAGAGCTCTACAGGTCACTGCAGGTCACTACAGGTCACTACAGGTCACTACAGGTCACTGCAGACCTGATCACTGCAGACACAGAGTCATCTCAAGTAAACTCCTGACGACTCCAAAGCAAAAGGTATTTTAATAATAACTTCTGCCTCGACTAAAAGTAAACAGTGTAGAATCAGTACTTTGAATTTATAAAATGTCTGTTTTGTTATGACCAAAAAAACTAAATGATAATTGTTCTTCAAAAGAGCCACTGCTGTGTCACATGTGTCTGTGAAGCAGCTTCAGGACAAACATGTGAAGTGTATGTTATATGACTTTTATAATCTAATACATATGAAGTGTATGTTCTATGACTTGTATAATCTAAAGCTGTGACATGTTCTGTTTGTCTCTCAGTCTGAACGGAGGAGTTTACTGAAGTACAGAAGACTGCGTGCCATGGAAACACAGTCTTGTTAAATACTGAGATATTCAGTATTTAACGCAATAATGTCACATTCATGTGCTTATAACTGATGTAAAAAGAATGTTTATTTTACCATTATTATTAGTATTATCTTGTCTTACGCTGTTTTTATTTTATCTTTATCTTTATTTTCCCCCTCCATTCCTTATTAAGGTATGAGAGGTTCTGTTTATAGGAGTTTTTGTTTATAAGAGTTCTTCTATTAAGATTGATCTATTAAGAGTGTTTTTTAAACTTCCTATAAGTTATCTGTCCCTTTCCTCATGTGTGGACAATAAAGGAATATCTTATTTTATTCAGTTTGTTCTATTTGACTTATACAGGTTGTTTTATCATTGTTAATATTTTTATGTTGCACTGAATCACCAAAGCAAGTTCCACTGTTTGTGAATTCTGTTCTTTGACAATGGCAATACATTTTCTGATTCTATTAATGATGATAATAATAATGAACAGTACACAGACTCAAACTCCTTAATAAGGGACTCCCACATTGTAGCTTTAAAACTCATTGTAGCTTTAAAACTCAACTAAAACTGGCTAAAATCAATTTATCATTTGTAGTTATCAGATTTGCATTTATTGAACATGTTCATTCATGTTCATTATTCGTATCAAATACATTAATAAACAAATGTGTTTTGTATTTATTAAAGATTGACATGATAAAAAAACCGACACAAAAGGAAACTGAATATAATTAAATACTGCTTAACTCAATTATGTAACAGAATCGATGATTATATTTTATATTTCTTCTCATCTGATTAAAAAACATGCATATTGGCCAAATTATATTATGTAAATAAATAACTGAAAAGTTAATTACCCCTGATGCACCAGTGAAACTAACAAAAACAAAAAACTCCCAACAAATACCATCTGCATGACTTAAATAATATTTGTGTTGAATCATCAGACTATTGTGATCGAGAAACTCCCAAAAAATAATTATCTGTGTGGAGATTTGACTCAGTAAGAATGCATGTTTTTCAAGGGATTTAGTTTTTGTTTGTTTTTTTGTTTTTTTTTTAAAACAGAATACAAAAAAAAAGAAAGAAAAACAAAAACAAAAAAATAGATAGAGTATGTTTAATGCCATACTGGAACATTTGAGATAAACAGGCCTCTTTTAATTATTTCATAGACTTTTCACTTTGCCCATTTTCTCCAAAGATATTAGGAGTATTATAGTGTAAGAGTGTTTAAAATGGTACTGATGATGTTGATTAAAAAGCTCTTAACTGTGTTTCGTCCTCAGCGTGTGGAAAACTGATGAAGATCACGGGGCCGCAAACGGTGAAGACGTCCGGGACTCGATTCGGGGCCTGGATGAGTGACCCTCTGGCCTCGCTCAAAAACAACAGAGTAAGACGGGTTCTGACAAACTGTTGTAGCTGTAACGGAAAGTAGAGCAAGTATTCAAACTGGTGTGCGCGTACCAGCATCAGATGTACTATTACTTCAACATTCAGCGTTCTGCCTTTAGACCAAATGCACTTTATAGTCTAGACACTAAATATAGCAAAATATAACACGTGTATTTTAAAAAGGATTACATCAAACATAATGAAAAACTTGTCGACTTTCTACATTATTTTAATTACAATGTAAAATCTCTTTTTTTTTATAAAAGCCATTGATATCCATGATCTTCCGCAATGTACAGGTTTTTTTTTCATTTAAAAATGATGTTTCTCATAATCCAGTAGGGCTACAAAGAATAATAAGACTAATTGTGAAGGTTGACTATCTGTTGTTTTTTAATAACAAAGACGGCTGCATTATTAAATCAAAATGGCAAAATTGAATTATTATTAGGCCCGAGCGGCACAAGCTGGCGAGAGGCCTATTAATCTCGTAAGGCCGTGCGAAGCACCGCTGCGAAAGTGCGCACATAGTGCGCACGAAATCGAGCGCGAAGCGCTCGCCCACTTCCAAACACTCACTAACGCACTCCTTCACTCATGCACGCCCCGTGCATACTAATTAGTAGTAGGAAAATGGAACATTACCGTTGTAAACGGGCGAAGCCCGTGCAAAAGTGCGCACTAAACGAGCACTTTACATTGCGGTCGTCATCCCCATATAAAGCACTCATTTGCGCTAAGTAGCTCACGAATATGTTCCCCATCTCTTGCATGTTCCGTTCATATAAACATGTAATGCAAAAATTGAACATTATTACATTAAATTGAAATTTGGCGCAGAGGTAGATGGTGACAAGAGAAGTAAAAAATACTATTACGGCAACGCCGTCCGCCCAACCAAATGTCGGCCATATTGGTTCAAAAAATGGCTAAGCATGACTCGGGAGTTTTTCCAAACGTCGTACTTTTACGAACTCCTCCCAGGGCGTTGGCTCTAAAAAGCTGAAATTTGGTGAAAATGGTGCTGAGGAGTGGGACATCACGGTCTCTGTGCGGCGAAGAAATAAATTAATTTGGAGCCACAGCGCCCCCTACAGATTTTATATGGAGGTTAAATGTTTAGTTTTGCGAAATTATCAGAAATTTGACACACAACTAAATTTTAGCATCGCCATTAAAAAAGTCAATGAGACCCATGTCATAATTGTTATGGCGTTGCCGTAGCAATGACCAAAACCTCCCATGTTATTCCAATGGGGAAATCGCCAGAACATGTTTACACTTTAGACTTTCACAAACTCCTCCCAGGGCGTTAGCCCTATTAACGTGAAATTTGGTGAGACTCATCTTCAGGACCATCAAAAGTTATCCACATTTTTATTCAAAGAGTCACGGTCTCTGTGCGGCAAAGCCACACATTTTGCCAAGAATTCAAAATAAAATTGCTTTTTGATGGTAAAACAAAGGGGAGAAGATGTGACAGCGTCACAGATTCAGCAGTAGGCGTAATAAAAGGACAATTGGGGCGCGTTAGCGCCCCCTCCTCTTGCGGCGTGGTGGCGTAGCAGCGGCGGCGTGGCAAGGGCCGATCATTGCCGCTTGCGGCTTTAATTATTATTATTATTATTATTATGATGATTATTATTATGGTTAGTAATATTATTTGTATTATTTTTAATCAACAATACACTAAAAGCTTTCAGTTATAATATTTTTTAATTGTTAAAGATGTGTTTAAAAAGATCTCAATGAACAAAAAATATGAATTTGAATTTGTTGTTTTTTCCATATCCAATGGAATCAAATATTCTTCCTTAATCAAACGTTAGGAATAAAGTTTTGTATTTCCGTGTCTCCTCAGGTGTGGTACATGGACAGCTACACCAACAACAAAATCGTCCGAGAGTTCAAATCCATTTCCGATTTCGTGTCCGGCGTCGAGTCTCGAACCTACAACCTGCCGTTCAAGTGGGCCGGGACCAACCACGTGGTGTACAACGGCTCCCTCTACTACAACAAAATGCAGAGCAACATTTTGGTCCGCTACAGTTTCGAAACGGGCCGAGTGGTCACGCAGAGGGCACTGGAGTCCGCCGGCTTCCACAATGTCTACCCGTACACCTGGGGCGGCTTTTCCGACATCGACCTGATGGCGGACGAGCTCGGGCTGTGGGTCGTCTACGCAACCAATCAGAACGCGGGGAACATCGTCATAAGCCAACTCAACCCGGACACGCTTCAGATCCTGCAAACCTGGAATACAGAGTACTCCAAACGGAACGCGGGGGAATCCTTTATGATCTGCGGGACGCTCTACATAACGAATTCGCATCTCACCGGCGCTAAAGTTTACTACGCGTATTCCACCAAAACGTCCTCGTACGAGTACACGGACATACCGTTCCACAACCAGTATTTCCACATGTCGATGTTGGATTATAACGCCAGGGATAGGGCGTTGTACGGCTGGAACAACGGCCACCAAATTCTCTTCAATGTGACGCTTTTCCACATCATCAAGACCGAGGACGATTCGTAAAAAAAAAAAAAAACTACGAAATGCATCGTTTTCTCTGAATGTCGACTTATTGTTGCTGTGTTTTGCTATGTATCGGTCTCTTTGCTGACACTGAGCCACCCAATTTGGACAAAGTTGGGAATTTGTACAAGATAACGCTAAATCGACGTCTCATAATTCTATGCCACCCAAATACAAGTGAGGTTTGCCTTTTGGGTTGTGGACGGAACAGTTGGTTTTTGCAGTCGGATGTCGATCATGTTGAAACGGGGAGATGCCTGTGGGTTCAACGTAAGTGTGCGCTCGGACGGTTTTCGAGTTTACACAAAACGTTTCAGCAGTTGGCTCAGTGCACAACAATAACAACCCACAGCTCGTAGCTCCGTAGGGTTTTTTGTGGAATCGCACTAAAATCAATACTTTAGAGTTCATGGACTTACAAGAACTTTGCAGGAGGAGTTCAGTTTTCCGATCCGTGACGTAACTGCAACTGTCCAGGGAAAATTGAAACGGGGGTGATTTCTGCTGAAAAAAAATCACATCTCCGGCTGCGTCTTGGATGTGGAAACAACGTGGTTAAACGCTCAAAAATGTCCCGTAGTGCGTCCTTTAACGTCTACATTACGTGCCAATAATATCTGTGTAATATACTACATTAGCTATTACTTTGAAGGGGAACTACGTTTTTTTTTCTGCTGGTCACGTGGAATTGTATTGATTTGGAGGTATAAACGACGTATGTATCGTTCACTTATTTAATTTATTGCCTTTGAGTCATAGCATTCAACTGCATCTATGAAGAAAAGAAGATTTAAAGTGCCCCCTACAGGTCGGACGATTCATTGAACTATAATGCAGTCAAGATAAATATATTTTGAATTTCGCTAAAAATGATTTAAAAAAAAAAAAATGTACACATTTTTTGGGTTTATAATTTCACTTCCTGTTTGTAATTGATGACGTCACACTAGGAAATTACCCGGCGAACACTGGGAAAAAACTCATCTAATGTCACAATTTGTTTTATCTGACAAATATGTGAGAGCGACTTTATTTTGCTGAATTCATGTTTAGAGAGTCAAAAAAGTTGTTTCTTTGTGTAAATTATACATACACTTTGGAATCTGGAATCAGTGTCCCGTGTGTGATGTCACTTCCTGTCATTTCCCACAGATTTTTCAACATTTTCTCCACAAATACCTGCTCAATTGGTGTAAAACTATAATTTATATGTACAACGGGTACAAATACACCAAATAAAGTCAAAATTAGAACATTGTAAAAACCTGTCATAGGCACTTTAAAAACGTTCATATAGAGCGCCTTTAATTTAGCACAGTATGTT
Organism: Eucyclogobius newberryi; assembly: GCF_026437365.1. Lineage (NCBI taxonomy): Eukaryota > Metazoa > Chordata > Actinopteri > Gobiiformes > Gobiidae > Eucyclogobius > Eucyclogobius newberryi. Next base: position 8,622,220 of record NW_027315746.1, on the reverse strand, counting down.
GTTGTTGTTGTTGTTGTTGTTGTTGCTGTTGTAAATTGAAACACATTTGAACTAAACCATAGCAGTCCATCCGAGTCCAATTTTTCTTCTTTCTCCAAATGTTTTCAAATTGTTCATTACGTTTCATATTATGCTGAATTACACCTACAGTCGAAAACTCATTCTCATTCAGCTCGTGTTCTCCCAACTGTTCTTTCTCTTTTCACCCCCGTTCTCATCCTTTCTCTGTTTTTCATAATGCCCCCATAATTCATCCCCACTTTCATTCCGCGCTCAACTTTTTCACTTCAGAACTTATTAGCACTCGACCTTGTGCGCGACAATGGATAAAAGCGACGGACCTTTTCGTAACCGTCTTTTTTGTGTCTGGAACGCCGTAATGTGTGTGCGTGACGTCGGGCACATTTGTATGCCTTACCGACCGGAGCGTTTTCTTTTACCCAAAGCGAAAAAGCTGTGCATGAATGTTTTTTTAATAGCGTTTTTACATATATTTGTACATCTGTATTTCGCCTTTGCACAACATGCCACAGTTTATTGATTTATTCATTCATTCAAAGTGAAAGGAAATGGTCCGTGTTCGTGCAGACATCAACTCATGACTTAGAATGCGTTGTAAATAGCAGGTCGTTCTGTACATACATAATTAAATAAAGTATTGTTTTCGGTAAATAGAGAGTGTGTGTTTGAATGCAGATGTAGCGACCTTCCGGCGAACTCGAGACGGAACAATCGCAAATGGAGCCGCACGGACCAGCGCAGTGGCCAAAAATGGATTAAATAACAGAATAAACGTGATACAATAATGACAGATTTGAATGTGCTTTCTATATATCAGAAATCAGAGTTGAATTATTGTTTTTTCATTTTTGATTTACTGTATAATACTCCTAGATTTACAACCTGAATCTTTTTTTCAAGGGTTAAGTCTCCAAAAATATAATCCAAAAACATACAAAATTATATTAAAATGATATACAACAGTTCCGAACAAAATAAAACAAAATATTATGCACCGTAAATTGGAAAAAATCCTCGGGAGGCGTGTCAAGATGATTGCTTTATTGAGATTTTGTGCTTGATTGTATTATTGAATGTAGAATCATCATGTTTTTAAAAGCAAAATGTTCTGCTTTGACACCCCACGCAGTAAAAATCCTATTACAACAGCATAAATGAAGGTAAATTAATTATTCTTGTACAGCTCGCCTAAAGAGACTTCACACGTCGTCGATTTAACCAACAGAACCAGATGGAAAATCAAACAGAGAAACAGTCGTTTGTGTTCACGATTACACTGACCAGAAACGTGAAATGGTAAAATCTCTGTTTATTCTCAGGATTTGTAACATAATATGTGACATTGTGACGTCGGCGTTGTCGGCAGGAGCTCGGCAACATCCATTTTTATGTGCGTAAACTTGCCAAGAATCTAGTGCAATTTACAAACCACAAAAATGGTTCCAGCGTTTCAAGCGTTTCATTTGCATTTTGAAAGATTTGCATTTTCAGATATAAAAAAAAAGTGGCACAACATGAGCCAAACAAAAGGAGCGAGAGAGAGCTCACTTTTGTAGAATAATAATGTCTTACTGGCAGAGTAGGTAGTACTTTGCTACAGTAACCTTTTAAAAATAAACCTGTACATCTCATGGTACTTTTCGGGCACTCCTTCTACTTGACTGGACAGTAGTATTTCACAGTGTAGCAGTATTCTTGAGTAAAAGTGTTGTCACTCTTCCCAAATGACAAAACTGCTCCTCCAGGTATGATTTAAATTATTTCCTGTCAATCTTGAAATAGCAGGTTTTTTCATGATTTAATGTTGGTGCCTCCAAATTACATTAACCACAAATAATCATTTCCTGGACCACTACTTTGTACTTCTACTTAAAGAGCCTGTATCCGATACTTTTTGCATAAAGTAAATAGGATTGGCCCCAGTGCAGATGTATTGTAAAACATTATGTGTGAACACGAGGCCACAGCTCTTTCTCTTTCTCTAAATATAAAGCATTAAAGCGCGCTAATGTTTGTTAGCTTTACCTCAGAATGTCATGAAAAGTGATTTTAAATGAGTATTTGGGAAGCTGTGAATGCGTTAGGTAAGTGATGGCCCTCAGGTCTAGAGACACGGAGGTCATTTACGGTTTTGAAAAACAGATCTAACATGTGCTCTTTTTAAATCTCTCTCTGAGTAAGTGCACAGCCTGATAATTAAAGCAAAATGATCTTCACTAAAGTCTGTGTTTTTGCGGTAAGCTGCGGTTAAACATTTTGAGGCAATTGTACTTCTGAGAATATATTTCAAACACCATATTCTCACTTGAGTTATGAGTAATATATGTCAGAAGCCACAAAGCTCTTACTCTTCCCAGTGTGAATACGTCTTCAAACTCTGTGACTTATGCTGACAAGGTTAAAGCTGTACGTGTTTAAATATATCTTAACTAGTTCCATTCTCGCACAAACCCTGTGGCACATTGTTAATATGTGTAGCCTTTGCATTGATTTTTGCCTGCTGTGCTCAGCTTTGGCACGTTGGCAAACCCGAGTGGCACACATACATTTACCCACTTCCAACCCATGCCCACATACCCCGCCTGCATCCCATGTGGGGCCCATACTGCCGGAAATACTGGACATGATGGTCAGTCGTACCTGGGAACGAAGGATACATTCTCTACTTTTATTGGTTATTATAGATTTAAAAAATGTTTTGCAATGGCATTTTTCGCTTCCGTCAGAAGTCTACTCCAGGTGTATCCAGTGACAGTTATCATGGCAGGAGTTTTGAGCCCTAAGCACAAGTCGTGTGGACCCGGATCACGAGCCTCTCCCGCAGTTAGCATTTCCTTGTGAATAATGAGCACTTTGACGCGATGTTATGACAAAACGTGACACCAAATTCCCTCCAGACATGTGCTTTTGTGCTCACTGGGACGTACACACACTTTCCCACTCTTCATCTGTCAAAACAAGGTTATTTTCTCTTTCTCATTTGTTTTTAAAATATCGAGTAGAATGGCTGTCCAGCTTGTTAATACAGTTATATAATTAGGATGTTATTCCCTTTGAACATTTTTATAGATTACACATTTATAAGTCTGAACAAAATAATTCGGTCAGAGGGTTATAGTGGTCATTGCTTAGTTTATTTTCTTGGTTATTTGAAAAAACCTAACCTTCTTTCAACACCTCAAAGCTTTTCGTGTGATTCTCCTTTACAACCTGGTGGAAAACCTTTATACCTTTTGCACTAGCAGTAATCGTCACAGTAAAATGTGGTATTGTAACACGATTCTACTCGACTGGTTCGTGGTTTAATTCTTCAGTGCAGCGGCCGTGAATCACTGCACGGCTGTATCAAAGCGCTCATTTCCGCTCTTATAAATGCTCCTCTCTAACTCCAATATTGACAAAACCCTTAAGTTTTAATGATGTCAGCAGGCGCTCTGATCAAAGCCGAGCTCTGGGACTGAACTGAAGATCTCACATGTGGAAGTGGGGCTGAGTATGTGGACCTAACGACGACACGAAGGACGTACTGCAGCTAAAGGCGGCAGAAGGAAGACGTTTTGGGGTCATGAAAGTGTCTGACCAGAGAAATATTACGGTCATTTTGATTTTACTGCCCCGTCTGGAGGAAACCCACCAAAACACAGGGAGAAACAGGGAAATTCGCACAGAAATGCCCGGGAATCGAACCTATGACCTTGCCACTGTGCCGCCGCAGTTGTTCCAGTATCAGTTGTTGTTGTTTTTTTAAATCGTTTATTGTTCTTTTTTAAGAACACAGAACAAGAACAACAAAAACAACAAAATAGAAACATAAAAAAGAAAATTAAATATTTTGGGTTTTTTTGGTTTTAAAAAATGTATATAATTATTTTGGTTAAATAGACGTAAATACCGACATAATCGCGACTAGTTAACTATAAAACATTATTGTAGTCGTACTTTGATGATATTAGTATTATTTGTAAGGCACAGTTCATGCAAAAGTAACTCAACGTGCTCAAAAACACATTAAAATCACAATACAATATACAACATAAAAGCATAAATAAATACTTTTAAAATGCTTTTAAAATTGTAAATTGCAGATAAAATTCCTTCAATCAAAAGCTCAGCGTAACAGAATTGTTTTTAACCTGGATTTAAACCCTGTAATAGAAATAAGTATTTGATTGAAAATAAAAAAACAAATGAATCTCTGACTTAAGCAGCCTTAATACTCAAATAAATGATTGTATTATTTTTGTTTTTAAAACCTTTCAATCATTTAATTTACTTTTTTATTTTTTTCATGTTTAACCTTTTATTTTTACATTTTAATTGGTTTGTATTTGTATTATTTTTACCTTCACATTTTTAATTTAGATTTTTTTAATTATATTTTTAACCTTTTAATTTTTCATCAAATTTTACTTGCATTTTTAGCCTTTTTCGTGTAATTTGTTGGAATTGACAATGTGAAAATACATACGAATATATCAATTAAAATGTCACAATCCCAGCCCAGTCACAAACACTTGGGCGTTACACTGTCAAAAGGTTGGTGGGTGGATTCCTGCTGTCCTCTCTGTAACGTGCCATCGAGCAGGACACTTCACTCCAGAAACACGTTGACAGCTGAAGGGGCAAAAGCACAAAATGGCTCCGGAGTTCACGTTCGTCACGATCCGCGGCGTCGACAAACAGACAGCACAATCATAACACTTATTGTTACGTGTGTTTTCGGCGGTGACAGCTGAAAGTGCACATTTGTCAACATCTCCTCAGCTCCTCGGGCCTCGTGTTTAGTTTTGTTCTGTTTATTCTGTTTTCTTATTGTCGATTCCAGTTTGTTCAGCGCTCAAAACTAAATTGGGCCCAGATTGTAAGTCGCAGCTGGCGGTTTTAAAACATTTAGAAAATCCTGGTTTTCGTTTAAAAGTCTGTCTCTCGGCAGGTGCCACTGTTTACGACGAGAGCTGTGCGATGACAAATGTTTCCTCCGTCTTTACACAGCGCCAGCTCCGGATATTTGTTTTATTGGTTTGTTTGTTTGGACTCAAGATATGTTTTTAAAAGCTTCATTTTTAGATGTTCTTAATTGCCTGACAAACCTTTTTTTATTGACTGATCCAGCTGGAACTTCAAGAATTCAAAGAAACAAATGCATAAGTTCAAAACAGTTTAGAAATCCTGGACGGTCCACATATTTTTTTATTTTTTCCAAATTTTGAATCTACAGAATTAGAAAAGTTGAAAATTCAAATTTGCTGAACACATTTTTTTTTTTTTTTTTAGATTGCAACTTTTAATTTTAAGGAGTCCATAACATACAGTAAGGTGGTACAGTACAGCCATAAATTGCACTTTGAAACAGTATTACTCAAGTAAAAGTGCAACAAAACGACTTAAGTAAGAGTGATAAAGATTTTTTGGGGGAAATAAGTCAAGTAAGAATAATTGTATGAATAAATGTCTGGTCGTAACATCTGATTTATCCTTTGAAGTTTATGTCATTTGAAGAAAAATCCTTAAGAACAATGAAACAAAGTCATATCTGAACAAGCAGGTCATTTAATATTGTCAACATTAAAGTGACGTGTGACAGGTTTTTATGATTTTCTCATTTTGACTTTATTTGGTGTATTTGTAACTGTTGTAAATATAAATCATAGTTTTGATGTCATCAATTACAAACAGGAAGTAAAATTATAAGCAGAACAGTTTGTTTCACACTCAAAACACAAATGACCCAGAGCGAAAACGTTTCAGAGACATAGAGGAGACATAGTGGAGACATAGTGGAGACATAGAGGAGACATAGTGGAGACATAGTGGAGACATAGAGGAGACATAGTGGAGACATAGAGGAGACATAGTGGAGACATAGAGGAGACATAGTGGAGACATAGTGAAGACATAGAGGAGACATAGTGGAGACATTGTGGAGACATTGAGGAGACATAGAGGAGACATAGTGGAGACATAGTGGAAACATAGTAGAGACATAGAGGAGACATAGTGGAGACATAGTGGAGACATAGAGGAGACATAGTGGAGACATAGTGGAGACATAGAGGAGACATAGAGGAGACATAGTGGAGACATAGTGGAAACATAGTGGAGACATAGTGGAGACATAGAGGAGACATAGTGGAGACATAGTGGAGACATAGTGGAAACATAGTGGAGACATAGAGGAGACATAGAGGAGACATAGTGGAGACATAGTGAAGTGGAGACATAGAGGAGACATAGTGGAGACATAGTGGAGACATAGAGGAGACATAGTGGAGACATAGAGGAGACATAGAGGAGACATAGTGGAGACATAGTGGAGACATAGTGGAGACATAGTGAAGTGGAGACATAGAGGAGACATAGATGAGACATAGTGGAGACATAGTGGAGACATAGTGGAGACATAGAGGAGACATAGTGGAGACATAGAGGAGACATAGAGGAGACATAGAGGAGACATAGTGGAGACATAGTGAAGTGGAGACATAGAGGAGACATAGTGGGGACATAGTGGAGACATAGAGGAGACATAGTGGAGACATAGAGGAGACATAGAGGAGACATAGTGGAGACATAGTGGAGGCATAGTGGAGACATAGTGAAGTGGAGACATAGTGGAGACATAGATGAGACATAGTGGAGACATAGTGGAGACATAGTGGAGACATAGAGGAGACATAGTGGAGACATAGAGGAGACATAGAGGAGACATAGTGGAGACATAGTGAAGTGGAGACATAGAGGAGACATAGTGGAGACATAGTGGAGACATAGAGGAGACATAGTGGAGACATAGAGGAGACATAGAGGAGACATAGTGGAGACATAGTGGAGACATAGTGGAGACATAGTGAAGTGGAAACATGGAGGAGACATAGTGGAAACATAGAGGAGACATAGTGGAGACATAGTGGAGACATAGTGGAAACATAGTGGAGACATAGTGGAGACATAGTGGAGACATAGTGGAGACATAGAGGAGACATAGTGGAGACATAGAGGAGACATAGTGGAGACATAGTGGAGACATAGTGAAGTGGAGACATAGTGGAGACATAGTGGATACATAGAGGAGACATAGTGGAGACATAGAGGAGACATAGTGGAGACATAGTGGAGACATAGAGGAGACATAGTGGAGACATAGTGAAGTGGAGACATAGAGGAGACATAGTGGAGACATAGAGGAGACATAGTGGAGACATAGTGGAGACATAGTGGAGACATAGAGGAGACATAGAGGAGACATAGTGGAGACATAGTGGAGACATAGTGGATACATAGAGGAGACATAGTGGAGACATAGAGGAGACATAGTGGAGACATAGTGGAGACATAGTGAAGTGGAGACATAGTGGAGACATAGTGGATACATAGAGGAGACATAGTGGAGACATAGAGGAGACATAGTGGAGACATAGTGAAGTGGAGACATAGAGGAGACATAGTGGAGACATAGAGGAGACATAGTGGAGACATAGTGGAGACATAGAGGAGACATAGTGGAGACATAGTGAAGTGGAGACATAGAGGAGACATAGTGGAGACATAGAGGAGACATAGTGGAGACATAGAGGAGACATAGAGGAGACATAGTGGAGACATAGTGGAGACATAGTGGAAACATAGTGGAGACATAGAGGAGACATTTTATCATTAACGTCTCTGTTTTTTAAAAATGTATATTGTGTTTTTTCTTGACTTAAAAAAAAACTAAAAAATGTATCTTAATTGTTTAATAGGCGACAAACTGACCAAGCAACATGACAAAAACATGAATTCAGGATGTTTTGCTTTCAATCCATAATGTCATATCCCAATAAAACCTTTGAGTCTGAATATGTGGCTCACCCAGTCTCCCGCACAAAATGTCCCGGCGTTGTGCTTTAAACAGTGTTAGTGCCACAGTGAGCAGAATCTGAAGTGTCCACACTCCTTCACTTTGAGTCAATACAGCAGCAGGTGATGGACCACTGCTGTCGCCCGCTTAATGCTTCATCAGGGACCCACGAGCGCCACACAGTCTGCAAGTACACAAAGCAGTAGCAAACACGTAGCAGTAGTACTTGTAAGTAAGAAGCGGTAAAGTAGAAGTAGATCTTGAACTGAGCTTGTTCAGGAGCTGAGGCTATTAGCTGGGCGAGTTAGCTCATCACACTTGCTTTAGGTAGTAGTCTGAGTAGTAGTAGTGTTAAATGTTAATATTTTTTAATAAATAGTATCATAGTTAATTGAAATAAGCGCCATTGTTGGATTAGAAAGGCTCTTGAGATACGGAAACTCGACCGACGGACCGTGAACCGGGACGAGGGGGCTCGCCGACAACCTCGTACCTGGGATTCAGTTCAATTCAGACGTTGGACTGCAGATGGCGCCGTCGTTCCTTCTGCTCCGAGTGAAGACACGTGACGCTTCTAAGGAAAGCAGCTGAGACGTGTCGAAGTAGGACACTAAATGCAGCTCTGGCCATAAGAATTCCACACTTATTCAAAGATAAGACTGTTAAGAGCTCGTTAATTGTTTATAGCGCTGCGAAACGTCTCTAGCAGAGGCGTGCGGTCAGGGCAATCAAAGCAAGCAGTGATTGACCAACAATCTAAAATTACCGTGTGTCACAACTATATTTAAATGGCTCAGAAATATATCCAAATAAGCCCGTTCCCCCCTCGCTTCTGCTGCTGAAGCTCGGCTGAAGTCACGGTGTCTTTTACTGACCTCTACAGGCCGCTGAGCAGTACTGCGGGAAGCTTGGTTCTTCTTCTCCCGCAGCTGCTCAGTCTGTGACCGTGTTCAGAGGCCCGTTCACTAAAAACAGTCTTGGTTTGTAGCTAAAGCTCTGTTCGTGTTTGGATGATTAGAAGATAGTTAGAAATTCAGGCGGTATTTCAATAAAACAGAGCGCTAAGTTGTGTAGTGAATGAATTAGTGATCGGCAGGACAAACGGGTACGATAGTGTAGTTCAGTTGGAGAGAGCGCGGTTTGAGACTGACCTTTGCGTGTATGTGTTTTTATACTTTAGCGCACAAATGTTATCCACTGATTATTGATGGAACACCCAGAGTCTGCTCGCATCCGTAAAGGTCACCGCACGTTACTGGTCTATAGAGGTATACGTTGGCCAAAACAACATTTTAAAAAGTAATACAAAGAGATGTGGGACGACCAAATAAACTGCTGGATCACTGATGGTAAATACGTTCGTCGCTCTAGTGTCAGAACACAGTCTTGTTCAACAGACAATAAAGCTTTTTCAATCTTGAATCCGCTAAATTCAGTATTTGTTGTTGTTGTTGTTGCTTTTAATGGCGACCGGAAGCCAACTGCAAAGGTGCATTTACCGCCATCTACTTTAGAATTTAGACTTTGGTGTTGGGATCCAAGTGTTACGTTAGCGGCAGACTTTATTCTTATTTAGGATTGGTTTGACATCAGGCAAACTGAACATTTTGACGCATCTGAGCTTTTTTTTTGTGACGTATTGAGAACTTTTCAACATTCAAAGAGACAGAATGGTGTGTTTTGTCGTTCTTGTCAATTGCCATGGCGACGCTGCCAGATTTTCACCACACTGAAACCCATGGACTCGGCCACCGGGTCAGTGAGAGTAATAAAAGCACCAAAGTACATCAATAATTACCATAAACGCACACAAAATAGTGCACCGTGAACTTAAAAGTGGAACAAAGTGGCAAAATACACGTTTGATAAGTTCGTACTCAACCGTTTATCATGATTTCAAACCATGCTTGTTGCCGATTTGTCTGCCCTTCACGCGCCGTCTTTGTCTCATTTCAACTCCTCAAAAGTCCCGCGGACGTCGAAAAGTCGTGTAAATGCGACGTCTTTTGTGTGTTAGAAGAGCGGGAGGAGACGAGAAGGCATTGGCCCATTGTTCAACCGTCTATAAATACGTCTATAAATACCTCCATCTGAATGCTCCGTGATTGGTGAATAGATACGATGAACGTGGAGAGCCGTGTGGTCCAAAAGTAATCAACGTCTAAAAAATGGGCAATCACCATCTTCTCACATACAAATGCACTGGACTCTCAAATGTGTGGGAGAAAGTAAATGTGGCGCGGAGGATAAATAACCTTTGTGGCCTCTGGTGTCGGATAAAACTGCCCTCAATTAAACTCAGAGGCGGCTCTCGGGCTCTAAACAGCCTCAAAAGGGTTCTAATAGTGAGCAAAATGCATGGTTAAAACAACAGTTGAGTTTTATATTCGTATAAATATATATAAGGGGGAAGATGGCTCTGTGAACATTACACTCATGCCTTTTCTGCATTGTCTTAATATTCTCATTTTTGAAGAACGTTGCTGTAATTAGTTTCTATTCAAATTGAAGAAACTTTTGAATCTCTACAATCTGTGACTTTCTAAACTAAACTTCGTGTTCCGGTTCGTTCTCTGAGGGCCTAATTAAAGAGGTGATTTTGACTCTTGATGGTCAGTCGCTCGTCCGGACTCTTCTCGTCTCCCGCGGTGCAGGTGCTTTGTGGGAGGACTCTTCTCCACAGACTAATCATAAAGAATCATGAGGAGTGTTTGTGGCGGTCTCTGTGGGAGCCAATCAGCATCGAGCTGGTGGGCGGGCCTAAGGCAAACGCACAGGACGGCAGAAGAGAGAGAAAGTGTACAATTTCATGGTTCACTGAATAGCTTTTCTGGTGGAAAGTTTGTCGCTCACATAACAATGAAGATGGTGTTGTTTTGTCTGGAATGTTCCACAGTTTGGCTTTAAACGTGCATTGTTCTAGCATGTATTTAAGTACATGTGTTTGTGTTGCTAAAATGATAATGTGTGTAGTAACGGTTTCAGACAGGTTGCTCTAGTTCTGGAATGTTACTTCATATTCTAAAATAATACTAATAATAATGTTACTTTCATTGCTACTTCCACTTTAGTAAAATAATAATAATAATTTTACTTTAATTTCTACTTTAATTGTAGTTAAAAAATAATAAGAAATATAGCCGCAAGCGGCAATGATCGGCCCTCGACACGCCGCAAGAGGAGGGGGCGCTAACGCGCCCCAATTGTCCTTTTAGTACGCCTACTGCTGAATCTGTGACGCTGTCACATCTTCTCCCCTTTGTTTTACCATCAAAAAGCAATTTTATTTTGAATTATTGGCAAAATGTGTGGCTTTGCCGCACAGACACCGTGACTCTTTGAATAAAAATGTGGATAACTTTTACCCCTGAAGATGAGTCTCACCAAATTTCAGTTTAATAGGGCTAACGCCCTAAGAGGAGTTCGTGAAAGTCTAAAGTGTAAACATATTCTGGCGATTTCCCCATTGGAACAACATGGAAGGTTTCGGTCATCGTTACGGCAACGACGTAACAATTATGACGAGTCATTGACTTTTTTGATGGGGCTAAAATTGAGTTGTGTGTCAAATTTCCAAAAATTTTGCAAAACTAAACATTTAACCTCCATATAAAATCTGTAGGGGGCGCTGTGGCTCCAAATTAATTTATTTCACTTCAAGTAGGTTTAGGGCAAAGAGTTTAACAACTGATTCTAATTTGACGCAATTCAGACTTTATCTGCGCAAACGGCAGAAATGTAAAATTTGGGAGATTTCTGAAATTCTTGCTAGAGTTTGCGGCTTCGCTGCACAGAGACCGTGACAGGTATCAATGTAATTTGGATAACTTTTGATGTCCCACTCCTCAGTAGCATTTTCACCAAATTTCAGCTTTTTAGGGCCAACGCCCTGGGAGAAGTTCGTAAAAGTGCGACGTTTGGAAAAACTACAGAGTCATGCTTAGCCATTTTTGAACCAATATATTATGGCCGACATTTGGTTGGGCAGACGGCGTTGCCGTAATAATATTTTTTACTTCTCTTGTCACCATCTACCTCTGCGCCAAATTTCATGATTCTACGATCAGATTTTTTTTGGGTCATTTCCCATCTCTCAATGCATTTTTGGTACATTTGGGGGCGCTGACGCGCCAATTTTTTTTTTATTTTAGAAAAGGGAAATAGCCAGAATGTAGAGAGGCACGATTTTTAGAGGTGTGCAAATTTTGTGACTTTTCGTCAATGTTCAGTGGGTGAAAAATAGGGGGGTTGGTCCCGAGAAGAAAGAAAGAAAGAAAGAATAATATTCCGATGCGAAAACAATGTTTCCCATTTTTCAAATATCATAAACTATACATTTTCGGAAAGCGCTCGCGCTTTCCTACCTCATGGTGTGGGTCCCTGGTCACTGACGGGTACTTTCGTTAATTTTGAGTGGGCTCCGCCCACTTTGTGTTTTTGGCCCTCTATACAGTAATAATGTTCAATTTTTGCATTACATGCTTATATGCACGGAACATGCAAGAGATGGGGAACGTATTTGTGAGCTACTTAGGGCAAATGAGTCATCCCAATGTAAAGTGCTCGTTTAGTGCGCACTTTTGCACGGGCTTCGCCCGTTTACAACGGTAATGTTCCATTTTCCTACTACTAATTAGTATGCACGGGGCGTGCGTGAGTGAAGGAGTGCGTTAGTGAGTATATGGAAGTGGGCGAGCGCTTCGCGCTCGATTTCGTGCGCACTATGTGCGCACTTTCGCAGCCGTGCTTTGCACGGCCTTACGAGATTAATAGGCCTCTCGCCAGCTTGTGGCGCTCGGGCCTAATAATAATCCAGTCACCCGCGACCCCGAAAGGGAACAAGCGGTAGAAAATGGATGGATGGATAATTCTAACTGTAGTAAAAAAAAAAAAAAAAAATAAGAATAAGAATTCTCCTTTAATTGTAGTTAAAAAAATAATAAGAATAAAAATAATTGTTCTACTTTGATTGCTATTTCAATTTTAGTTTAAAAAAATAAAAAATAATAAAATGTCTAAAAAATGTTCTGCCATAAATGTGTACTCAACATATCAATATATTTTTTAAAAATTTGAATGACTTGGGCAGGATTAATAATAAAAGTGAAGATAATGTAATGCAATTTCAACATCTTTAAAAACTGCACATTTCACAGTAGGATTAAATACGCATGAATTGAAAGGATACTTCAGTTTATAGTAAACATCACTTACAAATCACACGTGGGTTGTTATTATGAAAAAAAAAAAAGCTTTATTTGAACTGCGTTACAAACGTGTCGGTCTAGAACAGACAATCAGAGCGCTGAGAAATGTGGATAAGAATATGATCTATCTGCATTCAAATGTTCTTCTATCGTGAAATGACGTGGCGAGAAGTGTTACAATATGGCAATCATAAATAACAACCTGATGGAAAAAAAACAAAGCAACAGTAAACAAGTGTGACAGTACGTGCGTGTTTATGACATACAGTGACTTGGAGAAGTTTATTCTTACTTGTAATTTGGGGAGAAAGACAGAAAAGGAGCGAGGATTAAATTAAAGGGCCTGTACTCGATTTGGTACCAGTTTCAGGTTTCAGAATCAACATCTCTTCTCTCTGATGTTTCAAACGTGACAGAGAAATAGAAATATAGAGACGTAACAGCCATTAAAAGTACGAATACTTTCAAACATTGTTACTAAGTTTAGTAGAAGTACAAATATCGTATTTTCCGGATTATAAGTCGCACCTTTTTGGCCGGGGTGCAACATTGATATTATTCATTATTTTCACACTGGCAACCACATGAGGGCGCTCTAGGCTCTAAGCGACGCAGAAGAAGAATCTGCACTTCCTCTTCCTCTGGAGTTTGTGGAGTTGTTTAGAAGTGACACAGAGGAAGAAGAATTCAGTGGATTTAGTGATTTGGGGTAAAACTGATGCTTTGGTAAACTTGTTAGCATGTTCTTTATGCTATAGTTATCTGAATAACTGTTCATATGTTACGTTAACATACCAGACACTGTTAGCGTTAGCATAGGTACACCATGTTCTCTCATCTGTTATTATTTTAAACTGCATTTCAAGATGAAATGTCTGTTCTTGGTCTTGGATTTTATTTTTTTTTAATTCCCCAAAAAATGCGACTTATACTCCAGTGAGACTTATATATGTTTTTTTCTTCTCTATTAGGCATTTTCTGGCTGGTTTATAATCCGGAAAATATGGTACTGGTCCAAGAAATGACTCAAGTAAAGACTGATTTCGGGAAACTTCTACTCAAGTAAAAGTGACTGTGACATCTTGTTTTATGTTTTTGAACAGTAAATAACACACAAACTCAGGTTATATCTGAAGGAGCGGTGCAAGGAACGACTAAAGTCTGCTGCAAGAAAAGTGCTGCTCTGAAAAGTGCTAAATAATTAAAAAGCGTAAATATGAACTGAGTAACTGAGTACAACCCACGGATGGACCCAATAATCACTTCCTTATTGTTCTCATCCAATAAAATGCCTTTATGTGACCACTGTTCTTCTTTAATTAATTGTTAATAGCTGCTTTTACAATACAAGGTATGAAGTAAAAGGCGTTTTCCTGAAGTAGAAGGTACAAAAGTCCCGTACAGGCCCTTTAAAAGTATGAAATGTCACCTGTACTTGGCAGATCATAGACTACACCCACCCAGACACGCGGATAACATGCAAACATACAACGAAAACGCCCCCGTACCGTCCGGGAATTGAACCTGAATCCTGTCTGCGTCTTCCCGAAAAGCGAACCGTATCTAATAGAAATATGCATTTACGAAACTCCTTCTCTTCTCGTGCAAGACCGAGCCGCTAAAGTGCATCGACGGCAGATTGTTGCCCGGTTACGCGGTTACAGCGGGTGTGTGAATGCGGTCGTGTTGTTGGCGGTAAATTGGCGTCACGTTTGGCTCATGTTTTCCGTTTGGTGGGACAGATTTTGACGTCTTTCCTCGCGGCGGCCGTTCGTCTCGTGTCTTTGTCCTCGCCGGTCTGCAGCTTGGCGAAGTTCACAAACACCTGCAAGGCACACACACACACACACACACAGACAGACAGAGACACACAGACAGACACACACACACAGACAGAGACACACACACACAGACACACACACACACACAGACAGAGACACACAGACACACACACACACACAGACACACACACACACACACACAGACACACACACACGCACGCACGTACAGACACACACACACACGCACGCACACACACACACACACACACCCACACACAGAGACACACAGACAGACACACACACACACAGACACAGACAGAGACACACAGACAGACACACACACACACACAGACACAGACAGAGACACACAGACAGACAGACACACACACACACACACAGACAGAGACACACACAAACACACACACATACACAGACAGACACACACACAGACAGAGACACACAGACACACACACACACACACGCACGCACGCACGCACGCACACACACACAGAGACACACACAGACACACACACTTGTAAAAAAAAATGCATTTAGCATTTTAATTTTCTCCAGAGTTTGTGGAGTTGTTTAGAAGTGACACAGAGGAAGAAGAATTCAATGGATTTAGTGATTTGGGGTAAAACTGATGCTTTGGTAAACTTGTTAGCATGTTCTTTATGCTATAGTTCTCTGAATAACTGTTCATATGTTACGTTAACATACCAGACACTTACCACAGTTCTGTCTGTGCCTCATGTAGCTGAAGGTGTTAGCGTTAGCATACGTCATGTAGCTGAAGGTGTTAGCGTTAGCATACGTACACCTATTCACCATGTTCTCTCATCTGTTGTTATTTTAAACTACATTTACAGAGGAAATGTCTGTTCTTGGTCTTATGCGACTTATACTCCAGTGCGACTTATATATGTTTTTTCTTCTCTATTATGCATTTTTTTGTACTGTTTTTGAGCTTTAAACATAATCTAAAATAAAATAAAATAAAGTAAAGTAAAGTAAAGTAAAATCGAATCGAATCGAGTAAAATAAAATAAAATCAAAATTAATGGCAAACAAACAAAGAAAACCCCAGCGGTCCCTACACACCTGGTCTAGTGTGGTTTGGGACACGGAGTAGTCTTCTACGCTGAGCCGCTCTTTGTTGGCGACGACGAGCTGAAAGATGCGTGCGAGCGAGGACGAGCTGATCTCGTACTGGAGCGTGTTGTAGTGTTTCTCCCTCTGGACACAGCCGGGGAAACTGCTCTCCATGAATCTCTCCACAGGCTCCAGCTCAGGGCTCTGGCCCGCTGCAGCCGCCTTTATCTTCATGGTCACTACATAACCATCTCCAAACCTGAGGAGAGGGAGGGGCCACAGCAAACACACCAGGTTTTCCTGTGTTAATAACAGCAAAAACACATTCAGAAAACACATGTATGGACTCTGTGATAGTAAACAAAGGTGCAGATTGGCCGCCGCACTTCGATCAGGGCAGCTGTGGCTGAAAGTGTGAATTAAGTTACATTCATAAGAAATAAAACTGGACTCTACAGACTTTTTTCTACCACCAATGTATTAAATTAGATCGTTGATACATTGAAATGACGATGGCAGGCCTGTCCCGTGTCATGTTGTTGTGTGGGAGCCTTTTGTTTTACAAGTGCTCACAAGTACTTGCAGATTAATTGTTAAGAAAATACTAATAATGTTCAGTATAATTGTGTGATGTGGATTGCAGTGTCGTGTTGTTTTTAATGACAGAAAAGGCCTTACTTGTATTTGAGGTGCTGGATTGTGCCCAGACACTTGAAGGTGCCGTTCACCATGATGGCCAGACGAGTGCACAGGGCTTCACACTCCTCCATACTGCAAGAACACACACACACATAACACACACACACACACACACATACGTAACACACATACACACACGTTACACACACATTACACACATACACACACACACACGTTACACACACACACACACACGCAACACACACACACACGTAACACACACACGCACACACGTAACACACACACACACACAACACAGTGCATGTATTACATCGTGTAGTATGTTACTCACATCAGGCCTATGCTACTGAACACCTGAATCCTGATTTTTTGTATTTACCGCACTATAAGGCGCACTTGGATTATAAGGCGCACTGTAAATGAATGTTCTACTTTCGATCATTTTTCATATATAAGGCGCACCGGACTATAAGGCGCATTAAGCGAAACAAAACGTGTACCATATAAAATCACTTTCAGGTCAGTAAACACAACCGGAATTAATCCATATATAAATCGCACTGGATTAATAAGGCGCACCGTCATTTTTAGAGAGATTAAAGGCTTTTAAGTGCGCCTTATAGTGCGGAAAATACGGTAATTTGAGAAGGAACTAGGGAACAACTAAGCTTGTTTGGTCAACTACAGCGCTGAGTTCAAGGGAGTTTGTTCACATTCTGGTGCATCTTTGCATCTTTTGTACCTGTGAGACGTCAGCACCACGGCTCGCCCGTCCTGGATCACGCTCATGATGGCGTTCCACAGGAAGCGCTTGGAGTGAGGGTCCATCCCCGTCGTGGGCTCGTCCTGAGCGGAGACACGGGAAACATCAGCATCGTCCCGCGGAACATCCATAAAACGCATCGCTCTTCATCTTAATTCGCGCTGTTTTTATCAAGTTGATGTGGTGTATTTTGCTGGTTTCAAAACCTTTTGACTGGTTACAAGATAATTTAGCGTGAATTGAGAACATAACATTGCCAATGATTAAACAAAAAATATCTTGTATCATTGGTAAACATTTTGGTTTTAAAAAATGACATTAAAAAAGACACATGGTAATTAGTAAAAAAAAAAAAAAGTAAACTAATTTTGGTTGCTCAACCCACATCTATTTATTACTTATTACAGTATGTTTTGGTATATATTGAAAACACTGTAACATAATGTATTATTATTATTTAATATTATGTAGTAGTAGTATTGTCTTTTAATGTACGTATTTTTATATTTTCAAATACCTACTGGCTACACACAAAAATGAGCAATATCTACGAATAAAAAACAAAAAATAAAACATTACAATAAAGTATTAAAAAAGAAAAATCACAAATAAAACTGTGTAAGAATACTGTATACAGCATGTACTTTTATCTGAGGTCACACTACACTTAATGGAGTAAAATTGCTGACGTGTTTGCTGGAAAATGTATTCAGTTTGAGTGATTGGTCGCTCCTCGTGCCAACTGTGTTACTGCGGGCACTGGGCACAGATCTACAGGCTGTGCCAGGCTGTGCCAGTCTGAACAGCTCTGCTCTGCCTCCTGCCAGTGGATAAGAGCGTGGCCAGGCTTCACTGAACACATACAGGGCCCCATCTGCAGCGGGGGGCCCTTCCATCGATGTACGCCACTGTAAAGGTGCAATGTGTAACTTTTCTAGTGGAATGGCTGCCACCTGCTCGTCTCTATGGAGATGCTTCTGCCCGGATACTCCACAGTGTGATATTGTAGCATTTATTTCGACTGGTTTAATAGGATTTGTCATATTTTTCTCGTGTATTAAAATCTGTAATATCTGTAATTAGTGTCGGTGTAATCCCTCATTCGTCCAGGCGTGTTCCATAGTAGAAAAAGCTTCAGTTGTATCATCTGGACTCAGTTAGAAAAAATAGACGTTTCGACTCTCATCCAAGAGTCATTGTCAATAAAAGAATTTAGGTCGAGAACTCCGATATTTATACTATTCTGTGGTAAGTCCAGCCCATTGGGCGGAGCCTTCCTGAAGTAGAAAGAGTTGTTTGTTTCAACAGAAACTCCCCCCTTGTATCTACCGAGCCTATTCAGAATTTTAATGGGCTATTAGAATCCTCTTTGTCTTTGTGAGACCCTGGCTCAACCAAACAACTCTTTCTAGTTCGAGTCCAGATGACTACAACTGAAGCTTTTTCTACTATCTGTAATTAGTGGTGTGAAACAAAATGAACCCAAAAGTGCACTCAAAGCCAAGTAAAAATAGTTCACGATAATTATAATCACATCAAATGGTCTTCAACAATGGCTATGTTTACGTGTACGCCAAAAATCTGATCATGATCTGATTTCTAGAGTAATCAGATATTGAAACATCACGTGTCGTGTAATCTGATATATTTCTGATCGTACACAATAATAAATGTTAAAAATAAATAAATAAATTGGCAAACTAATGAGGCAAAGACAAAACTGAAAGAGAAAATGTTCAAAAAAAAACATTTTCTCTTTCAGTGTTTGTACACATTTATAAATGTAAAAATAAATAAATCATATTTTAGTTTTTTCTGACCATTTAAATGTTCCCAGTGTATAAATGTTAGTGATTTTCACACACAGATTTTTTCAACACACAGATGGCCTTTTTTCAGGTTCAACAATATTTGGTCTTTTCTGTTATATAATACATGATTACTGTATTTTCAGGACTATAAATCGCACCTTTTTTCATAGTTTTGGCCGGGATGCGACTTATACTTATATACTTATTCTCCGGAGCGACTTATATGTGATATTATTTGTTATTTTCACACTTGCAACCACATTTCATACTCCAGTGCAACTTATATATGTTTTTTTTCTTCTCTATTATGCATTTTTTGGCTGGTGCGACTTATACTCCAGTGCGATTTATAGTCCGAAAACTACGGTAACCCTTGCTCTACGATTCAGATTCCGACCACACAAGGGCGATCTGTTTGTACTTGGCTCTGATTGGTCGCCTCACCAGCAGCACGAGGGCGGGGCAGCCGATCATGGCGATGGCCGTGGACAGTTTGCGTTTGTTCCCGCCGCTGTACGTCCCTGCGCAGCGCCCGGCGTATTCAGTCAGGCCCAGCTTCTGGATGCCCCACTCTGCCACCTACAGGACGAGTAAAGACCACAAGGGATGAAGTCTGAGTGACAGGTCGGACTGCACATTTTCACAAAAATTATTATAAACAATTATATTTCAGATTTGACAAAACATTTCGCCTATTTGTCCCTAGTTTGATCATGTTTATAATTCTACTCCCTGGTTGGACATGGGCATTAGATACAACATAGCTAGAGGTAATCCCGCAACTGTTACCTAGCAACCAGACTGTAAACAAGAGCTAAAATCTATATCAATGACACAACAGTTATGCTTTGAGAAACAATAATAACATATAACACCTTTATTTTGTTGAATGATCGTTTAAAGGGTCAGAAAAGTGTGTCAGTTAAGTGTAAACTGTCTCTGTGTTTTCAATGGCACGTCGCACACTGATGACATCACAGAGGGATTCTGTTACAGCTCTACTTCCTGTCATTTTCCAGTTTTTTGTTTTGTTTACATTTTCTTCACAAACTGCAACTCGACTGATGCAAAACCAAGACAAATATTTACCACAGGAACTATTACGCCAAACTAAGTCATAATTAGTAAAACACGAGAGCCCGTCGTATGCCCTTTAATCGCCATCGATACAGAGATTCAAAAGTAAAGGAACCTTGGCGTATTAAATGGAAAATATTCTGACCAAAGATGCAAGGGAAAGACACCAAAAACTTTGATGAAATAATGAACAATAAGTAACAATAAGTTACATATAACATACGTCTGCTGCTCGTTGCTGAATGATTGAAAACCGTATGTAGCTCCTGAGCTGTTATAATGTAAAAGTGACACTGTTTACGTCAGGGGTGGGCAAACTACGGCCCGCGGGCCACATGTGGCCGTTTGTCTTTATAATCCGGCCTGCGAAACATGCCAAGTAATATTTAAAAAGAAAAAAAAAGAAAAAAGTTTTCTTTTTTGCCCTTAGGCATCTGTCTGCACTTGTATCCTTAATAAATATGACGTGAAATGAACTAAATAATATATTAAAATAGCCTAAATTAGACAGAAAAGTGATATTTTATTTGATATTTAATTGTTTTGATTTTTGTTTTTCACACCAATGATCGCGGGCCGTCCCTCCGCTACTTGCCTGGATTCGGATATGAAGGAAAAAAATTGCCCACCCTTGTTTTACCTTGTATTTCATGACTGAGTAATGGACTCACCCTCGAGATCTCGAACTCCGGGACTCCTCGCAGGCGCGCGTACAGGTACAGGTGCTCCCGCCCCGTCAGGAGCTCGTCGATGGCGTCAAACTGGGGACAGTAGCCCATGTTCTGGTGCACGTCCAGGATCTGCGTCAGGATACTGCAAGGACGAAAACACAACGCTCAGACACACGAGAGACGAGAAGGTTCTGGGTTCAGCTCCCGGACGCTCGGACACACGAGAGACGAGACGGTTCTGGGTTCAGCTCCCGGATGCTCAGACACACGAGAGACGAGAAGGTTCCGGGTTCAGCTCCCGGACGCTCAAGACACACGAGAAACGAGAAGGTTCTGGGTTCAGCTCGCGGACGCTCGGACACACGAGAGACGAGACGGTTCTGGGTTCAGCTCCCGGACGCTCAGACACAAGAGAGACGAGAAGGTTCTGGGTTCAGCTCCCGGACGCTCAGACACACGAGAGACGAGAAGGTTCTGGGTTCAGCTCCCGGACGCTCAGGACACACGAGAAACGAGAAGGTTCTGGGTTCAGCTCCCGGACGCTCAGACACACGCGAGACAAGAAGGTTCTGGGTCCAGCTCCCGGACGCTCAGACACACGAGAGACGAGAAGGTTCTGGGTTCAGCTCCCGGACGCTCAGACACACGAGAGACGAGAAGGTTCTGGGTTCAGCTCCCGGACGCTCAGACACACGAGAGACGAGAAGGTTCCGGATTCAGCTCCCGGACGCTCAGACACACGAGAGACGAGAAGGTTCTGGTTTCAGCTCCCGGACGCTCAGACACACGAGAGACGAGAAGGTTCTGGTTTCAGCTCCCGGACGCTCAGACACACGAGAGATGAGAAGGTTCTGGGTTCAGCTCCCGGACGCTCAGACACACAAGAGACGAGAAGGTTCTGGGTTCAGCTCCCGGACGCTCAGACACACGAGAGACGAGAAGGTTCTGGGTTCAGCTCGTGGACGCTCAGACACACGAGAGATGAGAAGGTTCTGGGTTCAGCTCCCGGACGCTCAGACACACGAGAGACGAGGAGGTTCTGGGTTCAGCTCCCGGACGCTCAGACACACGAGAGACGAGAAGGTTCTGGGTTCAGCTCCTCTCTGTGTGGAGTTTGTCTGTCACAACCCGTTTGAAAAGATGCTGGATTGATAAGGCAACTATTCTCATTAAAAACATACAAAAACATTTTAACCATGATTTTATTTATTTATTTAAAATGAAAATGACATACAGTTCCTCAAAACGTAGTCATCATAATTATATCTAGGCTTTTACTAAAGGGTTTGCCAAGATTATCCTAGTTTAACATATGTAAAGTAAAGGTAATACCAATTCAATACATCCACTTTTAAGTCTTGTTTAAAAATGCACTTTTATTCACTGGCATTTAACCCGGCATGAGAATTGTGTGGTCCTCTGGCTGTCTTTTATTATTTTATATTTTTTATGTTGTTTTTAATTAGTGTTTAATGTTTTTTAATGTTTTTTTATTTTTTTTTACATATTTTACTTGTGCTTGTTTTGTACTCTGTGCAGCACTTTGGAGACTTTGTCTAGGTAAAATGTGCTATACAAATAAACTTGGATTGGATTGGATGAGTAATACCAGGGTGCACGGTGGCAAAGGCGGTTAGCGCTCTTGCCTCCCAAGAAGGAGATCATGGGTTCCAGACCAACATCACATGATCTCTCTGGGTGGAGTCTGCATGTTCTCCCCGTGTTACCGTGGGTTCTCTCCGGGTTCTCCGGCTTTATCCCACCGTCCAAAGACATGCATGTGTTAGGAAAAATTTGGTGACTCTAAATTGCCCCTAGAGAATGAATGTGAGAGTGAAGTGAACGTGAATGGTTGTGTGTCTATGTCTGTCGGCCCTGCCACGAGTTGGCCACTGTCCAGGTCACTGGGATAGGCTCCAGTCACCCGTGACCCCAAAAGGGAACAAGCGGATGGATGGATGGAGTAATACCAACTGTTACCTAGCAACGTATTAGCATGGGTCAAACTTAGGACAGTGCTGCGTTCATGTGGTCCTCGGGAATGTTTCTCCCATTTGAAAAATGGAACGCTCGCACAAGTTGGGAAAGGTCAGAAGCTGCTGCACCTGACATCAACTGCTGTGGACCAAAGTCAGCTGATTTATTAATTTATCTTAAACATTTGAGCTCTTTGACTAAACGTGATTACATTTAGGTTTAGTGACAGTTGTCCGTAGATAAGAGCAACATATTTGTGCAAAAAGACCTGACACTTAACATTAACTAGCTTAAGTAAAAATAGTAGAACATTTTCAAGCTAACGTTTAGCTTTGGAAAACGCTAACTACAACACGTACTTGTTAGTGCTATTAAACATTTCCTGGTCACATCAAAATACCGACTTTACGAGATGAAAAGCAGATGAAGTATGAACCTTCTCGTTTCCCCTGAGTTCTCCAGGAGCACATGAACGCAGCATCATTTGTTATTATCTGATGACTAATAAAAATACCCAACATGATTAGCTAGGCATTTAAATTATCCCTGCATTTCGGTTGGAATTTTGTTTATCGACGATGTAGAACTCCTGTCATTCCTTCCTGTCATTGACAAAACTATGACATATAATAATCTGAAAAACATGTTTATCTCCATTCTACCAGAACAGAGGTTAAGCGATGGGGAGAACATGCAAACACAGCGTAGAAATGCCTCATAGAGAAACCAAACGTCTGCCTTTCCCGCTGTAATAGGAGAGTCACCCAAAAGATGATGAAGGGACACAATGTTTACACTTTGAAGTTAATTCCGGACTCGCCGTTCTTGCGCTCCGCTGCAAAACATCGGCATCAAATCCCTCGCTCCGGCTCGAATGGATTATGACCTTTAAAAACTTTAAAATTGCAAAGCCCTAGTTTCTTTTTTGCATTGATTTCTCCCCGTCGTTGCTGCAGACAGACACTGGCATTTGCCCCAGAGTGTCCATAAATCCATCTGCCATTATCGCCGCCAAAATGACACTGGAGGTTTGACAATATCAAAAGGGACGAAAGCGGTTTGAGGTGACATCGGCGACACCGTGATGGGCCTGGTGATGCTGGAGTCGCTAGTGTGGACACGGGCTGCTTTTATCAAGGCGGTGAATGAAGGTACGTGTAAAAGCATATTGCGGGACGTTACGGGTACTTTTCAAACGCACTTTTTGTTTGTCTGCGTTGTCGTGATTGATTCGTCTTTTCTCGTTCTGTGAAGCTCTCTCTCACTCGCGCAACCGGGACTAAACCGTCACTAAACCCCAAAAAACGATATGTGGACTGGATCAGGACAAGACCAGCACCAGAACGGGACCAAACCGAGTCCACATCGGGTCTAAATGTGGCTTAATACAGGAAGGACCAAGTAATGACCAAATAATAACGCCAGAACACACCCAGAATCGCTTTAAAAATTGTGCTCTACAAGTAAACGTTCCTTTCTTTGTCTATAACATCTCCATGGAGACAAGCAGGAGGCGGACCTTTAAAAAGACACATAACTTTAAATACAACTTCCTGGCACCGTTAGCATCAGAGATCGACCAGTGTGTTGTTTTCTTTCATGGCCGATGCGACAGCGATCGTTTAGAATCCAATTATAGGTCAGATTTTGATCTTTTTCACCGCAAACTCATCCAAACTCAGCCCGGTTCAACCACAAACCTATAAAACAGCAGCGTAGTCCTGTTTTGTGCAGTTCTCTCTTCGCAATAAAGTGTTAAAATAAAGCTTTATGTGTTTGTTCTTTAGGCAGCGGATCGGCCAAAACAAAATATCGCCCTGTACTGGAGCGTTAAGGCTGAAAATAAATCAAATGTTGTCATTATCGTAGCAGTATTTCCTCTCTCTCGCCGTGGCCGTTAAGTCTTTTTCAGTTTAAACATCAGACTGAAGACTCCCGCGTGCCGCTCGTGACGCCGCAGTACCTGTATCCCGCCACAGAGGCCTCCCCCGAGCTCACGTCGGCGTCGCCCGTCAACATTTTGAAGGTCGTCGTCTTCCCGGCGCCGTTCACTCCCAGCAGACCAAAACACTGCACCGGAAACAGAGAAAGAGAAAGAGGGGGAGAAAGAGGGCGAGACGTGGGAAGAGAGTGCGTTAGATCCTTCTGCGCGAGAGGTGGAACGCCTGCGACGAGCGTTTGAAACCTTCTGTTGCGTAATGCGGGACTCCGGGGAATTTTAAGTAGAAATGCAGCGGGTAAACGGACAAACTGTTTCATTAATGAGCTTTTTAGCACGTTCTAACGGCGTTTCCTCACTATTAGCTCATTCAAAGTTTCGATTTATTGGGGCGTGTTAGAGTGATCCTGTACAGTCCTACCTTTGAGGATCAAGTCTTATCTCTGTTCTCTGCTCTGTACTTAGCGCTCAACAATGTGAAAGTAGAGGGTGTTGTTTCTAAAATATTGCCGTTTGCAATGAAATAAAATGTAAACTGGTGATCTAAGGATGAAATATGACATGTTTTCTTTACATTTTTGGTGTCTTTTCAACAGCAAATAATCTTGTAAAAGTTTAATTATGAAACAAATACAGATTTTTCAAAAGATTTATTTATTAAAGATGCC
Organism: Eucyclogobius newberryi; assembly: GCF_026437365.1. NCBI lineage: Eukaryota > Metazoa > Chordata > Actinopteri > Gobiiformes > Gobiidae > Eucyclogobius > Eucyclogobius newberryi. The sequence goes on along the minus strand of NW_027315746.1, from coordinate 8,596,713 downwards.
CTGTGTAACTTATTTATCTGTGAAAATGTGGAGAAAAGTTACATGGTGCACCTGTACGCACACATACTAGATATGTTTTATGATATAACTTGTTTTACTCCTTCAACCCGCCACAAGACTCAAATTAGACACTTAAATCTACATGTGTTGCATCTATGATCCTTTAAAAAACGTGTCGTATATATATATATATATATATATATATATATATATATATGTCAGGAGCAGGATTCAATAAATTCTCTTCTTTAATTATTGAATGTGTCAATGAACTTTTTTGTTTTGTTTTGGTGTAATCTTAATCTCTTATTTGTATTTATTGACAGGCTTGGAATAATAAAATAAATAAAATAAATAAAACAAAAAATGAATAAATACATTGATGGTTTTCTGAATACAGTCATTTTCCTAAAATCAAAGAAATACATTATAGTATTTGATCGCGCAATTTCTGCTTCAAATTACATGTAACGAGTAAGAAATCACAGCTCTTGTGGTGACTATGTGTGCGATTCTTCCTTCTCTAATCAGTGTTAAATACAGAAAATGCATCAAACATAAAGTTATAATCCTACGTCATGTTTTTACACTACAATATAATGCAAAAGTATTCAGAAAACTAAGGTAACAGAATATGTTACAAATTACTGTACATTTTAATGCAGGTATTCAGCACACTGGATAGTAGAGAATTTTAAATAGGTACAATAGAAAATCAGTCTGCAATTACATATATATATGCTTTCTCCATATTCTATAGTCAATTAAAAGTCTATAAACATAATAAAGAGCCGGTCTGTACCTCTCCTGCTGGAACTCCTACACAAATCCGGTCCACCGCTGCCCTCTTCCTGCCCACATAGGTCTGTGCACACAACAGCAAAAAGAAAACACTAGGATTTAAATGGAAAAACAGCACATTGTAAAACAGCTGGTGCAAGTTTGAATGCGACGGTCCTTGTATGCCGACTAAATAAAACATAATAAGCGTAATAAATGGGGCCCTCGCCTTGGAGAGGTCTCTGATTTGCAGGACGTCCGACTTGCTGCCTCCATCGTAAATCCTCCGTCTCTCTTCGGCCACGTCGTCATCGTGATCGATCACCGGGCCCGTGTTGGGACTCACAGGGAACCTAAAGCAAGAGGTGTGTTGTGAAAAAGCTCTGGGGTTTCATCTATAGAACTTTAAAACTGTGGAATGGACTAAAATTCTGCAAACATCTCCGGATTTGCAAAATTCTCGTCTCTCAACTCTGAAAGACTTAAAGTATGTCCGAGTTTTGGTCAATTTCTGGTTCGTTTACATGTAATTTTCTCCTTTTGTAGATCTCATATGCAACATGTTTGTACGTCCGCTTTATAAATGAGACCTCTGATGAGTAATGATGTGTGATGAAGCTGTAGATCTGCTTTTTCTGCTCAAATCTACACAAAACAACTGAAATATTTTAACTTTTATTTGCAGTGAACCAGCTGTATGTTAATTGAGGTTAGGGCTGAGCAATTTTGGCAAAATATCTACTTAATTGCAATTTTTTGGGTCACAAATTGTGACTGCGATTCGATTTACGATGTATAGCTAAAAAGTTCACATTTTAAACTCGTTCAGGAGCATTAACATTTGAGAGAAGACTGAAATATGAGCTCATAATCAAGAATGACTTGTTTGTAGAGGTTTAAACTAGGTTTCATGCACAATAAACCATGATATTCTTTGTGGTTTGCTAATTGCGACCATTTAAATTGCAATTTCAATTCTATTTCAATATATGTCTGAATTTTCTAGTCAGTCAGTCAAGTTTTGAACCAGTTACCCTCTAGTCAGTAGAAAATACTTACCAACTGTTCATTCATTTCAACATTCAAAACCAATTAAAAAGGAGTAAAAAGAAGATAACATATTTTTATACACTTATATTGATTTGAAATTAAAGTAAAACTGACCAAATTTCACATTATTTAAGAACACCAGTAAAATGTATGTTAAAACGTAAGATTTAATTTGATATTTGGCGTCATAAACCAAAAGGAAACTGATAAAATGAGGAGGTTTTTCAGACTACAGACTATTTCACCTACATCTTACATAAGAATGATCCTGACCGTATTGAGAGAAGGTTTCTCTGTCGTGTCTTACCAGTGCTCCATGAAGAAGCGATACTGAATCAACAGATTGAAGATGAAGTAAACGACTCCTTCCACTGCCATAAAAGTCATGTTTTTGCCCGCAAAGTCCCATCTGAACGGGTCGGCGGCGCGTTCCTCCCCTGAGAACACAAACACACAATGAACTCGGCAAAAATATAAATACAACACACGTTACGGAGGTACAGTGGGTCTATATTTAAAAAAGTGTATGTAATAAGTCAGTTAAAGGTAAATATGCGCAGAAGAAGAGAGGACATTAAAGGAGAACATAGTATTCATAATCATTAATGAGCTTTTAAAGTGGCTGCTTGATCAAATTTGTATTTTGATTGATTGCGTGTTGATTTAATTCCGTATTGTCCTGAAACTGAGGCTCGAGTGTTCGGAAAGTTCCCGTTTTTACCTACCCCCTATCCCCGCCCACATCTCAGCACTTAGTTGTGATTATTTTGTGAGTGATTTATAGGACTTCAAAATGTATTTATTTATTTTTATTAGTTTATTTGAACTGGGACAGTGCACATTAATCGACATTTCTTTAAATGTGCCAGTATTAGCTGTAGTTTAGCTAGTTTCCAACTGTAGTCCCAGGCAAGGTGTAGAATGCCAACAATATACAAACCATACATTTACATTATATACAATACAAATAGGATTAGTAGAAAAATATAAAAGATTACAGGTTGAAAACATGTACAGAAATGGAAGATGAGATTCAAAAACGTTAAGACATTTTTCAAAAAGACAAACATGTTGCTATGAAGAGGCGGAGCTTAACAGTTCTGCAGTTTTTTTTAAACAGGAAGTCAATGAACTTGCTTCTATTTGTAAGCTGTTCTGATAAATATCGCGGTTTACAATGAACTAAATGTAAAATAAAGATCTTTGTACCTTATACTTTAATACTAAACTAAGTACTTCTTACTACTTACTAACTACTCCTTTAAATAAAGTTGTTAATATTCAAAAAGTCATTAGTGAATAGAAAGAGGAAAGCAGTACATTTTTTTTGTTGCTTTCTTGAAAAAAGCTCACTTTGATGTTGGTTTAATATCTTCTTGTCTTTTAAATGTAGCATTTAACTTCATAGCTTCATGTTCTCTTTCACTACATCCATAAATCTCCTCTTCACGTCTTCTTTTGTTTCCTTCTTACTAATCACGTCTTTCTTTTAACAACTTACCCTTTGAGCTACTTTATCCGAGTAATTTCCCAGTGGATCTATAAACTTTACCCACAGCCATCGCTCTACTAACGGACAAAGACGAGAAAAACATCGCCACTTCTCTTCCCTCCCCAAACCTCACAACAAACTACAGTAGCTACTTTTACCACTCTTTTTTTACGTATCCAAACGAACTCGAAAAGTCTCACCAAATCTGGCGTAGACGTCGGTGACCGCTTGGTTCATGGCCATGTCGATCAAACCCCGGCCCAAACAGAAGTGGGGGAAAACCAGCAGGAACGTCTTCAGCCATTCGTTAAACGCCAACAACGACTGTCGGCACAGAAGCACAACGGGCGATATTCTTAAAGCGGTGAGATTGAATGGGTATTTAGTGTTTTTGTGGCACAGAAACGGCACGAAAGAGAACGTTTAGCGCAAGACGTGCTTATTTTGATGCAGGGGAAGCGCTACAGAGGCCCCCGTAAACTTTTAAATGCACAAACGGGACGGGGATGGATTGTGGGAGCTGAACAACAGTGATGAAAAACAAATACAGGTCGTGGATGCGGCAGAACGACTCATGTGTTGGTTGAATTCAAGAATACTGATGTGTGGGGCAAAGAAAGAATGTAGAAATGTTTAAAGCCTCATTTCAAGTTATTGTTCTACGTTAATCCATTCATTTTGGAGGGTAAATACATTTCTAGAGGTGGATTTGGACAGGATGTGGACAAGGGACAATCAGATACTAATCGATCCTAAAACTAGTATCAAAACACGACCATTTGCACTAGAATCGATGCGTTAAAGACAGAAAAATTTGACTTTTCCTGAACAGTTTTAAAAGGAGCTTGAGCTTTATCAGAGCTAGTGTAGGAATTTAAAGAAAGTGCTGTTATTTTGTGTCGGAAATGTCAGTCGATTGCCTAAAATAATGTGTTTTTATTATCATCGCGGTGTCAAAATCTGTATCGAGCATCGAAACCTGTCCGTTTGTATCGAAATAGGCTTTGAAACTTTAGCATCGCGACGACACAAATGTGGACACGGATTATACAAACTGTTAAACGGTCGGTTTGATTCAGTTTGGTTCCGTTCAAGTCCAGATTTAGCTCCGAGTTTAGACCCAGTTTAGTTCAAATCTGGACGTAGCGCAAAAGTGTGAACGTTGAGGACACAAAACGCTCCCGGCGAGACAAAATGCATCGTGTCTTTGGCGTCGCTTTTACCCTGTTGTTTTCAAAGAGCTCCAGAACGAAGGTGAGGGCGCTGCTGTTGATCCCGATGAAGAGGTTGATGCAGGACAGAGAGACGTAGGCCGTGCTCGGGACGCTGAAGATGTAGGACATGGGATACATCATGGGCGTCACTGACCACCTGCACAAACAAAACCCTCAGTTGTATTTCATTTCAGGGCCTTTTCACAACCATTTATTATCGCTTTAAACGCACCGATGTGTTGTATTGTTTTACTCTGTCCTCGATAATGTTACCCCGAGGTCTAATTTGCATCGTAAGCTGAAGAACTTTGCGATGGGTTTGGGCGTGTAATTATCCTCTCCTCTGCTTTTCGCTTTGGGATTTGTCGTTCAGAATTTAAACGGGTTCCTCAAGGACTTTCCAGGAGAACTTTTATTTTCCATTCAGTGCAGTTTACAACCGCTTCAGTTAAGCAGAGACGCTGCAGTTTGCTCTCAACATCTAGCCTTTCATCTGCTCCCAACGACATTCCACTATCTCATTGAACCCTCCTGCGTCCGTAGATTTCTCTGGGACGTTGTAACTTCAAAGGTCGTTTTTCTCCCACAGAGACATAAAGTTCAGCACCCACACACGCCGAACTTTGTCATCGTGTGCTTAACAGGAAGGTGGAGACGGATTTGTTGATTATTTAAGTTTCAAGTGTAAAAAATAAGGCGAAATTTGAATTTTTAGACCAATTTTCAGTCAGATCAAGCTTGAAAACTAAATCAGGAAATAAAAGATCTAAATTCCTCTCAATGTATTTTTGTAACTAATATGTGTACAACATTAACCAAGAAATGTAAAGCTGGCCCCATCATGTTCCAAATATGGGCAATTTCTGACTTTTTTACACATAAAATGCCTTATTTCTATCAATTTTGTCTTATATTTATATGAGTAAACTACAGGAGAAGTTTCAACTATTGATCTCTTTAAGATTTTTTTGTCTGCCACAGTCTCCAATAATCCCTGAACAGAACCAAGGATATATTTTCCATACAAAACAAAACCAAGACTAACAACACAAAACTATTCTCCGCTACTGTCAGTTCGATTCCATTTTCTTATTCTTCTTCATGTTTCATTCTTTATACATTGTCCTAAAATGAATCACACACTTTGATTTGAGTCGAAAAGAACAAATAGTTGTGTTTCTTATTGGAAATCTGCTAAGCCATTTTAAAACAAGACATTTTTAAAGGATTGCGCTCCAAAGAAAATCAGCGTTAGCGTTACATTTTCTCACAATGACCAGAGGATTTACCCATGAAGATCCAGGACTGGGTCAAAGACTTTCCCTGCATTTTTTTGTGCTTTTTTTGCTGAAACTGAAATATCAAAAAACCTCAAAAAACGCCACGCCTTGACGCGGAGACATACGATCTTACCCGTAGAGAAGCAGCAGTGTTATCAGCGCCGGCAGGTTCGTTGGCGACGTGTAACATTTCTTGTCGAAAGCCATGAAGATCCCCACCACCATCGCCGTGCTCAGGCAGTAGTTCACCTGGGACGGAAGAAAAACGAGTTACGGCCGACGTTCCAGCGGTTTCAATGCGACTGGGAAGCTTGAGCGCCGCACCATGTCCCAGATGAAGTTGGCGACCCAGTAAACCAGGGGGCTGACGCCGCTGACGAACTGCAGGTGCTTGGCTTTGGTGACGCGCTCCTGGATCAGGTACAGGACGAAGCTGGCCGGGACGAAGGACACGGCGAAGATCACGCAGATGGCCACCACCGCGTCCACCGAGGTCGTCAGGCTGAGAGCAGGGACGCAGAGAACACACCGGCGTTTAAGTACGGAGACGCGCCGCTGACGAGACGCCGGATGAGGATGAGCGTTGAAATCACCCACGATAACGGTACGAAACTGGGAATGTCAACTGTAAAATATTAAACTGCATTTGATCTAGTTTGTGACTTGACGGTATTTGTACATTGACAATAAAGTATCAAATCAAATTAAAGAAATAACATTAAAAAAATGTGTTTGAACTTCCATTTTTCAGATTTTGATGTTCCAAATTTGTACTATTATGGCCGTTTTTTTTAAATGAAAAATTTGGATACTACTTTATAATAACTACACCTTTGTTTGCCTTAACAAAGCATAAACAAAGACTTAATTCATAATGAACAAATAGTTTATAAAGCTTGATTCAGGCTTAGTAACTACTTCATTAAGTTTAGGGATAGGAATTAGGGTTGGAGTATTAATTAAGTAATTACTAAGCCTGAATCATTCTTAATAAACTATTAATTAAGTCTATGTTCATACTTTACTAAGGCGGGACTAAGTTTAGTTATTATAAACTTTTACCAAAACTTCTCTTACATTTTATTTTAAGATTATGTAAGTAAACTACATTCAAAGTTTCAAATTGATATATCTAAACTTCAGATGTTTTCCTGTTCACCTGAAGCGTCTCACTTAAAGGAGACGTATTACGCTTTTCCCAGGTACTTTGTATTGAACGATCACATAAGTAGATCATCGTTTTACATTCTGCCCATTGTAAATCGTAATATTGAGGTGAAACGGCTTAATAATAGAAGCAGGTCAGTTGACTTCCTGTTCAAATCTGCAGAACCGATAAGCTCCGCCTCTTCACAGTGACATGCAACAAGCGGTGGATTTGATTTTCCCTTTTTTTTTTACGTGGAGGCGGGGCTAGGGGGTAAGTGGGGCGACAAAAAAAATCTTCGCACTCGAGGACAATACAGAATTACTCAAACAATCACAAAATACAACTCTTGAGCACGATAACGATGAAGAAACACAAGCTGAAACGCAAGTGGATTGAGCGGAATACGCCCGCCGCGCTATTCTCACGATTCCGCCGTGACCGAGACGTCGCGACCACTCACACGGTGACTTCCGACAGCTGCTCCTTGGTGAGGTTGAGCGGGTGATTGACGGCCGTGATCCCGAACTCGGCGGGTTTGGCGTGCGGCGGCAGGAAGGCGCGCAGGATGGCGTTGTTGGCCACGTTCATGAAGGACACCACGGCGTGCCAGCCTTTGTTGTTGTACCAGACCTGTCAAAAGCAGCAGCAGCAGCAGCGCCCGGGTCAAAACAAAACCTGACCAGATAATTACGGCCCCGTCTGACAATGTGCAGCATGCGGGGAATGTGAGTGACCCCGGGGCCCGCAAACCTGAAACCCATTATGACCATGTTTCTGTGTGGTTAGAATGTGAAGTGTGATTTAGCACGCTGTTAGCTAGTGAAGGATTAAAAATGTAGAATGGTAAAAGAAGCAGCGGTGGGTAGAGTAAAGTTACTATTACTCAAGTAGAAGTACAAAGCAGTGGTCCAGGAAATGACTCAAATAAAGTTAAAAAGTATAAAAACATAAGAGGAAACTGCTGCTCAACTGTTTGGACATAACATCTGATTTATAATTTAAATTAAGTCAATGTAATCTGGAGGACAGAATTAACATAAATGAAAGAAAATTTAACTTTTCTTTTTTTTTTTAAATATTATGAAATCAAACAAAGGATAGAAAAAAATGTAAAACTAAATTGTACGGGAGGTTCTAATAATTTCATATATGTAAACACTTTTCACCTTCGCAGAGGGAAGAGGAAGCAAAACTTTGATTTAATTTCATGAAAAGTTACTTGAGTAGATGTAACTTGTAATATAATGTACTACCCACCTCTGAGAAGAAGAATATACTTTTTGCTTTTTTTAAACTCTGAATTAAAAAATATACGACTTTGGTCTAAAAAATATTGTCTATCAAGAAATTTTCTGGCAACTTCTTTATCATTTATTTTCCTTTTTTGACAAATAGAACAAATAATTGCTGGTTGAAAAGTAAAATGAAGCTGTCATTCTGGATCACAACAGTCTATGGCCCACACTGGTTACATGAGATGGAGGCAGGAGATATTTGAAGATATATTGTATTTCCCTGGCCAAAAAAATGTAATTATTAATACAATTAGTATTCAGATTTTGTCTTGTTTAACCAGCCTTCTATCTGTTCGAATGTAAGAAAGTCCTGTACAAGACCAAATGTGGAAGTCTTCTCCTTATCTTTAAGTATATACTCCTTACACCTCAGATTTAGTTTATTTCTTTGTCCCTTAAATTGCCAAGTTTGTTCAGATACAAACTGACCGTAAATCGTGGAGACAGGAGCAGGTTCTGGACCGTAACGTCTTTGCAAAGTATTATAAAAGCGTGTTGTCTTGACTGGACTCTGACTTTCCCTGAGTATTTGGATAAGTACAGTTGTATAATGTACTTTGTCAGAGATTCAGAGAAGACTTTGCCCCGGTACAATATGAAAACCACTAATACCTTTATATTGTATTCACTTTCCATGTACTTCAAGAAAGGCCCGATGTTCCTCAGAGCCAGTCTGGAGTGGCGCCCCTGTCACACCAAAAGAACAGGGTCAATGTAGGTCGTATTGAAGTTGTGTGGCTAAATATCGCGGCCGGGGAATCACCGCGGTGATGTTGAGCAGTCGTCCGAGCGCGTAGAAAGCCTCCTGGATGTCGCTCGGCTTCACGTCCAGAATTGGAAGCTGGCCCCCAACCGACAGACCTCCGTATCTGAACGCAAAGGAGAGTTTACGCAATTAAAGTAGAAATGGAAAAGCGAATTGCCAAAGGATCGGGTCAGTCCAGCGGTGTCCAAACGTTTAGCCTGAACTGTAATGACCGCGGAGACGGCTGAGGGACGATGCAACACTAATAAGAATATAAATAAATCATGAATAAGAATTAAAAAGCCTCTGGACTGTACATATTGTAAACTCAATACAAATCTTTTAAAAAAAATAAGCAAAAAGACAACAGGACAAAGTACGTGAATAATTTTGCACCGTGTTCTCGCTTTAGATGGAAAAGGAATGGGTTCTGGCAAAGTATCTACGTATTCATATTACTCATAGTACTCATTCATTCATTTATTTTCTACCGTTAAGGGGTCGCGAGTGACCGGATCCCCGTGACTATGGGCCTTAGGCGGGGCACACCCTGGACAGGGGCCAGCTCGTCGCATAGTTAACACAAAGATAAACCATTCACTCTCACGTTCATTCACTGGGGCCAATTTACAGTACGGTACCGCTAACCACTCTGCCACCGGGCACACCCAAACCCTCAGTACTCATTCATTACAGGTAAACAAAGTCAGGGTTAGTTTTTTTTTTAAAAGATTGTCCAGAAGTACTACCTTTGACACTTTTTCTACAATTCATTACTATGCTAATACATACTTTTGGAGAAGTTAAACTAGTGGTGTATTAACATTTACCGTATTTTCCGGACTATAAGTCGCATTTTTTTCATAGTTGTGGCCGGGGTGCGATTTATACTTATATTTATACTTATATACTTATACTCCGGAGCGATTTATATGTGATATTATATTGTTATTTTCACACTTGCACCTGCATTTCATACTCCAGTGCAACTTATATGTGTTTTTTTCTTCTCTATTATGCATTTTTTTGGCCGGTGCGACTTATATTCCGGTGCGACTTATAGTCCGGAAAATACGGTAGATAACAATAAAAATAAATACTATAACCTTTGCTCGTTGACCCAATATTTGCTCTTCAAGCTGTAAAAAGAGAAACAAAATTGAGTCCGTAAACCGTATCAATGGGTAAAAAAGAGTTGTTATCATATGCTGGACGCTCCACCTGGTCCGGATGAGGCTGGGGTAGGTTTTGACCAGAAAGTCCGATATGTTCCTCTCCGTCAGGTCCAACATGGTGTCCCCGGACTGCTCCAGGCGCTGTTTGGGGGGTGGTCCTCCTGCTCCGATGGGACAGGCGGGCATCATGGTCAAGCGCTCGCTGCTGCTGCACTCACAGGAGGGCGAGGGGTCCAGGGTCGTCCAGTTGTAGTCCTCGAAAACGGCGCTGAACTCCGGGGAGATGTCCGGGTAGAGCCACTCGGAGGACCCGTTGCTGCACGGCATTCTGACAAAGACGAAGAGGCAGTTAGACGCAAGCGTTTACGGCAGATTTGACCTAAAACGGCCGATTAAAATGAAAGCGAAAGTGTTTTTAAACTCAGAGAACAAACGGTTGGGGTCTTTATGAAGCAGTTTTGGCCTCTGATGTCCGACTTACTCTGATTACATGTGGACACAAGCTGAGGCTGCAAGATTAATCGCAATCAAATCCGAAATCTCAATCCGAATGGACGTACTGTACTTGGCAAATCGCAACCGCTATGGCAATTCCCTTTTCAAAACTGGAGCTGGATTTAGGGGATTTTTACTCATACAGTAATAAAGTAAAAAAGTCTTGACTGAGTGCCTATTAAAGACCGATTTAAACTTTAACAATTTTAGGCTTATATTTTAATTTAATTTGCGTGTTTGGAGAATAAACTGATCCTGATTAAGCCCAGAATGGTTGATTTGCCCGAAAATATGAAGGCTATAGCTTTGTTTTTATGTTCCAAGTGTCCAGGAGCGCGATTGTTCTCCTTTTATCAGTTATTTGACAAAAAGTAATAGATATAGTAATAGATACCGTATTCTCCGGACTATAAGTTGCACCTTTTTTGATAGTTTTGGCCGGGGTGCGACTTATACTTATATTTATACTCATATACTTATACTCCGGAGCGACTTATATGTGATATTATTTGTTATTTTCACACTTGCAACTACATTTCATACTCCAGTGCGACTTATATATGTTTTTTTCTTCTCTATTATGCATTTTTTGGCTGGTGCGACTTATAGTCCAGTGCGACTTATAGTCCGGAAAATACAGTAGATAGAAAACGCACCTGAACAGAAAACAAGTGCAAAAACAACATTTCAGAACTTTTAACCACGATGTCATTGTTTTCCTTCTGATTGAACCTCTTGAAGTTGTATTTAGCGTGATTCAAGCACGTTTCACGTCTGTTCTGTTCTACAATTGCTTCTCAACTTTCTTTCTCAATCAGCAGCATCTTGTAGCCATTTTGGAACACTTTTTTTGCCCGCTCACGTGATCTTTTCTCTCCTTAGTCAGCGTTGGCGTCGTCATGGTCATCATAAAGTGGCATTAGTCATGTTCCTTTCATTAAGTCATTTTAGATCAATATTAGGATTTCTTCACATCGAAAATGCACCGTACTGAGCTTTTACTCGACTTCACTAAAACACTTTTAGCGCCGGCGCGCCTCACCCGAGTGGCTCCCCCGCCATGCAGCGAGTGCCCAGTCCCGGAGGGTTCAACAGGCGCTCCGTGAACCGCTTCATCCTCAAGTCCAGGGGCCGCTCGTTACTAAAAGAAAACAGACGGAACGATTGAGCTTCGGGCGATCGGTCAAACCATCGACGTGCTTTTCCGTTCAGTTCCCGCCCCCTGACCTGACGAAGGTGAACTGCGGCCCGTACATCCAGGGGCTCAGCGTGAGGGCGGGGTACTCGCCGAACGGTGGGACGACCGTGGTGAAGATTAAGGCGATCAGGACAAAACTGGCAGGAAGTACAATCTGTCAATGGGACAAGAACAATGACAGATGAAGCGACTTCCTGACGCCCAACGAACTGTTATTCTCTGTATTCTGCCACACATTGGTTTGTCCTTTTCTAGGCTTTACATACTTATATTTAATGTCCTTATTATTCCCTTAAGTCGTAAAACACTAGAGTGAACGATTTCTTCTCCTTGACACCCAGATATACTGAAAAACTGAAGTACTTTTTATTCAACATCTCAGACAGGCAGTCAGGGGCAAACATCATGCAGTATTTACCAAAAGTATTGAATTTTAAAATGTGATTTACTAGTTTTTCCCCAACGACAGCAGAATTTAGACACACATCATATTTTTACAGCCTTATTTTCTAGGATTATATACACATTTAGATAATATTGCAAAATGTGACTATCAATATGTTGTTTATCGTTAAAAATGCTACAAAAGAGCTGATTAAAAAAAGAAAAAGTCAATTAAAGGTATAAGGTGATATTTCTGGATTTAAAAAAAATGAAATTTACAGATATTTGACATTTGTTGTCAACTAACACATTTAAAGACATGCTTTAATACATTTTTGTTGGATTGACATAACCGGGTCTGACTACTGTTATACAGAAAAACTACTGCTTCTTAAAACTAGAAGAATACACTAGTTTTAGGTAAAAATGCCCTCAAAATGAGACAAAAAATAAATTATCTGCCTGTGCAATAAGTGAAGAAAGTGAATAATTCTTTTAAAAAAAATTGAAATAATAATGAATAAATAAAATAAAATAAAAATGAACTTGAACATGAACTTGAACATGAACATGAACATGAACATGAAAATAGTAATAGTAATAATAATCTTATTGATGTAGCATTTATTTAGTAAAAATGTTTTTACCTGTTTTACCTAAATAATAATAATAGATGTATGAAATTTGCAGTGTATACTCCAAAAATACCTACATTCTTGTCAGTATCACCTCCTCCTCATTACATTAAGGTCTAAGTAAACACAGTGGGATGAACACTGAACGTGCGTCTCTGAAAAGCAGAAGTGTTGTGCACGTGATCATTGGACTCGTCGTATCCGCTGCACCTGAGCCAGGAAGTCCTTCCGGCTGCGCGTGGCGTGGTGAAGCCTCTTCATCATCAGAGCGAAGAACTGTTTGAGGACGAGCCGGGGCCCTTTGATCTGTCTGGAGCCTTTCCCCGCGCTGCAGTCGCCCGCCGCCCGGGAAGAGCCCGCGCCGTTCTGATCTGCAAACGCCATCAGAGAGACACTAATTAACGTAATGTGATTGAGTTGTGTAGCAGGAGAAAGTCCACACGCAGCAGCAGCAGCAGCAGCAGCAGCAGCAGCATTCGGGTAGAATGAAAGCTACATGTGGAGCTAATGCGAGTAAATCTGAAGTTACTTTGTGCATTTTAGGGCAACAAAAGTAAAAGGACATTTGTTTTTTTTTGTTGAGTAAGAAATAAAAACACGTCCTTGTCGAGTTGGTTGGTCTGAACTGCATAGCTTTTCTTGAGGAGGAGAATAGTATTTTTTATAAATATTGAGCCCTCAAAGTACAACCAGGTCTACTGCAGGACTATCCCAGGTCCAAACCAGCACTAAAGTACTGTATTTTCCGGAGTATAAGTCGCACTGGACTATAAGTCGCACCAGCCAAAAAATGCATAATAGAGAAGAAAAAAACATATATAAGTCGCACTGGAGTATACGTCGCATTTTGGGGGGAAATTCACTAAATCCACTGAATTCTTCTTCCTCTGTGTCACTTCTAAACAACTCCACAAACTCCGGAGGTAGAGGAAGTGCAGATTCTTCTTCTGTGTTGCTTTAAAGCACATATAAGTCGCTCTGGAGTATAAGTCGCACCCCGACCAAAACTATGAAAAAAGGTGCGACTTATACTCCGTAAAATAAGATAAGATAAGATAAAATATTCCTTTATTGTCCCACATGGGGAAATTTCATTGGTGCAACGCAGGTAGATACAGAGGTAGATACAGAAGAACAGATCACTTATAGGAAGTCTGAAAAAACACTTTCAGTAGAAGATCTCCTATAAATAAATAAAAACTCCCATAGACAAATAAATAAATAAATACATAAATACCATTGCATGTGATCACGACAGTAATTGCACATGAATATGTGTCACGACAGCACATAGGTTGCACATGAATTGCACATGAATTCCAACAGCAATTGCACATATGACAGAATTGCACATCAGTATTAGGTTAGGTCAGTATTGCGAGTGTTCAGTACTAACAGTTTTTGTTATAAAGTCTGACAGCAGCAGGAAGGAAAGACCTACGGAACCTTTCCTTCGCACATCGAGGGTGGATCAGTCTCTCACTGAAGCTGCTCTCCAGAGCGGAGAGAGTGTCCTGCAGGGGGCGACACTCATGGTCCAGCATAGATGTGAATCTAGCCAGGACCCTCCTGTCCCCCACCTCCTGCACCGAGTCCAGAGCACAGCCCAGGACGGAGCTGGACTTCTTGATGACTCTGTCCAGCTTCCTCCTCTCCCTCTCTGTGATGCTGCTGCTCCAGCAGGCCACACCTACAGGAGCTGATGCCACCACAGAGTCGTAGAAGGTCTTCAGGAGTGGCCCTGTCACTCCAAAAGACCTGAGTCTCCTCAGGAGGTAGAGCCGACTCTGGCTCTTCCTGTACAGTGCGTCCGTGTTATGAGTCCAGTCCAGTTTGTGGTTCAGATGAACACCCAGGTACTTGTATGAGTCCACTCTCTCAATGTCCCGTCCCTGGATGTTCACTGGTGAGGGGGCAGTGGGGTGGCGTCTGCGGAAATCCACCACCATCTCCTTGGTCTTCCCCGCGTTGATGAGGAGGTGGTTCCGCTGACACCAGTCCACAAAGTCCTGCGCCAGTCCTCTGTACTCCGCGTCATCGTCGTCCGTGATGAGTCCGATGATGGCAGAGTCGTCAGAGAACTTCTGCAGGACACAGCTGTCCGTGTCATGTCTGAAGTCTGCAGTATAGAGGGTGAAGAGAAAGGGCGCGAGGACAGTGCCCTGGGGCGCCCCCACACTGCAGATCCGAGTGTCAGACACACAGTTCCGGGCTCTCACAAACTGGGGTCGGTCTGTGAGGTAGTCCAGGATCCACTCTGCCAGGTCATACTCCACACCAGCCGTCTCCAGCTTGTCCCTCAGGAGCAGCGGCTGGATGGTGTTGAAGGCGCTGGAAAGATCGAAGAACAGAATCCTCACAGAGCTGCCAGGCTTTTCCAGGTGAGAGAGAGAGAGCGGTGCAGCAGGGAGATGACGGCGTCCTCCACTCCGATGCCAGACCGATATGCAAACTGCAGCGGGTCCATGGCTGAGCTCACGGTGGAGCGGAGGTGGTCCAGGACTAGCCGCTCCAGTGTCTTCATCAGGTGGGACGTGAGAGCCACTGGCCTGAAGCTGTTGAGGTCTTTGGGGTGCGGTGTCTTAGGCACAGGTACCAGACAGGAGGTCTTCCAGACCTGTGGTACCACCCTCAGCTTCAGGCTCATGTTGAAGACATGCTCCATAACTCCACACAGTTCATCTGCGCAGGACTTAAGGAGCCTGGGGCTGATGCCATCAGGTCCTGCTGCCTTCCTCACTTTAATCCTCTTCAGCTCACTCCTCACCTGTGCTGCTGTGACAGTCAGTGGTTGGCAGGGGGACTGTGTGCTGGGGGGATGGGTGAGTCCAGGCGAAGTGGGGAGCCGATGGTCCGGGGCAGATAAGCGAAGAGGAACAGATGCAGGGCATTGTCCAGCTGTGGAAGAGGGAGCATGCAGCTGTGCAGGGGGAGGGGCGGGTGACCGATCAAACCTCAAGAAGTGAGCATTTAAATCATTCACCCACTGTAGATCCCCCTCTGTCTGGGCAGGGGGGATTTTGAAGCCCGAGATGGTTTTCAGGCTCCTCCACACTCCCTGAATGTTCTTTTGCTGCAGCTGCTCCTCCATCCTCCTCTTGTAGCCGGCCTCAGCCTGCCTGATCTTCCTCCTCAGCTCCTTCTGCACAGTCCTCAGCTCCTCCTTGTTCCCTGACCTGAAGGCTCTCTTCTTCTCCTTCAGCAGAGCCTTCAGTTCACGGTTAATCCATGGCTTGTTGTTTGGAAAACACCGCACCGTCCGGGAGGGAACAATGTTCTCAAAACAGAAGTTGATGTAGTCCGTGATGCACTCTGTGATGGTGTTGATGTCCTCCCCATGTGGGTCATAAAGCTCAGTCCAGACAGTGGTGCTGAAGCAGTCCCTCAGAGCTTCCTCGCTCTCAGCAGACCACATCCTCACCTCACGGGACACCACAGGCTGCCTGCGCACGATGGGTTCATACACAGGCCTCAGATGTACAAGGTTGTGGTCCGAGCTGCCCAGGGGAGGGAGGGGGGAAGAGGAATAAGCCTCCTTGGTGTTGGCAAAAAACAAGTCCAATGTTCTATTCTCTCTGGTGGGGCAGGTAACATACTGGGTGTATGTTGGTAGAACAGAAGAGGGAGAAGCGTGGTTAAAGTCACCAGAGATGAGGAAGAGAGCCTGTGGATGCTGTGTTTGCAGCCTACAAGTGCAGGAGAGCAGTGTTCACATACACCGCCAGACCTCCACCTCTTTTCTTCCCGGATTCTCTAGTTCTGTCCGCCCGCAGCAGATGAAAATTGTCCAAACCTACAATAGAGTCTGGCATTTCTGCTGTTAACCAGGTCTCTGTGAAAATCAAGACGCTGCTGTCCCTATAAATCCTCTGGGACCGCATGAGGCTCGCTATTTCCGTCATTTTATTTTGAAGGGACCTCACGTTACCCATGACTACGGCGGGAACCGACTTCCTGTTTGTCCCTCTCTTCTCTCGGAGTTTACGTCCAGCCCGTCTGCCTCGTTGCGTTTTCCTTAGGATGTCCGCCGGGATAACGTGATGATCTCCGGGTAAGACGACAGTTCTCCGCAGTTTCATGAGTTCTTCCTTTGTGTAAACGCGGTACGGCGCCGGGCGGGGGGCGGGGCCGGAGCCGGGGGGCGGGGCCGGAGCCGGGGCCGGGGGACACATCGCAACGACACGACGAAAACACTCAATCCAGCCGAATAAAGTCAAAACAAGTTAATTTAAAGCGATTCCAGTGCGTGTCCCGATCGTTCGTGAAGTTCCTCTTTCATATAAACGTGTATATAAACGTGTACCGACGACACGCCGTACTTTAGCGCGGCCGGAGGGCGCGGGGGGGGGGCTGGTGGGCTCGCTCGGAGCTAGCTCACGTCACAACAACACAACGAACGCAACGAAAAACGCTCAAATCCAGCCGAAAAAAGTCAAAAACAGTTGAATTAAAAAAAATAACTATTCCAGCGCGTGTCCCTATCGTACAGTAAAATAGTTAAAATATACTAATTATATTTACAAAATATAGGAGATAAAGCACAATAAGTGTGAGAAAGAAGAGAGAGCGTTTACACCGGGCTGCCAGCTGTACCAGCGCCTTATTATAATTAAATACGGTATAAAGTACAGATTTGATTCAGAGGTTTTGGAAAAGGATCAACCCAAAAGAGGAGGGAATTTGGATGAAATGGACTCTAAATTTGATATTAGAACTGAAGGGGAACAAGCAAATATATAATACTCTTAAATGATACTGTTAAATGCAGACGAGGAGCTTTACAGCCAGCAGTACTAGCGTTATGAATGCAGCGTTATGAATGCAGCGTTATAAATGCAGCGTTATGAATGCAGCGTAATGAATGCAGCGTTATGAATGCAGCGTTATGAATGCAGCGTTATGAATGCAGCGTTATGAATGCAGCGTTATGAATGCAGCGTTATGAATGCAGCGTTATGAATGCAGCGTTATAAATGCAGCGTTATGAATGCAGCGTTATAAATGCAGCGTTATGAATGCAGCGTTATGAATGCAGCGTTATGAATGCAGCGTTATGAATGCAGCGTTATAAATGCAGCGTTATGAATGCAGCGTTATAAATGCAGCGTTATGAATGCAGCGTTATGAATGCAGCGTTATGAATGCAGCGTTATGAATGCAGCGTTATGAATGCAGCGTTATAAATGCAGCGTTATGAATGCAGCGTTATGAATGCAGCGTTATGAATGCAGCGTTATGAATGCAGCGTTATGAATGCAGCGTTATGAATGCAGCGTTATGAATGCAGCGTTATGAATGCAGCGTTATGAATGCAGCGTTATGAATGCAGCGTTATGAATGCAGCGTTATGAATGCCTAGTCCAGGATTCTCCCAAACTAAAGCTGAAGCAAAGGGGAGACTAATAGCCCATTAAAGGGTTGAATAGGCTCGGTAGATACCAAGAGGGTAAGTTTCTGTTGAAACAAACAACTCTTTCTACTTCAGGAAGGCTCCTCCCAATGGGCTGGACTTACCACTGAATAGTATAAATATCGGAGTTCTCGACCTAAATTCTTTTATTGACAATGACTCTTGGATGAGAGTCGAAATGTCTTTTTTTTCTAACTGAGTCCAGATGACTACAACTGAAGCTTTTTCTACAATAAAGCTGAAGCTCCTACAAAAGCGTCGCTCCGATGGTTTTCTAACCTTCGTTGTCGGAGGCCGTTCTGCTGCTGCTTTTCCTGTGCTGTAACATCCACTGCTCTAAAGGGAGGAAGACACGACACAGACACAAAACACACAAATACTGCACATCAACAGTCAGGAGGGATATAATTACCACTACTTTATAACGCTAAATGCACTTTTTATGCATTATTTGTACTGTCATAGCCCCTTAAACATAAACTGTGTCTTTTAAAAAACACACAGCAATTCAGTCACGTGATCTCTCATCAGGATTTGGGGTTAAAGCAGAAATAAGTAACTTTAGAGATAGAGCTCCCCCTGCAGGCTCCTTGAGAAAATACACTGCCAAAGAACACATCAAACTGATTATTTTCTTTCTTTCTTTTTGTTTTTTAAATATGGCAGCATAATGACATAGAAAAACATGATAATTATGATTCTACTCAGTGTACACACATATATATAAGTACACGAGGTGAATATTTGACAGCACACAGAGGGGAAACATATGGCTCTCTATATCGGGACGGTTGTAAAAGCGGGTCACAAACTGGAGTCCGGAGGAAAAGGTTACGTGTTCAATCACCGGTGCGTTTACCTGCTGTGGCGGCGTTGTTCGCAGCCTCGCCGTCTTCAGTGACCTTTATGAAAATCTGTGGAGAGACAAGCGGCCCCCGTGACTCCGTGTACTCCGTGTACTCCGTGTACTCCACTGTATCTTTACTTTACACACAGTACAGGCAGTCAGCCACGTGTTTGCGCCAATAATACTGCGAGTCTCAGTGAATATGTGTGGGAAACAGCACTTCTAATTCTCCTATTTCTACTAAAAATGTCATTCATCTCAATCTAACTTCAATTAAATTTGCAATTCATGTTTCGATTTCAATATTTAAACAGAAATGCTTGACTGATGCAGAAATCACACGTTTGCAGAGATATAAACTAAACTAAATGTTGTATCTTAACCTTATTCAAAGTAGATAAATGTCACGCTTTTAAACTGTTATTTTTGTGTCTATATTTTCTTTTTTTGCTGCTGTTCTTCGTCCCGTCGTCCTGACTCATGGGTTTTATACGCAAGAAATACATTTTAGACATATTATCATCATATTAATTGCTTTGAGGGCGCGGCCACTTGCACCTTACACCACATGAAGACTAAACCAGGACTAAAACCAAGACTAAACCTGGACTAAAACCAAGACTAAACCTGGACTAGACCAAAACCAAACTTGGACTAAACCAAGGCTAAACCTGGACTAGACCAAAATTAAACCTGGACTAGACCAAAACTAAACCAGGACTAAAACCAAAACTAAACCAGGACTAAAACCAAAACTAAACCTGGACTAGACCAAAACTAAACCAGGACTAAAACCAAAACTAAACCTGGACTAGACCAAGACTAAACCTGGACTAAACCAAGACTAAACCAGGACTAAAACCAAGACTAAACCTGGACTAGACCAAAACCAAACCTGGACTAGACCAAGACTAAACCTGGACTAAACCAAGACTAAACCAGGACTAAAACCAAGACTAAACCTGGACTAGACCAAAACCAAACCTGGACTAGACCAAAACCAAACCTGGACTAGACCAAAACTAAACCTGGACTAGACCAAGACTAAACCTGGACTAAACCAAGACTAAACCTGAACTAGACTAAGACTAAACCTGGACTAGACCAAGACTAAACCTGGACTAGACCAAAACTAAACCTGGACTAGACCAAGACTAAACCTGGACTAAACCAAGACTAAACCTGAACTAGACTAAGACTAAACCTGGACTAAACCAAGACTAAACCTGAACTAGACTAAGACTAAACCTGGACTAGACCAAGACTAAACCTGGACTAGACTAAGACTAAACCTGGACTAAACCAAGACTAAACCTGAACTAGACTAAGACTAAACCTGGACTAGACCAAGACTAAACCTGGACTAGACCAAGACTAAACCTGGACTAAACCAAGACTAAACCTGAACTAGACTAAGACTAAACCTGGACTAAACCAAGACTAAACCTGAACTAGACTAAGACTAAACCTGGACTAGACCAAGACTAAACCTGGACTAGACCAAAACTAAAGCTGGACTAGACCAAGGCTAAACCTGGACTAGACCAAGACTAAACCTGGACTAAACCAAGACTAAACCTGGACTAGATCTGGACTAAACCTGGACTACACCAAGACTAAACCTGGACTAGATCTGGACTAAACCTGGACTACACCAAGACTAAACCTGGATTAGAACTAGACCACATTTACAACATTAAGACTAAAATGGGCTCGACTTAGGGCCGAATAACGACTCGTGTGAACTCTTTCCGCCCCGGGACAACCCACAAGGCCTGCCCCCGCTCCGCCGGCCCCTGCTCCACTGGCCCCCGCTCCGCCGCCTTTACCTCCTCCAGGGACGTGTCAGAGATGCCGAAGCTGCTGAGGCCCATGTCGGCGAGCGTCTCCTCCAGCTCGCGGAACAGGCTGGCGTAGGCGCGGTGCTTGAAGTTCTTGTTGGGCAGGAGGTAGGTCAGCTCCTGTCCGATCGTCTCGATGAGCCTCGCCTCCGGGACGTGATGGTGGATGAGGCCCGTGATGCTCTGGATGTCCCCTGCAAACCGGGAACCCCCAAACGGACATGAGACGAGGGTGGGAACACTTCATCAGAGCATTATCAGAGGAAGTAGGAAGTCATATGTACATTTACTTCTGCTTAAGTCATATAGAGTTTGTAGTGACAATATAGTGACAGTACCGGTATGAGTAAGTGAGAAAGCTTTATTTTGTCAATACAATACGTTTTTTTTGCATTATTATTAGTATTATTCATTATTAGTCTGATTTAGCCTGATTTAGTCTTGATTTTGCCTGATTAGTCTTGATTTAGCCTGATTTAGCCTGATTTAGTCTGAATTAGTCTGATTTAGTCTTGATTTTACTTGATTTAGCCTGACTCAGTCTGATTTAGTCTTGATTTAGCCTGATTTAGTCTTGATTCAGCCTGATTTTGCCTGATTTAGTCTGATATAGTCTGATATAGTCTGATTTAGTCTTGATTTCGCCTGATTTCGCCTGATTTAGTCTTGATTTAGCCTGATTTAGTCTTGATTTAGCCTGATTTAGCTTTATTAGTCTTGATTTTGCCTGATTTAGTCTGATATAGTCTTATTTAGTCTTGATTTCGCCTGATTTAGTCTGATTTAGTCTTGATTTAGCCTGATTTAGTCTTGATTTAGCCTGATTAGTCTTGATTTAGCCTGATTTAGTCTGATATAGTCTGATATAGTCTGATTTAGCCTGATTCAGCCTGATTTAGCCTGATATAGTCTTGATTTAGCCTGATTTAGTCTTGATTTAGCCTGATTAGTCTTGATTTAGCCTGATTTAGTCTGATATAGTCTGATTTAGCCTGATTCAGCCTGATTTAGCCTGATATAGTCTTATTTAGTCTTGATTTCGCCTGATTTTGCCTGATTTAGTCTGATTTAGTCTTGATTTAGCCTGATTAGTCTTGATTTAGCCTGATTTAGCCTGATTTAGTCAGATATAGTCTGATTTAGTCTGATATAGTCTGATTTAGTCTGATTCTAAGTGATAACAGGCTTCACACACACTATAAAGTACCTTAACCATAACTTCTTTTGTCATGTCCACAACTAATATTATAATGCAATTTATAAATCTGACCGTCAAATCTAATAAAACACGCCGAGGCTCAAGAATAAACTGTGGCTTAATCATGATTTAAACATGGCTTTTGAACAAACAAAGTCCTGGAGCAGAAGGAGGAGGACGCCACGGGTCGACACGGCTCCAAACGATGAACAAAAAACTCTGTGTTTTGAATCCTAATGCGACGCGAGTGCACTTTTGAACCCGCCGTGTCCACGAGGACGTCCTGGACATTAAGGAGCGGTCACTTGAGACGTGTCCTCGCGTGGATGGAAGGACGCAATTATAAAAAGGCATATATTAGACCGAAGCCCCTCAGAGGCGCACTTCCAGCGACGCAAAGTTCAACAGGCGACCTGCGTAAGAGGAACACTCCAAACACCTCCTCCAGCCCAATATATACAGTCGCCTCTCAGTTAATGCGCTGCTTTAGATTTGTCCGTCTGCTCGTCCCCGAAGTGTGCCACGTATGTCCCCGATAGAACGCATTACCCTCCATGACCCGGTCCTGGTGCTGGGACAGGTTCTGGGAGCGTTCCTTGTAGGCGGTGCAGACGGAGCAGGCGCAGGAGCAGTCGGAGCTGCAGTCGCACTCGTTCTGAAACAAACGTCACGTCGTTATTCAAAAGATAAATGTCAAATATGTGACGTCTTTGCACTGTTGTTGTACTGTTGTTGTACTGTTGTTCTAGTGTTGTTGTACTGTTGTTGTACTGTTATTGCACTGTTGTTGGGATGTCTTGTTGGAATGTCTTTGCACTGTTGTTGTACTGTCTTTGCACTGTTATTGTACTGTCTTTGCACTGTTGTTGTACTGTCTTTGCACTGTTATTGTACTGTCTTTGCACTGTTGTTGTACTGTCTTTGCACTGTTGTTGTACTGTCTTTGCACTGTTGTTGTACTGTCTTTGCACTGTTATTGTATTGTCTTTGCACTGTTATTGTACTGTCTTTGCACTGTTGTTGTACTGTCTTTGCACTGTTGTTGTACTGTCTTTGCACTGTTATTGTACTGTCTTTGCACTGTTATTGTACTGTCTTTGCACTGTTGTTGTACTGTCTTTGCACTGTTGTTGTACTGTCTTTGCACTGTTGTTGTACTGTCTTTGCACTGTTGTTGTACTGTCTTTGCACTGTTGTTGTACTGTCTTTGCACTGTTGTTGTACTGTCTTTGCACTGTTGTTGCACTGTCTTTGCACTGTGTTATTGTACTGTCTTTGCACTGTTATTGTACTGTCTTTGCACTGTTATTGTACTGTCTTTGCACTGTTATTGTACTGTCTTTGCACTGTTATTGTACTGTCTTTGCACTGTTATTGTACTGTCTTTGCACTGTTATTGTACTGTCTTTGCACTGTGTTATTGTACTGTCTTTGCACTGTTATTGTACTGTCTTTGCACTGTGTTATTGTACTGTCTTTGCACTGTTATTGTACTGTCTTTGCACTGTTGTTGCACTGTCTTTGCACTGTTGTTGGGCAAAACAGTTTGTTTTTTACTTAGTTTTATATTTTGTATTGCCTTAGTTTTATTGTGAAGTCACTTTGAGTGTTGTAAAGGGCTCTATAAGTAAAGGTTGATTGATTGATTGATTGATTGATTGATTGATTGATTGATTGATTTATTTATTTGATTGATTGATTGATTGATTTATTTGATTGATTGATTGATTGATTAAACGTGCTCTTGGCATCATATGTTTTAGAAATTAAAATATTGTATCTACGGCAGAGGGAGAAAAAACTAAAGCAGGTAAAAAAAAAAAAAGAGAATGGAGTAAAATATTGGCTGCGTTTTTCACAATAAAAAAAATTCTCATTCATTTTTTTACTTTTGTTTTAGGAAGATTCTTTAAAAATGGCTTGATAAAATTTGAGCTCGACGTGGAGGATGATACGAGCGGATGACAGGGGCGCGTGTGATTGGTTGGGCAAATGTACCTGTCTGCAATTGGCTGACAGACTAAAGCTCGATTCTAACAGGATTAGTTTTACCTGGAGACGTTTGTAAAATTGAAATTACAGTGCCACGTCTAACTTTCTGTGGGCGCATTCGGACGGGATGAGAAATGTCAGTAATTTTCTTATTTTTTCTGACTTTATTCTGGAAATGGCGGCCTGCTAAACACACTGAAACAAGACAATGACCCTTTAATTCACTAATGTCACTCGCATTTCTTCTATTTGTAGTTTTGAAACTGCCTCTTTTAATACATTCTCACTGACACAGCCGCCATTTTGTGTTTTTTTACTCGTTGATTGTGGAAAAAAACAATAATTGAATTTGCAAAATGTTCAGTAGTGAATTAAAAGTATTGATTTAGTCAAAAATAGACACAAAATGGGCTGTAGAGACATGAATCAATCTGCATTGAATTCACGGGACGATAAACACGGACGACGTCCGTAATGACTACATTTGACCCGAGGTTTAACTAATCCCATCCAAACAGGGCTTAAGATAAGATCCTTTTATCTGTTTTCCTTGGCTGCAGTACCTCTCTCCGCTTCAGGTCCTTCATGCGGCGCACTAGAGTCAGGTAGAAGCCCAGGCCGAAGCAATTCTTGAGAAACAGCGGAGAGCCGCAGCAGTAGAGGTGACCCTGGGAGATGATGGCGATCCGGTCACTGAGCAGGTCGGCCTCGTCCATGTGGTGCGTGGACAGGATCACGGTGCGGCCTGGACACAACATGCTCGCCGTCAAACTGAAGGGACGGGCAACACTTTTATCACAGTGCCACTTCCACACACAGTCACACAGACGCTCACAGCAGTACACAGATGCATCATTTCAACACCATGTGCAGTATCTGAGTTCTGGTAAAAGTCTAAGGTGCAATAATATATAAGAAAAGGTACAGCACAGCACAAAAATTCGAGCAGTAAATATGAATAAGTTACCTTTATCTACTATCCACATTTCTAGTTGATTGCATATAAGTAACAATTGTGTTTATTGTATTTATTGTGCAGTTGTTATTTATACTGTAGATGTGCAGTATTTGTATATATTCTTTGGTCAAATGCAGTTGTTCATCAGCTATTTCTCTTTTTATATACAGTTTTGAATTGTTATGAAAAGTATTTATTTACTTATTTGTATCACTAGTAGATAAAGACAATGAGCGCCTGTGGATATACGTGACATTTTAACTCTTTGTACATAAACTACCTGAATAAAGTACTTGAAATACTCTCAAACAAGCGTGTTTATATGTGACTTTTACCTCGTGCTCGGTGCAGTACTTACCGCTCCTGTACTTCAGCAGCAGATCCCAAATGGACCTCCTTGAATAGGGGTCGACTCCCGATGTGGGTTCGTCCAAAATGACGACCTTTGACCCCCCGACGAACGCCATGGCGACGGACAGCTTCCTCTGCATCCCGCCTGTGTCCAACAAAACAGACACGGCGTTCAAGTGACTTTTTTAACAGTGTTTGGGCTGGAACAAGTGAACTACTCATTAGTCATGATTAATTATTGATTGAAATAATTGTCAAATGTATTATTTATTAGACACATAATTGTTTTCTGGACTCTTAAACACGCCGTTTGCAAAAGGAGGAGGTTTTGTGATCCAGAACAAGCAGGAACAACACAAGAAACAAGTAAAATATGTGTATTTTGTTGTAATTATCAAATTTGGCAAAAAATATCAAATTCAAGTTTTTTTATGATCAAAACTAATCCATTAATCAAAACAATACCGGCATGATGTCAGTGTTATGACTATAGTGAGAAAAAACATCACAATTTAACGATTATTCACGCGATTATTGAGAAATCTTTCATTTTCTTTCATTCTCATTTCCAAAAATGTAAATTTCCAAAGACAAGATGAAGTGAAATGTGACAAAAACGTGACAAAAACATCCACAATTATTATTTTTTTACATTTAGGTCTATTTTTTGGACCATACATTGAACTAAATCTACATAATTTTGCTTCTAAAATTGTTCAGATTATAATTTTTTGGGTTCTTACGATTATATTGTGACCTGAAGAATCACGATTATGGATTAACCCGGTGAGCCTGACGATCCCTAGTGGCAAAAGGCAGTTTTCTGACCACACAAACGATTTTAGAGAGATTAGAGGACAAAGTTTGGTCCTTTTCTTTCCCCCTTTGACGCAGCATCACACTGACTCCAGCATCACAGTGTGACACTTTGTACCTGAGAGGTTCTGGGCCTCATCGTCTCTCTTGTGGGGTAGTCCCAGGTCCAGCAGCATGTCCTCCACCTCCTGCTGCGCCTGGTCCTGGGAGCGGCCCTTCAGCAAAGAGTAGAACAGGATGTGCTCCTCCACCGTCAGGCTGCGGACACAAACGCACCGTCCATGGGGTTATAAAAGTGCAGCGTGGTCTCCCTGACAAAAGGAGACATTGTGTGCATTTTCACTCAGTATTGACCTGTAACGTAAGTGGATCATCATTTTACGTTCATTGTTAACGGCGATATTGAGCTAAAACAGCTTAAAGTCTGTATGAAAGGTCAGACAACACATAAAACACAATTATATTTCAGATTTTACTGAACATTTTGCCTGTTTTTATTCCCCAGTTTGACCATTTTTGTAAAGTTTATAATTGTACTTCCTGGTTGGACATGAAAAGCAAATATGACATTGACAGAGGTAATGCCACAACTGTTACCCGGCAACCAGACGGTAAACAAGAGCCACAATCCATATGAATGACACAACAGTTATGATCTGATGAACAATAATCCCATATGACACCTTTATTTTGTTGAAAAATGGTTTAAAGTGTCAGAAAATTGTCAGTTAAGTGTAAACTGTCTGTGTTTTCAACGGCACGTCGCACATTGATGACATCACAGAGGGATTCAGTTCCTGTAAAGATTCCAAATGATCCAATAGCAAACCTCTTTTCAGAATAATAGCTATAGAACTCGAAACATATGCACAATTTCTAATCAATATCTCAAATAATGACGTTACTAAAATAAAAAATATCATGGAACAGTTATATTTATGTCTCTTTGTTTGCATTTTTGTCTTATTATGTTATGTATGGTATGTATGCTTGTATGTCTTAACTTTAATGAATAAATAAAAACTTCCTGTAATTTTAAACTTGTATTTTTCCAAACTGCAACTTAACGGCAGTAAAACTATGATCAATATTTAGCACTGGTTCTATCCCACTGAACTAAGTCATAAGTATAAAAACATGAGAACCAGTTACAGGAATATAGACTTTAATAATAGAAATGAACCCAGCGACTTCAGAATAAATGTTGTGTCATTTCACCACAGAAAAGCACAAATTTCATGTCTTTATTTTTCCACGAATCATGAAAGTTGATTTTACATCATTTTCCCCTCAAGCCATAACTGGATAAAGACTTGACGTGTTTTTTTGTAAATCAGCTGGAGCACTATGTTTTTGCCTCAATATTTACCTCATGTACATTTTCTTGTCATTTGTGAGGTATATCTTTGCTGTAGTACGATAAGCAACTTTCCTTCTGCAAATCATCTACTTCGGCTCACGTTTTTAAACAATATTGTGCATTTAAAAAGAGATTTAGTGGGATTAAAACCTGATTCTTGACTAGACGAGCGCCTGAATAAAACGTACTTACAAACCGCGATACAAAAACACGTTTGCGCAGGCAGATGAATGTGTAGTTTGTCAAGTATTCTGTAACTCGACATCGATTACGCGCGCGAAATCCATACGTCTGTGAAGCCGAGAACACTCTTAACCTTCAGCTAAACAGATCCATGTGTTTTGATCTCGTCTCCGGCTCGACGTGTCAGATCTGTGAGCGGGTGTGGCGTGGGGGGTTTTGGGGCGTCTTACTGGTTGAAGAGGATGTTGTACTGCGGGCACATCCCCAGAGAGCGGCGGATCAGGTCCACGTCGGTGCGGATGTCCCGGCCGCCGACCAGGGCCGTGCCGGAGGTGGGAGGGAACAGGCCGGTCAGGATGGAGCTGGAAAACAAGGTCGGGACGAGCCACGGACATCCAGAGTCGGTCAGTGACAAACGTCAACAGCGGCGGGCGATATCGATATATTACGATATATATTACAATCTATTACGATCTATTACGATATATATTACAATCTATTACAATATATTACAATATATATTACAATCTATTACAATATATTACGATATATATTACGATATATATTACAATCTATTACAAGATATTCCAATATATATTACAATCTATTACAAGATATTACGATATATATTACAATATATTACGATCTATTACAATATATATTACAATCTATTACAATATATTACGATATATATTACAATATATTACGATCTATTACAATATATATTACAATCTATTACAATATATTACGATATATATTACAATATATTACGATATATTACAATATATATTACAATATATTACGATATATTACAATATATATTACAATCTATTACAATATATTACGATCTATTACAATATATATTACAATCTATTACAATATATTACGATCTATTACAATATATATTACAATCTATTACAATATATTACGATATATATTACAATCTATTACAAGATATTCCAATATGTATTACAATCTATTACAAGATATTACAATATATATTACAATATATTACAATATATTACGATCTATTACAATATATATTACAATCTATTACAATATATTACGATCTATTACAATATATATTACAATCTATTACAATATATTACGATATATATTACAATCTATTACAAGATATTACGATATATATTACAATATATTACGATATATTACAATATATATTACAATATATTACAATATATTACGATCTATTACAATATATATTACAATCTATTACAATATATTACGATATATATTACAATCTATTACAATATATTACCATATATATTACAATCTATTACAATATATTACGATCTATTACAATATATTACGATCTATTACAATATATTACGATCTATTACAATATATTATAATCTATAACAATATATTGCGATATATTACGATATATTACGATGCCAATTCAACAGAAATGTGTTAAAACGGCAGATATTTATATGATTTTTTGTCTTTTCTCTGCTCCTTTTCGATTGCGATGATCATTTATGTTGACGTACATAACACACAATTGAAATAAAGAATAATGAATTTTAAAAATGAGGTTTGATTATCAGACAAATGGGAAATGTCTGTATATATTTGATGTCATGTCATTTTTAATCAGCTCGATATTCAAATTTTGCAAATCTTCAAAATAACAATATATTATACAGCTCTAATCTAAGTGAGTCTTTAAACGTCTTAAATGAGGTTTGATTATGTGACGTGAAATGTTTGTCCAATTGATCACAAACCGCCCAACGACCAGGGACTGGACTGACAATAACAGGAAATAGACAAATGGAAAAAATAACATTCAAACTTAATGAAATTTTACCGACTCTGGACTTGTTGGGACTGTTTTTATACTTGTGTAAATGTTTAGTTGATGTTTGTTCATTTTTTGATTGATGTTTTTCTCTCTGGTCATGTTGTTTGTTTTTGTGTTTTATTTTGAAAAACTTTTTTAAAAAAAATGTATAAAAAAATACATATATATATAAATATATATATATATATATATATATATATATTTTTAATTAAATACAAATTTGAAGTAATATAAATTAATAGCATGAATTAAATAAAATGAATAATTTAAAAAATATAGAATTTAATTAATTAATCACAAAAGTGCAGAAATTTCAAATTTAAACTTGAACGTTAATAACATTTTCATTTTTAATCAGCTCTTTTTAGCATTTTTACTACTCGAAATTCAAATGTTTTAAATCTTAAATAAACATATTTTGCCCGAATGTCAATGATATGTTTTTAATTTAATTTGAGTGGTCTACAGTCAATCTTCTGTCGGTAAAAGCTTGCAGTTTGAAGCTCAGACTTGAAAGAACATTAAAGCGTCGTACAGCGTGGTCGTTTTCCCCGCTCCGTTGTGCCCCAGGAAAGAGGTGATCTGTCCCTCGTAGAAGTTAATGCTGAGGTGGTTGACGGCGGGACGAGAGCTGCCGTCAAAAACCTTCACCAAATCCTGGATCTGCACGCCCATCACCGGACCCACCGGATCGGCCTCAAAAAACAGCTGACCTGAGGCGACAACACAGATAATAATAATTTAAATGAGTAACTTTAATGTATAATTATGTCCCTTTCTTAACATTAAAACCTTTCAAAAGCAGTTTAAGTAATCACTGAATCATTGTTCATAGATAATTAGGCCTTTTCACCATTAAAACTGACAAAAACTGCACTACCTCGAGCGTCCACTACATGTCCTCAGTGGACTCTACATTACTCCTCTACGTTCCACTTGCTTATAAATGTATAATGCATCTATTTTCTACTTTATTTAATCTATACCCGGCAAAAATGTATATATAGAAAGGTTAATTAAAATGACTGAAATATTGAACCATTAATTGAGTAGATCGGCCAGTATAAAAACATAAAGTCAGCATTATTTAAGAATTTTTTGTTTTACCGACCTAAACAAATTGAAGTTATTAAACACATCCGTTGATTTTTCCGTTGCCAAGATATTACTTTATTTACTTTGCTGCAACTAACAATTCATTTAGTACGCGATTATTGTCTCGGTTCGTCAAAGTTAGTCGTTGATGAAACTGTTTACCGTATTTTCCAGACTATAAGTTGCACTTTTTTTCATAGTTTTGGCCGTGGTGCAACTTATACTTATATTTATACTTACATGCTTATACTCCAGAGCGACTTATATGTGATATTATTTGTTATTTTCACACTTGCAACTGCATTTCATACTCCAGTGCGACTTATAGATGTTTTTTTCTTCTCTATTATGCATTTTTTGGCTGGTGCGACTTATACTACAGAAAAATACGGTATTCTTTTTTGACAGTTAGATTGAGTGCAGCGGCTGTTTTAGTCATAAAAAATAACCCGTAGTGCTAATAAGTGAGCGTCTCCTGCCTCTCTTTACTGTTTGTACTGTTTCTACATGAATATCGTGACGTTTGACCTTGGTCGCTGCTCTCTGGCGCCTCCTCCTGGCACTGGCTCTGCTCCTGCGGCCGCTGCACGTCGCGCTCTCTCGTGATGCGGTCTCGTTTGTCTTGATGTTTGCACGTTCTGTTGCCGGAGCCGTTGCAGTTGTGCATCTCTGGAGTTCCGGCGCTTTCCGCGTCTTTGTCCGCGCGGTCCGGATCTGGTCTTACCACATCTAAAAGAAAACACGCAGAACAAACTTTATTTATACAAAAAGGACATTTTGCAAACACGTTCTGAGCTACGGTGTGTCGCAACTTCTTTGTATTGTGTTGTTAATAAAAATGTTAGCTTCACAGGTAAACAAAAACGTTAGCTCCTCAGGTAAATAAAAACCTTAGCTCCTCAGGTAAATAAAACGTTAGCTCCTCAGGTAAATAAAAAACGTTAGCTCCTCAGGTAAATAAAAACGTTAGCTCCTACAGGTAAATAAAAACGTTAGCTACTACAGGTAATAAATAAAACGTTAGCTCCTCAGATAAATAAAAACGTTAGCTCCTCATGTAAATAAAAACGTTAGCTCCTCAGGTAAATAAAAACGTTAGCTCCTCATGTAAATAAAACGTTAGCTCCTCAGCAAAAAAAAAAACGTTAGCTCCTCAGATAAATAAAAACGTTAGCTCCTCAGGTAAATAAAAACTTTAGCTCTTCAGGTAAATAAAAACGTTAGCTCCTACAGGTAATAAATAAAAACGTTAGCTCCTACAGGTAAAAAAAAAACGTTAGCTCCTCAGGTAATAAATAAAAACGTTTGCTCCAACAGGTAAATAAAACCTTTAGCTCCTACAGGTAAATAAAACCGTTAGCTCCTACAGGTAAATAAAAACGTTAGCTCCTCAGGTAAATAAAAACATTAGCTCCTCAGGTAAATAAAACGTTAGCTCCTCAGGTAAATAAAAACGTTAGCTCCTCAGGTAAATAAAACGTTAGCTCCTCAGGTAAATAAAAACGTTAGCTCCTACAGGTAAATAAAAACGTTAGCTCCTACAGGTAAATAAAAACGTTAGCTCCTACAGGTAATAAATAAAAACGTTAGCTCCTCAGGTAAATAAAACGTTAGCTCCTCAGGTAAATAAAAACGTTAGCTCCTACAGGTAAATAAAAACGTTAGCTCCTACAGGTAAATAAAAACGTTAGCTCCTCAGGTAAATAAAAACGTTAGCTCCTACAGGTAATACATAAAAACGTTAGCTCCTACAGGTAAATAAAAATGTTAGCTCCTTAGGTAAATAAAAACGTTAGCTCCTCAGGTAAATAAAATGTTAGCTCCTCAGGTAAATAAAAACGTTAGCTCCTCAGGCAAATAGAAATGTTAGCTCCTACAGGTAAATAAAAATGTTAGCTCCTTAGGTAAATAAACACGTTAGCTCCTCAGGTAAATAAAAACGTTAGCTCCTACAGGTAAATAAAAACGTTAGCTCCTACAGGTAAATAAAAACGTTAGCTCCTACAGATAATAAATAAAACATTAGCTCCTCAGGTAAATAAAAAGTTAGCTCCTCAGGTAAATAAAAACGTTAGCTCCTACAGGTAAATAAAAACGTTAGCTCCTACAGGTAAATAAAAACGTTAGCTCCTACAGGTAATAAATAAAACGTTAGCTCCTCAGGTAAATAAAAACGTTAGCTCCTCAGGTAAATAAAAACTAAGCTAAACAACAAGCTAAAATGTATAGAAAAAATCAAAACACGTCTTATCGCTAACATTTTTACCACTTGTTTACATTTTTACTTTGAGTACATTTACAATGGTGTACTTATATATTTACTTGAGTAAAGGAGTTTCAGCTGTACTTTTTATTCTAGGCCGGTTCAGAGACAAAGTCCAGACTTTTTTTTTTAATTCTTCACCCTTTTATTAGTAAATTCTTCATTTATGCACGCCATAGTGGATTCTGTAGACGTTACTATTACTACTATTTTATCATTCAATGTTTTATGTTGCACTTTAACGCCGAGACAAGCTCCTACGTTTGACAACGCAAACAAACCTTTTCTGATTCTGATTCTGAAAATGTGCAGAGCGGCAAATCGGTCAAACTTTCCTCAAAAGCATAAAGTTTAAGACGACTTGACTCTGGACTTACGCTCGCCACATCACATCCACACTGACTGCTCGCCACATTACATCCACACTGACTGCTCGCCACATTACATCCACACTGACTGCTCGCCACATTACATCCACACTGACTGCTCGCCACATCACATCCACACTGACTGCTCGCCACATCACATCCACACTGACTGCTCGCCACATCACATCCACACTGACTCCTCGCCACATCACATCCACACCGACTGCTCGCCACATCACATCCACACTGACTGCTCGCCACATTACATCCACACTGACTGCTCGCCACATTACATTCACACTGACTGCTCGCCACAACACATCCACACTGACTGCTGCTCGCCACATCACACCCACGCTGACTGCTCGCCACATCACATCCACACTGACTGCTCTCCACATCACATCCACACTGCCTGCTCGCCACATCACATCCACGCTGACTGCTCGCCACATCACACCCACGCTGACTGCTCGCCACATCACATCCACACTGACTGCTCGCCACATCACATCCACACTGACTGCTCGCCACATTACATCCACACTGACTGCTCGCCACATCACATCCACACTGACTGCTCGCCACATCACATCCACACTGACTGCTCGCCACATCACATCCACACTGACTGCTCGCCACATCACATCCACACTGACTGCTCGCCACATCACATCCACACTGACTGCTCGCCACATTACATCCACACTGACTGCTCGCCACATCACATCCACACTGACTGCTCGCCACATCACATCCACACTGACTGCTCGCCACATCACACCCACGCTGACTGCTCGCCACATCACATCCACACTGACTGCTCTCCACATCACATCCACACTGCCTGCTCGCCACATCACATCCACGCTGACTGCTCGCCACATCACACCCACGCTGACTGCTCGCCACATCACATCCACACTGACTGCTCGCCACATCACATCCACACTGACTGCTCGCCACATTACATCCACACTGACTCCTCGCCACATCACATCCACACTGACTGCTCGCCACATCACATCCACACTGACTGCTCGCCACATTACATTCACACTGACTGCTCGCCACAACACATCCACACTGACTGCTGCTCGCCACATCACATCCACACCGACTGCTCACCACATCACATCCACACTGACTGCTCGCCACATCACATCCACACTGACTGCTCGCCACATTACATCCACACTGACTGCTCGCCACATCACATCCACACTGACTGCTCGCCACATCACATCCACACCGACTGCTCGCCACATTACATTCACACTGACTGCTCGCCACAACACATCCACACTGACTGCTGCTCGCCACATCACATCCACACCGACTGCTCGCCACATCACATCCACACTGACTGCTCGCCACATCACACCCACGCTGACTGCTCGCCACATCACATCCACACTGACTGCTCGCCACATCACATCCACACTGCCTGCTCGCCACATCACATCCACGCTGACTGCTCGCCACATCACACCCACGCTGACTGCTCGCCACATCACATCCACACTGACTGCTCGCCACATCACATCCACACTGACTGCTGCTCGCCACATCACATCCACACTGACTGCTCGCCGTGCACGCGGGAGGCCATTTTCCAGCTTGTTACGCACGTTATATCGACCTCTGCCTCAAACAACGCTGGGAAATGGACGCCGCGGACGAGACCAATTAGTGCTGAAGCTGAGAAGGTTAAATAGAGCATAATTCCAGGCTGTAATTTGCGGCGGCGGATACAGTCACCGATTGGCAGAGGGCGTTTGAGGACGGCGTTCGCTGCATCACTCACCTTCAGCGGGGGAGTCGCTGTGCGAAGGGGGCGGTCTGGACCAATACGAAGGCTGAAACGGGAAGTAGAACGGTCGGCTGATTCCATACTGTCCTGCAGCAGAGACATGACACCGGCCTTTGATTAAACGAGACACTGGAGAATATTTTAACTGACAAATGGAAAGGACAGAGACATAATAACGTCAATAAAAAGGTTTTGCACTGTTCATTTCACGTTTGAATGTAAGTGTAAAAATGCACGTAACAGTGAAAGTTTTAGATCTGTTTTAGACCTCTTTATCTATGTTAGACCTTGTTTAGACCTGGTTTAGTCCAATTTACCTGTTTTTGACCATGTTTAGACTGGTTTTAGTCCTTATCTAAACCTGGTTTAGTCCAATTTACCTGTTTTGACCATGTTTAGACTGGGTTTAGTCCTAATCTAGACCAGGTTTAGTCCAATTTACCTGTTTAAGGCCTGTTTAGACTGGGTTTAGTACTAATCTAGACCTGGTTTAGTCCAATTTACCTATTTTAGACCAGTTTATCTATGCTAGACCTTGTTTAGACCTAGTTAGTCTGATTCTAGACCAGATTTAGTCCTGTTTTAGATCTGATTTAGTCCTGTTTTATACCTGTTTTAATGCTTGTTTTGATCTTGTTTGGACTAGTACCCTATTTTACACCTGATTTAGACCTGGTTTAGTCCTATCTTAGACTTGGTTCAGTCCTAGTACAGCCCTGATGCAGATCTGGCGTTACCGGGAAAGGCCATTTTTAACTTAGCTCCACCTACAAGAGCGAGGTACAAATCTCTGCACATTAAAGCAAAATACTGTGAAATAAACCTTGCCAACATTTAGAGTTTTACAAACACCATCACAAAGTCTTCACCTGGGAAGACGTTGTCCAGATACCAGGCGAGGACGCCGTAGAGGACCGAGTCGAACATCATCATGAGGATGGAGGTGCGGAAGGAGAACGTGTCCTTTTCTAAGGGGCTGGTCTGGATGTTGTCCCACTGCAGACCCAGGCCCTGCTCCTCGTATCGGGACAAGTACTCCGTCCCAAAACCGAACGCCACGGGAGACAGCAAGCTCTGCAGAGGACACAGAAGGTCAAACGAGCCTGACGTCACTTCCTGGTTAAACACGAGCAGCAGACGTAAGAAGAGGTCAGAGGCAACTGTTGTAGAGCCACTATACTGCGAACAAATCCATTTAAATTACACAATAATTAAGATTTGAGGAATAGTAATGCATGACAACACCTTTGTTTTGCAGAATGATCATTTAAACTGTCAGAAAAGTGTGTCTGCTGCGTGTAAACTGTCTCTTACTGGTGATGTAGACAGTTTTCTTCACAATCTGCGACAGGATTGATGCAAAACTATGATAAATCTTCACCACAATATTCTCTAACTAAGTAATAATTAGATAAACATGAGAACCTGTCACGTGTAGGGATGTCAAGATTAATCGGTTAATCGGTAATCGGGATTATTCAGGTCACTACAAACTACAAATTTAATAATCGTGACCATTTTAGAAGCAAAGTTGTGTATTTTTAGTTCAATATACGGTGCAAAAAATAGACCCGAATGTAATTGTTTTATTTCATCTGGCTGTTTTTGTCCAATTTTACATTATTTTGTGAGAGAGTTAAATCGGGATGTTTTTTCTCACAATAATTGTAACACAGGAAAATACAAATTGTTGCTCATTTTTTGTTGTAAAGACTGTATATATATATTATTATGTACTGTATATTGTATTTTATTATATATATTGTATCTTGTTTCATGTATATTTTGTATATTTGTCATGCTTTGCAACAGAGAAGCAGGAAAACACAAATCGCTGCTCATTTTCAGTTGCAAAGACTTAAAGTAAGTAAAGAGCAAATAGATCTGACGTCGGTTAATAATTCAAAATGTTTTATGATCGTCTTAATTTTGTCGTTCGGTCACGGTCTCACGAATAACCGTTAAATCGTGACGTTGTTTTCCCACAATAATCCTATCGCTGACATTTGACACCGTGACATCCCTGGTCACGCGTGCTTTGAGACAGAACGAGACGCCGCCGCGCTAAAGCGGTCGACGCCCTAAAGCCAAACCGTACGGCGGCGAGCTTGACGTTGCGGGTGATGCGGTCCTGCCAGGCGAGGCACAGCACGTGGGGCAGGTACAGGGTGAAGTAGACGATGCCGCTGCAGGCCGCCGCCAGGTTGGCCTTGTTGAAGAAGACGCTGAGGAGGAAGCACTGCATGATGGTCGCCACGGTGAAGGTGAGCAGGAAGAGGAACACCAGCAGGGGGTCGCTGTAGTTCAGCACCTTACCGCCCTGAAACCAGAAGAGCGCGGGCGAGGATTTGTCGGTTTGTGGGTTTTGAGTCTATGAAAGTTCTTTAAAACGTTTCTAAATTCATGAACGGAGGCAAAGGTCAAGCGGAACCTGATGTGATTGGCCGGGATTGACCTCAGAGCATCACAGAATATGACAAGTCAAGGTGCTTTTGTCAAATGAAAAAACACTCAGATTCATTTACCGTATTTTCCGAACTATAAGTCGCACCTTTTTTCATAGTTTTGCCCGGGGTGCGACACTTATATTTATACTTTTATACTTATACTCTGGAGCGACTTATATGTGATATTATTTGTTATTTTCACACTTGCAACTGTATTTCATACTCCAGTGCAACTTATAGTCCAGTGCGACTTATAGTCCAGAAAATACGGTACATTATTCGTTTTTAATTTTTAGGCACTGGACAAATACTACAGCTATATTGCATACTTTACCACAAATTTTCCTTTTGTGAGGCTCATATACAATTTTGAGACTAGAAAACAGCATTCTTCATGCTTTGTAACAGAGAAGCAAATTCACTGGCAGAAAAATACAAATTGTTGTTTATTCTCAGTTACAAAGACTTAAAATCATGAGTAAATAGATCTGATGTCGGTTAATAATTTAAGTCGCACCAGCCAAAAAATGCATAATAAAGAAGAAAAACAGATATATAAGTTGCACTGGAGTATGAAATGTAGTTGCAAGTGTGAAAATAACAAATAATATCACATATAAGTCTCTCCGGAGTATTAGTATAAGTATATAAGTATAAATATAAGTTTAAGTCGCAAAAACTATGAAAAAAGGTGCGACTTATAGTCCGGAAAATGCGGTATTTTACGATCGTCTTAATTGTGCCTCCGGTTTGGAAACTTTGAACGTCTGACGGCGTTCTAAAGTGTCCATAAGCCATAAGTGACGCTGCACGCTTCCCAGCCTCTCCACCAGGGGGCGCACTCGGACGTCACGCCCTCTCCCCCTCTCCCCCTCTTCTTCTCTCACCATGATGATGGCGGTGAGCAGGGCGGTGCTGGCGGCCATCATGGCGAAGCTGTCGATGAACCAGGTGCACCAGAGCACGCCGCCGTCCACGCCCATGGCCCGCAGCGTCTCCTTCAGCCGCAGCTCCTTCTCCAAGACGATGCTCTTCACCGTCATGGAGACCGAGTAGATCCACGCCAGCACCATGAACATCGGGAAGCAGCGGTTCAGCGTGATCATGAACCTGGAGGAGCGAGAGGGGAGCAGCTCGGGGTTATTCTGCCAATGGTGCACTTGCTTTTGTTTTTTTATGTATTTAGTTGCACTGAATGATTGTATGTTTTGCACTGTTCATTTCATGTTTGAATGTGAGTGTAAAAATGCACGTTACAGTGAAAGTTTTAGATCTGTTTTAGACCTCTTTATCTATGTTAGACCTTGTTTAGACCTGGTTTAGTCCAATTTACCTGTTTTGACCATGTTTAGACTGGGTTTAGTCCTAATCTAAACCTGGTTTAGTCCAATTTACCTGTTTTGACCATGTTTAGACTGGGTCTAGTCCTATTCTAGACCTGGTTTAGTCCAATTTACCTGTTTAAAGCCTGTTTAGACTGGGTTTAGTACTAATCTAGACCTGGTTTAGTCCAATTTACCTATTTTAGACCAGTTTATCTGTGTTAGACCTTGTTTAGACCTAGTTAGTTTGATTCTAGACCAGATTTAGTCCTGTTTTAGATCTGATTTAGTCCTGTTTTATACCTGTTTTAATGGTTGTTTTGATCTTGTTTGGACTAGTTTTTGCCCTATTTTACACATGATGATTGTATGTATCGCCATAAATGTAAGAAAAGTACCTACAACTACAATCTAACTCCTCCTCTTTGTCATTAAAGTGACGTATGGCAGGTTTTTACGATGTTCTAATTTTGACTTTATTTGGTGTATTTATACCTGTTGTACATATAAATTATAGTTTTTCACCGATCGAGCAGGTGTTTGTGGAGAAAACAGTGAAAAAGTATGTTGAAAATGACAGGAAGTGACATCACACTTGGAACACTCATTCCAGTCAAATTGTGTGCATAATTTACACAACGAAACAACTTTTTTGACATTCACAACAATAATTTAACAAAATAAAGTTGCCCTCAAATATTTCTATTTCAAATCAAAAACTTTGGATGAGTTTTTGCCCAGTGTTTTCTGGGTAATTTCCTAGTGTGATGTCATCAATTACAAACAGGAAGTGAAATTATGAACCTAAAAAACGTGCTATTCTGTGATGACATTTTTATAATTTTTAGCAAAATTCTAAATACATTTATAATAACTGCAGTTTAGTTCAGTGAGTCGTTCGACCTGTAGGGGGCGCTTTAAATCTCCCCAGTGCGCCTCCTCTAGAGCGCTAACCTCTAAATCCTTGTTCACTTTGCGCTTCTGAACTTAAACTAATAAAGATAAAAACGTACTTTTTGCTCAAACTTGTACTTGAACCGAGGCTGACGCTGAAGTGCAGCACAAGAGTTTTCACCCTCAGACTTCATGTGGCTCCGTTTCAAGGCTCTTTGAACTCAGCAAATGTTTTAATCGCAAATTATGCTAAACCTGCCACATTTTCCCCTCATATCGCCTCTGAAATGTGAATTGTACAATCTGCTGGGCATTTATCGCAGCATAGAACCGGTAGTTATTCACAATTTACTCAGTTATTAGTTAATATACAGTTATTAATGCTAACAGAGAATTAGCATCGGCGTTCCCTGGTATTCATGTTCACTAAGGACGCACAGATACAGTTTTCTCACAATTCCATACACGTCTTGATTATGGTTTATCAATGTGATTATTATAAGTTTTAGAACTCAGAAGAACAGAAGAGTTCCCTTTATTGTTTTTTTGATAAACATAACATTTTATTCATTTATACTCTTTCTATTTTGAAAGAGTTAAGCATTTCCTGTATTGGCAAAGCTTAACTCTCTATCATCAACAAATATACATATTTTATTTTGAAATGTTTTTTTTTAACTGAGATTTTGTTTTTTGTATTTTTTTGGCTTATTGTTAGTAAAATGTTACTAGTTTTTCCAAATACATTTTACAGATGATCAAGTGTTTGGTTTGAGCACAGATTAGTCCAAATATAGACCTGTTCTAGTCCGAGTTTAGTCCTGGTTTAGTCCTGCTTAAGTCCTGGTTTAGTCTAGGTGTAGTCCTGGTTTAGTCCTGGTTTAGTCCTGGTATAGTCTTGGTTTAGTCCTGGTTTAGTCCTGGTTTAGTCCTGGTTTAGTCCTGCTTTAGTCCTGGTTTAGTCCTGGTTTAGTCCTGCTTTAGTCCTGGTTTAGTCCTGGTTTAGTCCTGCTTAAGTCCTGGTTTAGTCCTGCTTTAGTCCTGGTTTAGTCCTGGTTTAGTCCTGGTTTAGTCCTGGTTTAGTCCTGCTTTAGTCCTGGTTTAGTCCTGGTTTAGTCCTGGTTCAGTCCTGGTTTAGTCCTGGTTCAGTCCTGGTTCAGTCCTGGTTCAGTCCTGGTTTAGTCCTGCTTTAGTCCTGGTGTAGTCCTGCTTTAGTCCTGCTTTAGTCCTGGTTCAGTCCTGGTTTAGTCCTGGTTTAGTCCTGCTTTAGTCCTGCTTTAGTCCTGGTTCAGTCCTGGTTCAGTCCTGATTCAGTCCTGGTTTAGTCCTGGTTCAGTCCTGGTTTAGTCCCCTGCTTTAGTCCTGGTTTAGTCCTGGTTCAGTCCTGGTTTAGTCCTGGTTTAGTCCTGGTTCAGTCCTGGTTCAGTCCTGGTTTAGTCCTGGTTTAGTCCTGGTTTAGTCCTGGTTTAGTCCTGGTTCAGTCCTGGTTCAGTCCTGGTTTAGTCCTGGTTTAGTCCTGGTTTAGTCCTGGTGTAGTCCTGCTTTAGTCCTGGTTTAGTCCTGGTGTAGTCCTGCTTTAGTCCTGGTGTAGTCCTGCTTTAGTCCTGCTTTAGTCCTGGTTAAACGTCACAGTTTAGCTCATAATAAGGGCGTGGCAGCTGGACTCACACGTCGTCCACGTAGCAGGGGTAGGGCATCTGCTGCACGTACACGCCCAGGGGCCAGTCGTTCCCCGTGTGCACTTTGATGACGCCGTGTTCGATCATGTCCTGGAGGTACGCGAAGCCGCCCCAGATGTAGCGCTGGTCCTCCATCGGGTCGGCTCTGGGGCCCGGGTCCCAGTATCTGCACACAACAACACAAGAGTGACTTTAGTCCTGCTTTAGTCCAGATCTGACATCAGTGACGCTTGGAAAGTCTAAATCTATATGAAATGGCACTTGGAGTCAAAGTTTGGGAAAGTTTTTGTGCCTCTAGAAACACAATTATTTACAATGATACAATAATTTATTTTAAAATGCCCGACAAAGCCTTTTGTTTGAATCGTTACTGACATTTTCCAAAGAATTCATGTATAAAAGTGCGTAATAACACTTATATCTTCATCGTCTGCAGTAAAATGGAGCAAAGGATCATGGTCCATGTAGTGCCCTCTGTTACTTTAGTATTTTAGTTTAAGAGCTTGTGATTCTATGTATTGTGAGATATTATTGTGATACTTTTGTTATCACAATCGTTCAGTCGTTGTTACATCCCTGTGCAGGAACAAAAGTGACAAGTATGACAAGTTTTTACGATGTTCTAATTTAGACTTTATTCGCTGTATATGTACCTTTTGTAAATATAAATTATAGTTTTACACCAGTCAAGAGGCTGTTTGTGGAGAAAAGTTAAACAATCTGTAGAAAAGGACAGGAAGTGACATCACACCAGGGACACTCACTCCATGTTTATAGCAAATTAACACAAAATAAATAAAGTTTTTGACCCTCTAAACAAAAAACAGACAAAATAAAGTCGCTTTTATTAGTTTTTATTTCTTCAAATTATTATTTTTTTTGTTTTGGCCCAATCGTTGCTGGGTAATTTCTGTCTAAAACAAGCAGGAAATACCATTATAAAAGTTTTTAAAAAGCCTCTTCTGGGATAAAATGTATATATTTTTAGTAACTTTTTAAATATTATATCTTAATTGCATTTTAGTTCAACGAGTTGTCCGACACGTCACGACAATTTAAAAAAAGCAAAAAATCTGGTATTTTCTAAGAAAAAGAAGAAAAACTAAGTCACATCCAAAATTATTAACATCGTTGGCATTAATAACGAAAGGACCTTGTCAATAAAACTACAACACAATATCACAGTTAATATAATAATATATAATAATATGATCCAAGAGGTGAATAAATGTGATCATACTGTTCAAACTTCAGACTGAGCTCGAGAAAGATCTTGAATCATTTAAATTTGCTCAATAAATCATCTCAAAGTCATCGCGTTACGTCCTTTTAACGCTCCTTTTATCGACTTGCACAGAAGCCAGGAGCCGCCAGGAGCCCCGCCCCCCCGCCCTCCCGCCCCCCCGCCCCGCCGCTCATATGCATCAAAGCGTCGGCTCACCTTTAGGGCCCCTGATGGACGCACTGCTTTTTTATGAACGACAGATCAAAGACGCAGGAGGAAGAGAAGGGCGTGCGCCGCGTTATTATTGACCCGCTGTAGAGGGCGTTACCGACATATGGAGAGCGGGCGGAGGAGGGCGGGGCCGCACGGGGGGGACGGCCTCATTAATGCACCTATCATGTAAAGCTTTAGGATTACTGCGCATGGTTCATGTCTCCATGCGCTCTCGATGGGGCCGTTTGTATTCATGCGTGAGAGAGGAAGAAAGGTGAAGATAGGAGTAAACGGCCCTCACGATGCAGGGGTCAAAAGGTCAGACTGAGGGAGGCGGCTTCTTCTGGGGTGTAAAGTTATGGTTCAGGTGGAAGCAGAAACACTGTCAAGTCTGCACTAAAATTATGATTGTTTCATTTAATCCATTTCTAGACTTATACTGTAGCATGGGATGTTTTAACTTCATTTTTCTCACTGAAATACGTAAAGATCCACCATTAAAGTATCTACACGTTCAACTTTATACTCCTGTATTCTGATCTGATATTATAATAGATCCATGATTCTGATGCATGACACAGAAGCATTTGTAGAAATATAACATCTGAACTGAAAAGAAATACGTCAACATTTACATTTTTACAGATCTAGTTTAGTCATACATTAAATAACCTTTTTTTCTTTTTAAAAAAAATTTATTGGGCAAGTTTATTGTACCAAATATCAGCAATTTTCCATTTTTACAAGTAAAATTCCATTATCTTTGCATTTTCCGTTTGACCCAATCTGTCTTTTGTCAAGTTCCTTTTATGTCTTTTTCTTTTCTTTTCTTTTGAATTATTTATTTTTTGTCTTTGTAAGTTTGAATTGTGTTTTTCTTGAATTAAAAATATATATATATAAAAAGGGACCGTGGCGTGTTCCCGTGGCGTGTTCCCGTGGCGTGTTCCCGTGGCGTGTTCCCGTGGCGTGTTCCCCCCGTGGCGTGTTCCCCCCGTGGCGTGTTTCCCGTGGCGTGTTCCCCCCGTGGCGTGTTCCCCATGGCGTGTTCCCCATGGCGTGTTCCCCCTGTGGCGTGTTCCCGTGGCGTGTTCCCCCGTGGCGTGTTCCCCCCGTGGCGTGTTCCCCCCGTGGCGTGTTCCCCCCGTGGCGTGTTCCCCATGGCGTGTTCCCCCTGTGGCGTGTTCCCGTGGCGTGTTCCCCCCGTGGCGTGTTCCCCATGGCGTGTTCCCCCTGTGGCGTGTTCCCGTGGCGTGTTTCCCATGGCGTGTTCCCGTGGCGTGTTCCCCCCGTGGCGTGTTCCCCATGGCGTGTTCCCCCTGTGCCGTGTTCCCGTGGCGTGTTCCCGTGGCGTGTTCCCGTGGCGTGTTCTCACCGTGGCGAGTTTCCGTGGCGTGTTCCCGTGGCGTGTTCCCGTGGCATGCTCCCCCCGTGGCGTGTTTCCGTGGCGTGTTCCCGTGGCGTGTTCCCGTGGCGTGCTCCCCCCGTGGCGTATTTCCCGTGGTGTGTTCCCCCCGTGGCGTGTTCCCCATGGCGTGTTCCCCCCGTGGCGTGTTCCTGTGGCGTGTTTCCCGTGGCGTGTTTCCCGTGGCGTGTTCCCGTGGCGTGTTTCCCGTGGCGTGTTCCCCCCGTGGCGTGTTCCCCATGGCGTGTTCCCGTGTTGTGTTCCCGTGGCGTGTTCCCACCGTGGCGTGTTCCCCATGGCGTGTTCCCCCTGTGGCGTGTTCCCCATGGCGTGTTCCCCCTGTGGCGTGTTCCCGTGGCGTGTTCCCCCTGTGGCGTGTTCCCCCTGTGGCGTGTTCCCATGGCGTTTTCCCCCCTGGCGTGTTCCCCATGGCGTG
Source organism: Eucyclogobius newberryi (assembly GCF_026437365.1). Taxonomy (NCBI): domain Eukaryota; kingdom Metazoa; phylum Chordata; class Actinopteri; order Gobiiformes; family Gobiidae; genus Eucyclogobius; species Eucyclogobius newberryi. The sequence continues at coordinate 8,551,876 of NW_027315746.1, read as the reverse complement.
TTCCCCCCGTGGCGTGTTCCCGTGGCGTGTTCCCCATGGCGTGTTCCCCCTGTGGCGTGTTCCCGTGGCGTTTTCCCGTGGCGTGTTCCCCCCGTGGCGTGTTCCCCAATGTGGTGTTCCCCCTATGGCGTGTTGCCCCTGTGGCGTGTTCCCCCTGTGGCGTGTTCCCCCTGTGGCGTGTTTCCCGTGGCGTGTTCCCGTGGCGTGTTCCCCCCGTGGCGTGTTCCCGTGGCGTGTTCCCGTGGCGTGTTCCAGTGTCGTGTTCCCCCCGTGGCGTGTTCCCGTGGCGTGTTCCCCCCGTGGCGTGTTTCCCGTGGCGTGTTCCCCCCGTGGCGTGTTCCCCATGGCGTGTTCCCCCTGTGGCGTGTTCCCGTGGCGTGTTCCCGTGGCGTGTTCCCGTGGCGTGTTCCCCCCGTGGCGTGTTCCCCATGGCGTGTTCCCCCTGTGGCGTGTTTCCGTGGCGTGTTTCCCGTGGCGTGTTCCCATGGCGTGTTCCCCCCGTGGCGTGTTCCCCATGGCGTGTTCCCCCTGTGGCGTGTTCCCCCTGTGGCGTGTTCCCGTGGCGTGTTCCCGTGGCGTGTTCTCCCCGTGGTGAGTTTCCGTGGCGTGTTCCCGTGGCGTGTTCTCGTGGCGTGTTCCCGTGGCGTGTTCCCGTGGCGTGCTCCCCCTGTGGCGTGTTTCCGTGGCGTGTTCCCGTGGCGTGTTCCCCCCGTGGCGTGTTTCCCGTGGCGTGTTCCCCCCGTGGCGTGTTCCCCATGGCGTGTTCCCCCCGTGGCGTGTTCCTGTGGCGTGTTTCCCGTGGCGTGTTTCCCGTGGCGTGTTCCCGTGGCGTGTTTCCCGTGGCGTGTTCCCCCCGTGGCGTGTTCCTCATGGCATGTTCCCGTGGCGTGTTCAGGTGGCGTGTTCCCCCTGTGGCGTGTTCCCACCGTGGCGTGTTCGCCATGGCGTGTTCCCCCTGTGGCGTGTTCCCCCTGTGGCGTGTTCCCGTGGCGTTTTCCCGTGGCGTGTTCCCCTCGTGGCGTGTTCCCCATGGCGTGTTCCCCCTGTGGCGTGTTCCCGTGGCGTGTTCCCCCTGTGGCGTGTTCCCGTGGCGTTTTCCCGTGGCGTGTTCCCCCCGTGGCGTGTTCCCCATGGCGTGTTCCCCCCGTGGCGTGTTCCCGTGGCGTGTTCCCCATGGCGTGTTCCCCCTGTGGCGTGTTCCCGTGGCGTTTTCCCGTGGCGTGTTCCCCCGTGGCGTGTTCCCCATGGCGTGTTCCCCCTATGGCGTGTTCCCGTGGCGTGTTCCCCCTGTGGCGTGTTCCCGTGGCGTGTTTCCCGTGGCGTGTTCCCGTGGCGTGTTCCCCCCGTGGCGTGTTTCCCGTGGCGTGTTCCCGTGGTGTGTTCCCGTGGCGTGTTCCCCCTGTGGCTTGTTCCCGTGGCGTGTTCCCCCTGTGACGTGTTCCCGTGGCGTGTTCCTGTGGCGTCCCCCCTGACCTGTCCTTGATCTTGTTGGTCCGCTCCACCGCGTCGATGTCCATCCTGATCTTGTACTTGACGTGCGGCGGGACGGTGGTGGTCCAGGGGAACATGTCGGCGAAGACCAGGCCGGCCCAGTACTTGTTCTCCTCCAGGAGGTGCAGCGCCTGGTGGATCATCTGGGCCTCGTCCGTGTGCGGGACAAACTTATCCAGGCTGATGCACTGTGGGTCGAGCAGAGGGGCCGGACAGTGGGGTTTGGACTCAGACAGACATATTACCGTATTTTCTGGACTATAAGTCGCACCGGAGTATAAGTCACAGCCAAAAAATGCATAATAGAGAAGAAAAAACATATATAAGTCGCACTGGAGTATGAAATGCAGTTGCAAGTGTGAAAATAACTAATAATATCTCATATAAGTCGCTCCAGAGTATAAGTATATAAGTATAAATATAATTATAAGTTGCACCCCGGCCAAAACTATGATAAAAGGTGGGACGTATAGTCTGGAAAATGGTACAATGTAGTTACAGTGAGGAAACCAATATCCATTATTTTGACTTGTTTTGTGGCCAATAACCAACATTTACTCAATAATATGATGTAAAAATCTGATTCAAGGCTCACAAATTGACTAAATAATGATAATAATAAATAGAATAAATAAAATAAATAAAATAAATAAAATAAATAAAATAAATAAAATAAATAAAATAAATAAAATAAATAAAATAAATAAAATAAAATTAATGAAATTAATAAAATAAATAAATAAAATAAAACAAATGAAACAAATTAATCAAATTAATCAGATAAATCAGATAAATAAATAAAATAAATACATAAAATACAATTAATACAATAAATACAATTAATCAAATTAAAATAAATAAAATCACTATCAATAAAACACAGCTTGAAAATAAAACAGTGGCCAGTCACATTGTGTTGTCTGTTTACAGGATTAGGATTGTCTTTGTTCTAATTGAGGGGATCGTCACAGCAGGAGGCAACGTCAAGCCAAGGATCAAGGAGATCCAAACGTTTGTCTGGTTTGGAACAAAGGTTGACGCATGTGGTGGAGCAGTCAGCACGTGGCAGGAAGGTTGCCGGTTCCATCTCGGTTCTGATTATTGCCGTGCGGTCGCTCAACTGTCCCGGAACCCGCCCCAGCTACAGAAGTAAATCTCCCATTCATTTCCCCCCCCAATAATTTAATTATCAGGAGATTCTAAAGGCTCGGGAAGCTAATCAACGATGTGGTCACAAATGCACATAACACGGTTGTTTTCAAAGCTATACTGCAACATAATGTGAATCATCACTAATACAATTCACTGAAGTCCCTTTCCTTGGCCTTTATTCCGTCCATAGGCTGTAAATAACCACTTATTGTACATAATAGTGTCGTAGCCTTGTGGGGTTGTTTTCACCCTACTGCGTTACCGTACTGTGTTAGATTTAATGACATGTTTTTAGTTCTTTAGCTTGATTTTTGAGTATTAGATGCCACCAGGGACGATATGATTTAACGATTATTCATAATTATTGAGACTGTGACCAAAACAAAGTGAAATTTCCTTTAATTCTTCTTTGATTGTTCTTTAAATGTTACTGCTCCTCAAGTTTGTGACCAACTTTATAATATGTACTCTCTGAAAGACAGAATAAAGTTAAATTTGACAAAAACTGCCAGATAAAATAAAGTTCTTTACATTTATGTCTATTTTTTTGGCTGTACATTGAAAAAAAAAAATCTGCTTCTAATGATTGATTGATTGATTGATTGATTGATTACTCTTTTTTGGTTCTTATGATTTTATTGTGACCTGAATATTCACAATTATCGATTAACCTGATAATCGTGACATCCCTGGTTTAATATGCTTTTCAAGTCTCTGTGAAAAGTTCATTAATTTCCTGTACCAAGAGGTGAGCATTCACTTTCGAGCTCCATTAGTGGTGTTTGGAGGGCCCTTTATATAAGAGCAGCTATAGCTACAGAAGTAGGTGAGAAGTGTGAGAGTATACGAATAATAAAAGCCTGCTTCAGCGCTTTGAGAAGCTTTTAAAGCATAATATGAACACAAGCCATATAATTATGCTTTTAATGTGATCCACGTCTTTTTCCATTTTTATCTACCATTTGAATATCATTCTTTACCATCACGAATCGGGCAGCACAACACTTCGCAACTAGAGTCGGCGCAAAGGCAGCAGTTATTTAGATGATAGAATAACAACAATATCCTGTTTTTTTAATTAAAATCGTGTCGTACGTGTAGTTCAGACCTCTACAAACACCGCAGACTGAGAAAAATGACACGTTTTAAAGAAATATTGCAAATCTAATCACAATCCTTCTCTAAAAACCACCAGATGTGCAGCCATATCTAAATATTGCTACTAAATATTGCCCATAAAGGGACGTTATGGTCAGCACTATCAAAAAGACAACTGAACATTTGTCGTGCACTTCAGCCTCCTTCTGTTTTCCACTCTCGCTCCGGTAGTTCACTATTTTCCAACCGAAACTCCCAGAAGTTTTTTGCTCAGTTTTCCTCCGACAGCAACATCCGTCTTGTGCTGCGGCTCTCGGTCGGGGCCCTTTGAAACGCAGAGGGCCACTTAGCCGCACCACACAGCCCATTATCCTGGCACTTCCCCGGCACAGGGTTGAAAGGATCAGAAAACAAGCCCGCTGTCGGGGCCGGGCCCCTGCTCCATTGTGAGGCTTTGATGAAGTGAGGAGGAGATGGAGCTCTGAAGGGGGGGGGGGGGGGGGGGGGGGGGGCACGGGGAGAATTAGAGGGGGCAAACGACTCCGCCATCTTTCATGACTTCAATGGGAACGGTGGGTTGAAGGTCGCTTTTCTTTTATTCCATCATCGTATCATTTTTGTTTCTTTTATTGCTTTTACTTGTTGTTTTTGTAGAATATTATTGTGTCCTGCTTTTGTCCACTGTCGCCCAACTAATAAATAACTAACTAATAATAACTAAAAACAAACCATAGCTGTATCTAAATTATACTTTTTAATTAGAAGGCCGATATCAGAATACACAAAAAGTAGTTTCAAGTTTGTGGCGCTGTGGGATGTGGCTAAAGCTAGCAAAAACAGGAAACTAATGCGATCTCTTTTGTCCAATCATCTCGCTAGCTAAAAGCGCATTTGAAGCTAAAATGGGCTAACGGCCTTTAGAAGCCAATATCGTTTTTTATTAATTTTATTGCTTTTACTTGTTATTTTTGTAGAATATCAACGTGTCCTGCTTTTATCCAGTGTCACTCAACTAATATTTTGTTAATAAATAAACCTTAACTGAACCTAAATTATACATTTTAAACATGAGGCCGATATCATAATTCACAAAAAGACATTTAGTAGTTCCAAGTTTGTGGCGCTGTGAGACGTGGCTTAAAGGTGGTATGGACGATTTTTTTCAGTACATTTTTTATCATATTTCCTCGTGGCGTGGATAAATCATTTGTCCTGCCACGTATCAATCATAAAACGCACCTATCGCTCACCTGCAGCCGCGTGCGGTTCGTCCGCACGTTTCCGCGTGCCTAAGCGCATGGATCTATCATAATATAGTTCCCTCAGTGTACGGGGCAAAATGAAGACGGAGAAAGACTGTTCGAGCTGACGCAGAAGTGGACAGAAATCTACGGGAGACGAGAGATGCGATGCGCTCTGTTGCGCTAATAAAGAAACGCACGTGTGTGTTGTATCAGTCCGCACGGGGGAGTGCGCAGGCGCACTTACGCCTGCGTTCTCAAATCGCCGAAAAATCGTCCATACCGCCTTTAAGCTAGCAAAAAAAACTGAAAACTGGAAACTACTGCCGGTTTAACAGCAGCTGAAGCTAATGTATGCTAGCTGTCTTTAGTTAAGTCTGTCGGCAATGTCAACGGAAATTACAGTTTATCACAAAGTCAGCGTTTGGTGAGAAATTGTAAAGTTCTTTTTATATCTGCTTTTCTGCGCACCTGGAGCTACTGATCCACTCCAAAGTGAACCAGTGGAAACAGGCCTTTGGTTTGATCTTATCTGTTGTACTAGTCTTGGTCCAGCTTTGGTTTTAGTCCCAGTGCAGTCCTACTTTTGAGGCCGGTGTGAACGTGTGAATGCGAGAATAGAATAATGTCTTGGAAATACCTCAAAGCCTAAGTTGGCATGAAATTTGCTTATAATAACGACCGTATCTGCCGTCGTATTGAGCCGTCATGGAGTTTGAAAGAAGCGAAACACAATGGGAGCGATTAGTGAAGTGTCTTGCCCAGGGAAACAAGTCCAAACTCATGGAAACAAGAGCCCGATCTCACTGTTCCACTTCTCAGTTCACTCAATACTACACTCCCCAGAGGATGCGTCATTTTTCACCCAACGCTTTTCAAACGCCGTCGCTAATCTTGATGTAGAGTTACCCATCCGCTGAAGCAACTCAATCTCCCTTTTGTCCCGACGAATCTCCAAAACAAACCTCAGCGATTTACTCAATTCTCCACAGCTGTCATCTGGAGCGGGGCCATAGGGAAAAGGCCGCTCCTCGCCGGGTCAACGCTACGCTTTTTACGCATTTGGTGCAAAATAACATGTGTTTGAGAGGAGCCTCTTTCTCCACGGCCTGTTTTTGAAGGGACAGTGTTGTGTAGAGAAGGAGAATAAGGACGAATGGGAAGAGCTCTGGGCATCGGACAGTAATGTGAAGAGACGCATTGGACATGGTGCAAAATGAGGGGCCAATTGTGGTTCAGTCTGGTTTTTTAAGTTGTGAGTTACTGCTGTTGTTTTTGTTGTTTTTTTATCACATCAAGGTTTACAGCAAGCAAACACACCTTTTTGTATTAATTACCATTTATATATATATATTAGAATCATTATATTGTGTGTATTGTGTGTATTACCACAAATACAGGTTGAAACTGCATCAATCAGACACAGTAACCAAGTAGTGATGTTTGTCTTTGGAGCATGTCACTTTTGAATTGTTTTGCCTGGAATGTTCCACAATATGGCATTAAACTGATCTATTGCCAGGCACAAGTAGGTGGTGCCCCCAGGTCAAGTTTTTGGGACATTTTGGACAGATTTGACACACAAAAAAGATGGATCGGTTTAATGCCATACTGTGGAGGGAAAACATATTTTAAATCTCTGGAGACAAACCTTTTTTCCCGAACTATAAGTCGCACCTTTGCTTCGGTCGGGGTGCGACTTATACTCCAGAGAGCGACTTATATGCGATATTATTTGTTATTTTCACACTGGCAACCACAAGAGGGCGCTCTAGGCTCTAAGCGACGCAGAAGAAGAATCTGCACTTCCTCTTCCTCTGGAGTTTGTGGAGTTGTTTAGAAGTGACACAGAGGAAGAAGAATTCAATGGATTTAGTGATTTGGGGTAAAACTGATGCTTTGGTAAACTTGTTAGCATGTTCTTTATGCTATAGTTATCTGAATAACTGTTCATATGTTACGTTAACATACCAGACACTTACCACAGTTCTGTCTGTGCCTCATGTAGCTGAAGGTGTTAGCGTTAGCATACCTCATGTAGCTGAAGGTGTTAGCGTTAGCATACGTACACCTATTCACCATGTTCTCTTATCTGTTATTATTTTAAACTGCATTTCAAGATTAAATGTCTGTAGTTGGTGTTGGATTTGATCAAATACATTTCCCCAAAAAATGCGACTTATACTCCATGTACTCCCCACAGAAAAGTTATATCCAGGCCGGGACCCCCAAAATAACTGCAACTGATCTGTAAACCCCACTGCTAATTGAAATTGTCAGGTTTAAGAATTTCAATTATTAGAGTGGCTTATTGTGTTGTTTTACCCAATTCCACTCCAAATGTACTGGTTCCAAATAAACACCAAATACATTGTTCTAATTCTAAAATGACATCTTCCAAGTCGTCTCCCGACCCCCCCCCCCCCCCCCCCCCAGCTCACCCCTGACCCCCGCACACCTTCATCACCAGAGTCTCCTCTCACCTCTCCGTACTGGTTGACCATTCGCATGACCTGATCCGTGAGGTTGAAGAGGTTCCTCCAGTCGAGGCTCGCCATCCCGGGCTCCCTCTCCTCCTCCGAGCCGCTGTGCAGGAAGTTCAGGACGTCCTTGGTCCGAAAGCCGGTGCCCTCCAAACTGCCGTCCATGAAGTCCGTGACCGTGGGGTTTCTGAGCGTGTCCTGGACAAACAGCGACCTTTAGCCCGCACCGTCAATCACACACACGAGGGAGCAGGAAGTAGTTTGTACCCGGATCATGTTCATCTGGACGCTGCTGTGGAAGAAGGTCCAGATCTGAGGTCCCAGCTCCTCCCAGGACTTAAACATCACCATCAGTCGCTCCAGCTCCTCGAACGTGGTGTTGGCCTGTGGGAAACGCAATATGCAACAAACAATGGGCCAAACTGGGTGAACGAAAAGGCAAGATTTAGATAAGATAAGATAAGCCTTTATTTGTCCCGCAATGGGGAAATTCCAACGTTGCAACTCAAAGTAGGTAAATAATAGAGAACAGACTAACTTATAAAAAACTTTAAAAAGCAAGAAAATAGTGAAGTTGTTCCCTAAAGTGCGATGAAAAATGACAAGAAGAGAAAACTTTATGGATGGCAACAACTTTTTCAAACTTTCATTAATTGGAGCTATTGCTTTTTTTTTTGTTTTATTGTATCACCATGGAGATACTGGTCAGAAGTTTGGAGTGATAAAAACTCCTGATTGAATAAGCGTTAGATACTGTATGCTTAATGTTACACTTACAGTTTTGGTGAAGATTTTGAGACATTCAGGCATAAAATATATTAATAAGTTTTCTTCTTCAGGTCTTAGGTCGACGACTGCGACTCACACTACATATTTGGGATGTCACGATATCCAAATCTCCCGCTTCGATATTATCTCGATATGCATCCCACAGAATGATATTTATTGTCATATTTTGAAGGGACTAAAGTAATTGTAGCTACGCAAATGCTATTTATTCCTGTTAAATTCCTTTGAAAAGCCTTTGCGATGAATACCATATTTACCCTTTTTCATAGTTTTGGCCGGGGTGCCACTTATACTTATATTTATACTTATATACTTGTACTGTGGAGCAACTTATATGTGATATTATTTGTTATTTTCACACTTGCAACCACATTTCATACTCCAGTGCGACTTATATATGTTTTTTTCTTCTCTTCTATGCATTTTATGGCTGGTGCGACTTATACTCCAGTGCGACTTATACTCTGGAAAATACGGTAGTTATTGCAATGAAGTGCTAAAAATGGAGCAAAGGTCTATACGTTCCAACAAAACAATGCATTTAAGCGAAGGAACTTGTCATTCGATATATATATATATACTTTTGACAATACGATGTTAATCCCCACAAGATGTAATCGCTCAACGTCACTAAAAAAAGACCCGATCGCCGCATTGTACAAAGCCAGTTCTTGTATTAAGAATGGCGCTCTGGCCTCGACGCTCGTCTCTTACGCTCTTGAGTATCTTGAGAACCGCGGGGGAGTCGGGCGTGTACAGAATCTTTCCCATCAGCAACGGCTTCACGGAGCTCCACACGATCTTCGTGATGGGGTTCGACTCCAGCGTCTCCATCAGGGAGTTACAGAACGGGGCTGAGGGGGAGACAGAGTGCACAGTCATTAGTGGTCAAAGTCACGCAAGGGCTGAAAGACTCGGGGAAAAATATATCGAAGTGCGATTTTTCTGACAGGAATTGCAAGTGTGATTAGTTTTGTTTCTGTCCAAAGTTCACGTTCTAAATCTGCCCGTGAGAATTGAGAAAAAGACTGAATAATGAACGGACAAACTGTGTATTTCACATGCAACGCTCTAAACTAGAAGTATAGCAGAATGAGACAGGATATTCCGTTATTTGTGGAGGAAATGATTGTACTGCAGTCTTTGCAATATGTTAATTGCGTCAAATTCACTGCGATAATTCTTGCCCTAGTCTACATCTATTATAAGTGATTAGCCCAACTAAACGATCATGTGCTACACTCAATTGGTAAAATGTACCATTGCCATGCCTACCATAAAGCATGGTCTATAACAGGGGTGTTCAAAGTGTTATATCTTAAGCAGAGCGTCCGCATATCGGTGGTCAATACAGAGTCATTTAGATTAACAGTAGTTTCCTAGATGAATTATGCTTGGATTATTCATTTTAGGTCCGAGCATCAACGCAATTCTTGAGCTGGAACTCCTTAAATTTGCAGTGAAAGGTTCTGCCTGTGATCGTTGGGGCAGTTCAACAAACCTGAGAACTGCATTTGGCCCTGGACACCCCCGGTCTAATACAGCATGATCTATTTATGACTTTAAGAGTGCACGGTGTAACTTCTCCAGTCGAGAGGTTATTGGAGTGTGCAACTGTACGGCAATAAACGTCTCCATCTCCGCGGAGAGTCGTTGGAAAGGTGAGGCACACGGTGAGAACGCATGTGTTTTATGGTATTTCTAAGCAATAAACACATGTGGAATCTATAACAGCAGAGGGTCAATGCCATAGCGTGGAACATTCCAGACATTCCTGATACATACATGCTGTACACACGCATAAATCAATACCATACAATACCAAATGTACTTATAAAATACTTTAAAAACCTTACAGCTGCGCACGAAACATCGAATAAACCCATAAAACATGCTAAAAGATGCAGTGTAAACCAAGTCTGTGAAGTCATCCAGTTTGTTATCCTCATATTCATTACTGGTGTGTGTTTACTGAGTCACTAGATTAAATCATTGTCACAGTGTTGCTTCTGTAATATCACAGTGTATTTACGAGGTTGTGTTCATGACACAAACCACATCCAAACTGGGACTAAACCCCAAACTAAACCTGGACTACTGGATGTAAGGTTTGTCCACTCTAGGGCTGCAAATATAACACAAAACGGTGGAATTATTGAAGCAAACTGTCAAAAAAAAGAGGAAATCTGTAAATATTCCGTATTTAGAACCCTTCATTCCACCACATTTTAACCTTTAATTGGTTCAAATGTATTTAAAAAGTCTCTAACTGTTCGACTTCTAAAATATTTGTTGGTTGCAGAACTAGTTCACACTTGTTTTGGTCCTTTTTAAGCCCATTTTAGTCCTGATGTGAACTTAATTTTGACTTTTGCCAGTCTTTGTTTAGTCTTGGTCTAGTTTTGGGTTTTGTCCTGGTTTAGTTTCTAATCTTGATGTGGTGAACGTATGTGAAACAAACGTGAACGCACTTTTAACCCAACTAAGTCAAGATTAGGACGACATTTTGACTCAAAACAGGACCAAAGTGTGAACTCTAATACCACAATAAAACATCTCTTGAGACCGTTTGAGCGCTTGTCCGACTCACTTGCACTTTCGTCGTAGACATAGGCGCGGCCCTTGGTCGCGTTGACGCCCAGGAACACTTTGTAGTTGTTGTCTTCGTACCAGTTGAAGGAGAGGACCCTGGACCCGCCCCCCTCCGGGTACCCGCAGAACAGGCCCGACACGCTGGACAGGAGCTGGGAGAACGAGGACGGGCCCCCAGCCTGGAGCAGAGGGGCCAGGGACCGCAGCAAGTCCTTGGAGCTGTCCCGAGCGAACAGCTGCAAGAGACACGCGGAAGATGAGCCGGACTTTTTAACGCCGTGACAATGTTATAACATAAAGAATAGTTTTGTTTCGTCTCAGTTTGTGCGAGTTTGAGTGATTCTGTATTTAAGGCACGAAAACGCTCTATTCCGACATCTTCAGGAGGGAAAACAGGAAGTAGACTGTCGTTTTTGATTTGATTTCTTACATACATTTTCTGTGGTGATTATTAGTGATAGTAACATTATAATCATCGTATTTGAACTGGTGTTAAATTACTGAATGTTCATGTTATATACACGTTTACAGCGTCCACTTCACTAGTGTCTAAAATGAGCTGTAAGAACAGAACAGAACAGAACAATAAGAACTAATTAATTAAGGAGTTAGAGTTGAGGTAATAATTAAGGAGTTACTAAGACTGAATGATTCTCACTAAACTGATCAAATGTGTTCTTGCTTTATCATAGATTATTATTACAGAGCCTTTAATTGTTTCTATATCAATTTAACTTTAATGTATTACAATGGCGTTCAAAGAGTGGGATAAACAGGCTTAAATAATCTATAATATAGTGTTGATATCCCATTTCAAGCATGAATAACTTTATGCATAATTGCTTGCATGTGTGAGAAGTGATGGGCAAAACCTGTGACGTTTGTTCCCATCCGATACTATGCAATACTATGACAAGTATCACAATATCGATCCGATACTGATAATTATTGATTTATTTTAAATAAGATGCATTGCTACCATAAATACTTTTACCTTGGCGTAAAGAGGTATATGTTTTAGCTCCGCCTCCGCTTGAACTGCTCTCAAAATTAAATATACGCCCAAATAAACTAGAATATTAGCAATGAATTTTAAATAATGCATTCATATTTGCCTTCACTCTCTGTCAGGCACGTGTGGGCAACTTTCAGACACGTAACCAGTTTGAGATCTATTTTAGAGAAGGTCAAATAACAGGCGTACGTATATATTCTGAAACGCAATCATCTCTTTAAGCACATCCTGTTTTCATTTGGTAATTTGACCATCGGTGTCACCTAAACGCGTACGCCGGCGCTTATTATCTATTTCTTTATCGAGGAGGCGCTGAATGGATGTCACGGGCCTTGAATCACGTCAACGCTGTTCCTTTCGTTATCGAGATTGATATTTATAAGGCTGTACGTGCCGTAAAACCTATATTCTCCGTGTCCAACCTTGTGGCAATCGGCCAACAAAGCATCTCCCCAGTAAATGATGATTACCTTAAGCTATCTGACCTTCTGGACATGAATGACTCTGTATATCATCTCATGTATTATAAGCAAATGTCTGTATAAAACAGACAAAACAAGCAGTAGGAAAGATAAGCAAACACGTTGGGAACGACGCCTTGAATCCGCACGATGGGACGGCGAGGGCGGGGCTAAATATCCTCCAATTGAAACCAAGAATAGCCGCGACCGAAAGCATTTCCCGTGAGCGTTTCCTTCAGGACGCCGAGATGATTTCGAGGGCTTTCTTGATTCATCGTGGCTATTTCGGTCTAAATATCGGTCGCGTGAGAGTTATTTGTTGTAGAAATACAGTTTATTTGGCAAAGCGCTGAGAGAATAAGTGATGGAAATAAAAGTAGCGGTGCTAGAAGTGTAGAAAGGAGCATCTTTGTTGTTTAAGTACATAGAACAGCAGCAGTTAAAGTCGTTAAAGTGGCTGTAATCGTAGGAGAAGTCTAGTATTTCAGGTCGGAACCCTCAAAATAGCCATCGGAATTCATTAAAGGTGGCAAAACGTTTAGTTGAATAGTTTTTAATGCTGTTTTTTAGCGGATTCCACTAAAAATATTGTTTCGATTTAGAAAGTAAGAGTAAATACAGAGCCAGTTTTGGTCATTATGAATTGAAAAATATGTAGTTGGAACAGCAGCAGTAGTAAATGGTCGTAGTAGTAGTAGTAGTAGTAGTAGTAGTAGTAGTAGTAGTAGTAGTAGTAGTAATGTAGTAGTAAAGTACCACAAACATACAGTGTAGGTTACAGATATAGTGAAAATATGAAATGTTAAAACAGTATAGTAACAGCACTAGTTGTTCAAATGCAATAGTAGTAGAAGTAGTAGTAGTAGTAGTAGTAGTAGTAGTAGTAGTAGTAGTAGTAGTAGTAGTAGTAGTAGTAGTAGTAGTAGTAGTAATGTAGTAGTAAAGTACCACAAACATACAGTGTAGGTTACAGATATAGTGAAAATATGAAATATTAAAACAGTATAGTTACAGCACTAGTTGTTCAAATGCAATAGTAGTAGAAGTAGTAGTAGTAGTAGTAGTAGTAGTAATGTAGTAGTAGTAGTAGTTTTAGATGTTTTTACCAACAGAGAATCGACTGTGGACCTTTCGATCTCTCCCAAATAATTGACAAAAGTAGTAGTAATGTAAGTGATTTTACTTTTATGTAATAATTAGTTTTGCCTCAGCACAGATATATTATATATATATAAAATGAGGCCGCTGTGTGCTGACTGCATCAAATTACAAAGCCTTTTATCGTCCATGAACCAGGAAGTGTAACTGTTAGGAGTAAAAAGCGAGTGCAAATGAATTAAAAAAGTGAGGT
>NW_027315746.1:8342258-8538103 GCF_026437365.1 Eucyclogobius newberryi | reverse complement strand
GTGTTGTTTCTTTTATTTACTTCTGTAGCTGCTTTATGTTGCAACACTGGAATTTCCGCATTGTGGGACAAATAAAGGCTCTTATGTTATGTTATGTCTTATGTTATCTTGTCTTCGTGACGGTCTGTGGGACATTTCCTCTGCCTCAAGAACCAAAAACATACATTTCTACAGAAACTTCTGATCAAGACAAGATCTGGAGACGAAATGCTCCTGATGCTCAAAGAACGAGGTGAAATGCTAATGTGGCAGCTACATACTGTAATATAATAACAATAATATATCTGTAGGTGTTTTTAGTTCTAGTCTCTACTTCATTGCAAGAACCAGGCCAAGAACCCTTTGGTGGGAAAAAAGGTTTCTTCCATTTTAAGACTAAAACAAACTTTATTTATCCACAGCAGAAACAGCTCCAAAAACACAATTCTTCATTCTTAAGTCAGTTTACAGTGTTTAATGAGATCAGGATGAATATTTCAATGTTTAACGAGGTCTATTACGTGTTCAATGAGGAAAAGTCAAACTTGAGACATGAACAAAGGCTTTTTGAACAGATTGTTTGATTTTGCAAGAGATAGAATGACTTTTGGTGCTAAACGTGCTAAAGCAACGGACACAAACTGTGCATACAATACTTTCAGATGTATGGATAAAGCAAAACAAATCATCTCGCTTTTGTCCTCAGAATTAGGTCACGTCGAGTGGCTCTCTTTCTGAAACCTATCCATGCAGGAACTCCTTCTGTTATTATTATCTCAGTCAAACTCCCTATGTAACGTTATCTTGTATTAACATTTTAGCAGCGGGTGTAGAAAATGCCCGGTCGGTCCAGAGAGCGCGGGGCAGGAGGAAACATCGCATACGCCAAGACAAACACGCACCGCAGATATCCTTCCTCTCGCATTCCTCGCTCCCGGACTCCGCCGACGCAGAGGAAGAAGGACGGAGGAGGTAGGGAGCGAGGGAGTAGGAAGCGCGGGAAGGGAAGAAGCGGGGGAGGAGAGCGAAGAGCGGGGGGGAGGCCGGCGCGCTAATGGACTTCGTCTGAAAAATGTATGGAATTAATGATAATGGAGATTGGCGAAGGCGCGCCCGACCACGCGGTGTTGTTGACGTCCATGAGCAAGACACGTCACCCAACCTTTTTAATATTTGTGTTATCCGTGTGTTTAGAGTGTAATGGCAGAATTGTGTCGCTTTTATCGTCATGTTTTTCACATTTTTTGTCATGTTTAGTCGGAAAATGCAGCACAACTAATGAATTGTGTCTCATTTGTCTTGATTTTTGCTCGTGGAGCTTTTTTCAGTGGATATTTTGCTGCGAAAGTTGTTTCTCTGTTGACGGCGGGGGAGATAAAGGACACTTTCCCTCGGCCGACAATAGACCTCAACAGAGAAACATCTTATTAAAGTGAAACAAAGGTAATTAGTTCAGCTTAGTCCGTATCGGAGATAATGTGAGCGTGAACTGTAGTGTGGCCAGTGTTTATTTGGTTTTCTACTTCTGTGCGTTTGTGTTTATTCTTTTAGATGTCAGCAGACAATTAAATATAAAGTTTTATTGAGTTAAATTACAACCACAAACCTAAAAAAATATAAAATATATTGTCAGAAAATAGAAAATAAATATGTTTACTGGTAAAAACGAAATAAATGAGATAAATGAAAAAAATGAAAAATAAAATAAAATAAAATAAATAAAATAAATAAAATAAATAAAATAAATAAAATAAATAAAATAAATAAAATAAATAAAATAAATAATATAAACGCCTTACCCTTTTTTTTCATGTAGCAAGTTCCTGTGAATAATGTCCACAAAAATGGCAATAATGTGTTGAGGTTTGGAGCAGAGTTCAGACTTTGGAGAAAGAAATATGACAATTTGTTTTGTGTAAATAGCACTGACTAAAAGTCTGTATTGTTTATGCTCAGCAAACTAATAGTGAAATAATTTTTCATTTGTTCAAACATGACAAATTAAAATGGAAAATTCTGATTAATCAACATGAGGGTCCTAGGTTTACTACCACTCTGCAATTACTAGTGCTAGCTGTTATTTCTAGTTTTATACGAGTTCATTACTACTTAACTGCTGCTACGAATTAACCGCTACTATAATGATTAAAGCCACAACTGCAACACATGTTTTACTACTACTACTACTACTACTACTACTACTACTACTACTACTACTACTACTACTACTAATACTACTACTACTACTACTACTACTACTACTACTAGTACTACTACTACTAATACTACTACTACTACTACTACTACTATTTGCCTATGAATTTGCAAGATTTTTTAAAGAAACACATCTGAAACGAGCTAAATAACAGTGTATTTAAACGCTGCAACGCCTTTATGTATCAAAAGTAAACATCACAGGCTTTACAAGTGTTACACTAAAGTGTGCCACTTTACGAGCCACGAAAGCAGAAGCCGATGGAAGGCGGGCGTGGAGCACAACCTTTTCCCTCCGACCACAGAACAGTGAAAGATCTTTAGTGAGCGCGCAGAGATGACGGTTTTGCAGGCCGCTGCTTTATTACAATGTTTATGTTGGACACAACTGGGCGGAGCTTATTCTGCGCCGACGCCACACGACTGTTTGTACGGGAAGTCAGTTACTGTTTATGATCAGGTATGGATGAAAGAAAACAACAAGAAAACAACAAGAAAACCACATAAGGAAAACAAAAAGAAAGCAAAACTAAACTAAAAACAAAAAAGAGACTAAAAAGAAAATGAAAAATGAAGAAAATGAAAATAATGCAAAAAAGAAAAAAAAATGAAAAAGAAAAAGATTGCAAAAAAACAAACTAAAAGAAGAAAAAAAATACCCCCGAGACATTGAGAATTTTAAAGGTACTGCTCTGTCTAGAATGTTCCGCAGTATGAGTTTGAGTCGATCAATCTCCATGGCGACGAGCGGGTGAAAACGCAGAGCCAAGTTACGGGTCGAATCTGCGGAGAGGCGACGCTGTTCGCTGTTAAAATCGTTGTGATTTGAGCAACTTCTAATGAACATAGATGCAAGCTGGAGAAGTTTAATGCCACACTGTGCAGCATTACAGGCGTTGCCATGGAGATAAGCAGGTAGCGGAGCCTTTACCATAAAAGTTACACAGTGCACAGCTTTAGCTTTACAACTACAATCTACAACAGCGTCTGGCTTTAATAGGTGTTTTCACAAATAACAGAACCAAGAACTAAGTCCCTATAAACCACCAGAGGCAACAGAGGCTGGAAGTGGCTCTAATTGGCTTTAACATATGCTCCACATATTATGTACAGTGTGGAGCATTTAAATATGTAATCATGTGGGGTAAGGAAGGTAGAAGCATATGTTTGTAGATCTTCTTTCTACTCCTGGGCGTTAGAATGTGACGCACAAAACGGTCAAAACAAAACAAACAAACAACGAAATTAACGATAAAACACAATTCACAGTTTGTCTAAGTTTGAAAATGACAAACATATTTCTGCTCGAGTAACAAAATGGTTCCTGGTCTGGACCGGGAAGCAGCTGACCTTGAGCAGGAGCTACAATCTCCCCAAAGGTCCCTAGTTCCTACTCCGTGTGCATCAAATGGGGACAAAAACAAGTTCCAGCGTGGAAACACCTAGTGGCCGAAGGTGGGTATAACAGTCTTTAACATTAGCATATATGTAAAGTGTGGAGCATTTTAATATCTGATTCAAAGGAGGTCATAATAACCCTTAAACAAACACTGTTTGACCTTCTGGAGGTTTTATACCAGTAAAGTACAAGTCAGGTTTGTGGAGAAGCACGACGCACGTTTAGCGCTGTCTGGGCAAGAGAAAAGTTCTGTAATGCAGCTTTAGCAGTAGTGCTGTATCGGCACAGGTCACGTACTCGGCCTCAGCGCAGAGGAGTGTCTCACAGTGAACTCTACAGCAGGGGCCAAACTAAGCCTATTACAGAACCAGGCCAAGGCGGATAATGCGCCGTCACCTGACAAGGCTCAATTTTACACTCCAGTGCACAGAGGCGACTCGGTAAAACCCCGCCGACCAAATTTAGAACGTGTGTGGTGTGGAGGAGGCTGTAATCCATTGTATTTTAGTTAAATTTGTCTTTGCCTCACAACCGATGTATTGTAAAAGCAGCTCGTGGTGTCAAAATGAGACGGCTGTGTGCTGTTTGTATCTAATTGTAATGTGCTTTTTTTTTATCCTCCGTGAACCAGGACGTAACGCTGGTGCGCTGTTAGCATGCTAGTTGTTGTTAGCATTGCCCTGACTCGGAATGTTGTGAAAAGTGCAATAAACTCGTCACAATTAGAATGCTAGGAATGTGTTGGGAAAGTAATTAGTAAGTTAAGAACGGCTGAAATTCACTTTGAAGTTTTCAGACAGTAAAAATCAGGTGATCAGAATCAGATTATCTACTGTCATTCCTTAAATTATACATTAAGCGTTTAATGTGTATTTAACAACAAGGGAAATTATTTGGTTACAGTCAAAATAAAGCAAAATTGTTCAAATAGCCTATGATTTGCCCAAGTACTGTTCATACATGTGAATATAATTTAAAAAAATACATATGTACATATATCAATAAAATAAAATAAAAAATACATACATATAAGTACAATTTAAAAACATAATTTGAGGAAAACATGGACTGATACATATTTTTCACTGTAATACTGTATGTTATTGTATGTTTATTGAGTATTTATTGAAAGCCTCACTTTAAAGTTAAATTGTTGCATCAGAAATCCAGGAAGAAGACATGCATTATTTTCCCTGTCATAAATAAAATATCAGTGAAATACAGTAAACGTGTCTTTTTCTCTGAGCCTTTCCGTCCTTCACGATGACAAAACAGGAAAACGGATCATTTTAGTGAATAAACACTGATGGGAAAACTATGACGTGCAGTAAACCGGATCTGCACTGGATGAAGAAGTATTTGTGGTGGAAATGTTTGTAGTTGTAGTAGTAACGGTGGCAGTAGTTGTAGTAGTTAGTGGCAGTAAAGGAAGTAGTGATAACAGCAGACGTAGAAGTAGTATAAAGTCACAATAATGTTCTAGAATTTGTAGTCATAACAAGTATTGAAGTAGTAATTGGGGCATTAATGAGAGAAGTAGAAGTAATGATTGTAGTAATAATTAGAAGTAGCAAACCTAATAGCAGTATCTCTAGAGTGAACATGAAGTGGTATAATAGGAAAAGCAATAGTAGATGTAAGATCAATAGTCATTTATAATAATAACAGCACTCAAAGTAGTAGTAGTAGTAGTAAACATGTTGTTTTTAGTAGTCGACTAGTAAGTTAAATTATTGTTATTAATAAAAAAAAAAAAAAATATTGTACACTGATATGATAGAAGTGTATTTAGAACATTTTTTAAACACATTTCTAATAAAAGTTAAAATATGGTGAGCAAAGGCTCCTTGATATAGAATCATTTTAAAGAAACTGTTTACACTTCTCGGAGGAATGTGAGCCAAATCACCAGGAAGTCAAGAAAACAGTGTCCAAATAGGGTTTATGATTATAAAAATATTATTTTGATTATTTTAATAGTCGACAAGTGACGATATTCTGATAAATCAATGCAGCCGCAGAGTTTTTATGTCGTCATGACACTTTGCTGTCTCTGAGCGATAAACCAGCCTCGACATCCACCTGACGAACTCTCCTGAGAAACCCTGGCTTTTTTTATGTTTGCTATGTTAAATATGTTTTATATGATTATACTGTCTTATTATGATAAACAAAGAAGGACAAACTGTGAGGAAAAAGCGTTGGCGTCAATTTTTGTGTCAATTTGTTTTCACGTGGGACCTGCAGGGGGAGTTACTACGGTCAGCTTCAAAACACTGTAAAAATAAAATAACAAAAACGAACAACACCAGCAGAGGGCGCAAAGAATCCTTTAACTGGTGCGCTGAAGAGTTGAGGCAGTTAAAAGAATACTAAATACTACTAATAAATAATACTTTGAATACTAAAAAATAGAATAATACAATAATAGACAGTGAAGGTAATTTGAGCACGGAAACAATTAGAAAAAAAGGTTCAAGAGGCGCAATTAATCAATTTTTTCTTCTATTTCTGCCACAATTCAAGCAGCTCTTCTACTATTTATTAATTGTATTGTTTTTTGCATTTATTTTAGATGAGAAACACGTACAACGCCCTTCCAAAAAATTGCAAAAAATCCAAAATGTCAACAACAACAGAGCGAAACCTGGTCCGCACGACTCCTCGACTACCGCACGTGTGCTGTGTTCACTGACCAGCCGGAAGATCTTGAAGAAGTCCAGGTTGGCGTAGAGCACGTCCTCGATGCGCTGGAGGCTCTGCTGGCTCAGGGCGCACATGGCGTTCCTCACGCTGTGTAACCCATGGCGACCGGGGAAGATCAGGAAGCGGTCCAGCAGCGCCTGACTGCACGCGATGTCTTTGAGCTGCAGCTCCGGGATGCCGTACGCAAACTGGAACGACAAGACGTTTCAGCCCGGTCGCCATAGCAACACACATGCAAGAAGGCCCAGGAAGTGAACAGCAAAACACACGACAAGACAACACAAGAAGAACCAGGAAGTGAACAGCAAAACACACTACCACACAAAAATGACCAGGAAGTGAACAGCAAAACACACAACACGACGACACAAGAAGAACCAGGAAGTGAACAGCAAGACACACAACACGACAACACAAAAAGGACCGCAAAACACACAACACGACAACACAAAAAGGACCAGGAAGTGAACAGCAAAACGCACAACACGACAACACAAAAAGGCCCAGGAAGTGAACAGCAAAACACACAACACAAAAAGGCCCAGGAAGTGAACAACAAAACAAACAACACGACAACACAAAAAGGCCCAGGAAGTGAACAACAAAACACACAACACGACAACACAAAAAGAACCAGGAAGTGAACAGCAAAACACACAACACGACAACACAAAAAGGCCCAGGAATTGAACAGCAAAACACACAACACGACAACACAAAAAGGCCCAGGAAGTGAACAGCAAAACACACAACACAACAACACAAAAAGGCCCAGGAAGTGAACAGCAAAACACACAACACGACAACACAAAAAGGACCAGGAAGTGAACAGCAAAACACACAACACGGCGACACAAAAAGGCCCAGGAAGTGAACAGCAAAACAAACAACACGACAACACAAAAAGAACCAGGAAGTGAACAGCAAAACACACAACACAAAAAGGACCAGGAAGTGAACAGCAAAACACACAACACGACAACACAAAAAGGCCCAGGAATTGAACAGCAAAACACACAACACGACAACACAAAAAGGCCCAGGAAGTGAACAGCAAAACACACAACACAACAACACAAAAAGGCCCAGGAAGTGAACAGCAAAACACACAACACGACAACACAAAAAGGACCAGGAAGTGAACAGCAAAACACACAACACGACGACACAAAAAGGCCCAGGAAGTGAACAGCAAAACAAACAACACGACAACACAAAAAGGCCCAGGAAGTGAACAGCAAAACACACAACACAACAACACAAAAAGGCCCAGGAAGTGAACAGCAAAACACACAACACGACGACACAAAAAGGCCCAGGAAGTGAACAGCAAAACAAACAACACGACAACACAAAAAGAACCAGGAAGTGAACAGCAAAACACACAACACAAAAAGGCCCAGGAAGTGAACAACAAAACAAACAACACGACAACACAAAAAGGCCCAGGAAGTGAACAACAAAACAAACAACACGACAACACAAAAAGGCCCAGGAAGTGAACAACAAAACACACAACACGACAACACAAAAAGGACCAGGAAGTGAACATTAAAACACACAACACGACAACGCAAAAATAACCAGGAAGTGAACAGCAAAACACACAATACGACAACACAAAAAGAACCAGGAAGTGAACAGCAAAACACACAACACAAAAAGGACCAGGAAGTGAACAACAAAACAAACAACACGACAACACAAAAAGGCCCAGGAAGTGAACAGCAAAACACACAACACGACAACACAAAAAGAACCAGGAAGTGAACAGCAAAACACACAACACAAAAAGGACCAGGAAGTGAACAACAAAACAAACAACACGACAACACAAAAAGGCCCAGGAAGTGAACAACAAAACACACAACACGACAACACAAAAAGGCCCAGGAAGTGAACATTAAAACACACAACACGACAACGCAAAAAGAACCAGGAAGTGAACAGCAAAACACACAACACGACAACACAAAAAGGCCCAGGAATTGAACAGCAAAACACACAACACGACAACACAAAAAGGCCCAGGAAGTGAACAGCAAAACACACAACACAACAACACAAAAAGGCCCAGGAAGTGAACAGCAAAACACACAACACGACAACACAAAAAGGACCAGGAAGTGAACAGCAAAACACACAACACGAGGACACAAAAAGGCCCAGGAAGTGAACAGCAAAACAAACAACACGACAACACAAAAAGAACCAGGAAGTGAACAGCAAAACACACAACACAAAAAGGCCCAGGAAGTGAACAACAAAACAAACAACACGACAACACAAAAAGGCCCAGGAAGTGAACAACAAAACACACAACACGACAACACAAAAAGGACCAGGAAGTGAACATTAAAACACACAACACGACAACGCAAAAAGAACCAGGAAGTGAACAGCAAAACACACAATACGACAACACAAAAAGGCCCAGGAAGTGAACAGCAAAACACACAACACGACAACACAAAAAGGCCCAGGAAGTGAACATTAAAATGGAGGGTTGCGCACCTGCTCGAGCCGTATCCGTGCGTTGGAAAGCTGGAAGACGACGGACTCGGTGAGGTGCATGTCTCGCAGTAAGAAGGACGTGAAAACCTCGTCGTCTTTCAAAATGTCTTCCACTTTGAGTCCGCGTCCTGCAGATCGAGAAAAATGCAAATCGGACGTTTTGTTGTGGCTCAGAACGACACGTTTATCATCAATTTAATAGTTGCCGGTTTAGTTCTACACACGGAGAAAAGGACACTTAATTAGACGAGCTTTATCGTCCATGGTTGCTTTATTTTATTCTAGTGAGGATGGAAGGTTTTACCGTATTTTCTGGACTATAAGTCGCACTGGAGTATAAGTCTCACCAGCCAAAAAATGCATAATAGAGAAGAAAAAAACACATAAGTTGCACTGGAGTATAAGTATATAAGTATAAATATAAATACAAGTCGTACCCCGGCCAAAACTATGAAAAAAGGTGCTACTTATAGTCCGGAAAATACGGTAATAAATGTCAGCAGCAGCAGCGTCAACATAAACACAGTGTGTCGTGAGTCACAGATAGATATAGAGAGATATAAATAGATACATTTGTCCTAAAGCAGGTAAAAACTTTAAACAACAGACACGATAAATCTGAGATGTTATAAAGAAAACAGTCTCTTTACAGCAAAAACAACTGTTAAAAAGTAAAAAAGCACAAGATGCTGTTTGTGCGCAGGACTGGTTTAAAAGTTTAGTGTTTCTGACGCTCTGGCTGTGTGTTTTATAATTCCACTGATTTGGCTAAATTTAGACCTGCACTTTTTGCACATCGCAGTCTCCTCGAGTTAACGCTCTGGTGCTTAATTTAATGTTTTTATTACGAATAAAATCCAACGAGCATCCGAAAACATCCGAACTTCAGCAATGTTTTGTTACTCATTTTATTTTATTCAACTTCTAATTTACAAACAACAAACAAATTATACCACAATAATATGCACTGTCCCTTAAATAAAGAAATACATAAGTTAATGAATTAAGCATTAAATAAATAAATAGAAATAATGATGATAATAATAATAATTTTAAATATATATGTTTTTTTTAATTAAAAAATTAAATAAATACATAAAATAAACTGATACCACTTGACCAAGTTACTAAAGACAGCGACTACTGAGTAAATAAAATGAATAAAATGAATAAAATGAATAACTTAACAATAACCAAAAGTTACTAAAGACAGTGACTAATGAGTAATTTAATAAATGACATAATAATGCAAAACCAACTGGATCTCGACTCCCAATCTGAAACAGAAGTGTTCTGACCTGACACTGAGGACGGATTGTGGCGAAGTGTCTCCATGAAGCTGGAGAACGAGGACACTTCAGTCCAGATCCTGCGCAGCTGATGGAGCTCGGTGTCCTTCAGGACCAGCTCCTGGAGGTCGGTGTAGAAACGCGCCAATCTGGAAAACAACAACAACAGCCTCAGAATTTAGACCTCATTTAGACCTCTTTCTCTGTAGATGAATAATGAGCCCAGTTTGCCCCGTGTTTGCTTTGGGAGCGATCACATCTGCTTAATTACACTGACATTTAAGTTTGAAAGAGAAATAAACTAAATTGTGCTTAAAAAATAGTGCCTTTATGCAGATTAAATGTGGCACTAAACACATTACCAACAAAAATAAATAATTGTGTATTTTAAAATCTTCAATAACAGTTTTGCTAATGTTTTTATCCAATTTTAAAACTAAAATAATGAGGATATTTTTTACAGTGTTCTTCCCATTTCTATATTCACCAAGTCTGCTTTTGAAATGTTTGGCTTTGTATCTTTCAGACACATTTTTTATGAATGTGAAAACACGGTGACAGCCAGACAGCACCACAGAATGCCTGGGATCCCGGGGGTCAAAGTTCACAGACAGAGGTCGGACCCCCCATGTTAAAGCATTATTACAAACACAGCTCATGTCCACATCGCTCAAACCTCAAACGACCACATGATCACATGAGAAATTAACTCTATAACGGTATTTTATGAAAAATTTTAATGTTTTTTTACACAGTCTGTATCTTTCTGGCATAATAACAATAATAATTCTGATATTTTGTGGGCTGAAAATCTGAAGGGAGTAAATTCAGTTTTTGTTTGCCAAAGGAAAACTTTATTTCACTCCCTTCAGAGTTCCAGCCCACGTAAGTTCACAGCCAGTAACTTTGTGGCATAAAAATAATTCTGATATTTTGTGGGCTGAAAATCTGAAGGGAGTAAGTGGTCAGATGCGGACAGCAGTCAGAAATCTCCTTTTGACCCTCAGAACTTTACTGCATGAAAACAATGTAGTACAGCCCCTTTAATGCCCCACAGTGAAACCATTTTGCCCTTAATCTTCGCCTAACTCCACATTTGTTCCATTAATGTATAGTTTCGATCAGTTAGTAGTCAGTATTATCAGTCCTTAAGTCAGTATTATCAGTCCTTAGTCAGTATTATCAGTCCTTAGTCAGTATTATCAGTCCTTAGTCAGTATTATCAGTCCTTAAGTCAGTATTATCAGTCCTTAAGTCAGTATTATCAGTCCTTAGTCAGTATTATCAGTCCTTAGTCAGTATTATCAGTCCTTAAGTCAGTATTATCAGTCCTTAGTCAGTATTATCAGTCCTTAAGTCAGTATTATCAGTCCTTAAGTCAGTATTATCAGTCCTTAGTCAGTATTATCAGTCCTTAGTCAGTATTATCAGTCCTTAAGTCAGTATTATCAGTCCTTAAGTCAGTACTATCAGTCCTTAGTCAGTATTGTCAGTCCTTAAGTCAGTATTATCAGTCCTTAGTCAGTATTATCAGTCCTTAGTCAGTATTATCAGTCCTTAAGTCAGTATTATCAGTCCTTAGTCAGTATTATCAGTCCTTAAGTCAGTATTATCAGTCCTTAAGTCAGTATTATCAGTCCTTAGTCAGTATTATCAGTCCTTAGTCAGTATTATCAGTCCTTAAGTCAGTATTATCAGTCCTTAAGTCAGTATTATCAGTCCTTAAGTCAGTCATTAAGTCAGTATTATCAGTCCTTAAGTCAGTATTATCAGTCCTTAGTCAGTATTGTCAGTCCTTAAGTCAGTATTATCAGTCCTTAAGTCAGTATTATCAGTCCTTAAGTCAGTATTATCAGTCCTTTTAGTCAGTATTATCAGTCCTTAGTCAGTATTATCAGTCCTTAAGTCAGTATTATCAGACCTTGAGTCAGTATTATCAGTCCTTAAGTCAGTATTATCAGACCTTAAGTCAGTATTATCAGTCCTTAAGTCAGTATTATCAGTCCTTAAGTCAGTATGATCAGTCCTTAGTCAGTATTATCAGTCCTTAGTCAGTATTATCAGTCCTTAAGTCAGTATTATCAGTCCTTAGTCAGTATTATCAGTCCTTAAGTCAGTATTATCAGTCCTTAAGTCAGTATTATCAGTCTGTCGGTGTAATCCCTCATTCGTCCAGGCGTGTTCCATAGTAGAAAACGCTTCAGTTGTAGTCATCTGGACTCAGTTTGAAAAAATAGACGTTTCGACTCTCATCCAAGAGTCATTGTCAATAAAAGAATTTAGATCGAGAACTCCGATATTAATACTGTTCTGTGGTAAGACCCGCCCATTGGGCGGAGCCTTCCTGAAGTAGAAAGAGTTGGGGAGTTTCTGTTGAAACAAACAACTCTTTCTACTTCAGGAAGGCTCCTCCCAATGGGCGGGTCTTACCACAGAACAGTATTAATATCGGAGTTCTCGACCTAAATTCTTTTATTGACAATGACTCTTGGATGAGAGTCGAAACGTCTATTTTTTCAAACTGAGTCCAGATGACTACAACTGAAGCTTTATTAGTATTATCAGTCCTTAGTCAGTATTATCAGTCCTTAAGTCAGTATTATCAGTCCTTAAGTCAGTATTATCAGTCCTTAGTCAGTATTATCAGTCCTTAAGTCAGTATTATCAGTCCTTAAGTCAGTATTATCAGTCCTTAAGTCAGTATTATCAGTCCTTAAGTCAGTATTATCAGTCCTTAGTCAGTATTATCAGTCCTTAGTCAGTATTATCAGTCCTTAAGTCAGTATTATTGTCGTTCTCTGCAGAGCGACGTCGAGCTGAAGTGTCAGCACCGTGTCATGTTGACGCCTTGACTCACAGTGAGTTGTTGTAGTTGGAGACCACGCCCGGCCCCTCGGCTCGGGTGGGATGCCTGAAACACGGGTTGTTGACGTTACAGAAGATTCCCTGGATCCACGGCAGGATCCCGGTTGAGGGCATGGCCTTGTTTGGGAAGTGACCTGCAACGAGACGGTTAAAAGTGTGAAACGGCAGCTCACGTGGAACGACACAAACTGTAGTGGTGGGAAAAGTACTCTAGACCAAAATAATTACTAAACATATCGCTTTACTATTAGAATCAAATGTGGTGATTTTAATACAAATTTAACTGATTTTGCGTCAACTGAACCTTATTTTTCAATCATTCAAGTCATTTTTAGGCTGCAACAAACGATCATTTTTAGAATTATTAGTCTGGCAATTATTCTTTTGATTAGTTGATCAGTTTAGAATATGAAATGCGTGTAAAGATATGTAGATTTGTACTAAATTTGACCCAGATGAAGATGATGCTGCTTGAGGTCGTCCTGATCAAAAACGCTAAAATTACTGTAATTTTGATGTAATTTCTGCTTTGTACGAGTCATAAAACATATTCTCTCACACATGGCATGTTTTGGAGTCTGTTTATAGTCCAGGTAACGATTATTCAATTAGTAAATTAGTTAATGATAATCTCAAGTATCGATTAATTGATTCACTTGTTGTTTCCCGAATAATTTGATTTATGTTTTTTCAAAGTCAGGAAAACCTCTAGTCAGGAAGTCACATTGAACGTGCAAAAAAATAACTACTAAAACCACACGGAAAGTACTTTTGTACTTTTCACTCCAGTTAAAAATGTAGTAGAATGTAGGGAAATACAAGTAAAAAGTATCCACTGTAAAATGTAAAAGTTTCACTGAGCTAAAACGCAGTTGAGATCAATAACATTTTACAAAAATTATACAAATTTTATCCCGGAATAACCATTTCATTAGGATTCTATTTGTACTTCCTTTTTGTAAATTATGACATCACACCAGGAAATTACCCAGCAAACACTAGGCCAAAACTCATCTAATGCTACAATTTTTTATAGTTTAAAAAAAACATAAAATGTATGAGAGCAACTTCATTTTGTTGAATTAATGTTTAGAGGGTCAAAAAAGTTGTTTATTTTGTGTAAATTATATATAATTGTCCCTGGTGTGATGTCACTTCCTGTCATTTTCTACAGATTTTTAAACTTTTCTCCACAAATACCTGCTCGATCGGCGTAAAACTATAATTATTTTTTACAACAGGTTTAAATACACCAAATAAAGTCAAAAATAGAAAGTGATAAAAACCTGTAACACGTCACTTTAAGTAGAGTTACAGATGGATAACAATTGCACTTTGATGTTTTTTTAAACTTTAAGTCTTAAAACTACGTGTAACTGTGTAAACCTGTATGACTCATCTTGTATTGCCTGAATCACTCTTGATACAAAGTTGTGACCTTGCATGTAACCATGACGACGCTCTTACACTCATGTTGCTGGTACAGGGGGTTGGCCCGTCTCAGCCACACCAGCCCGATAAATAAGACCACCGGCCAGACGATCTCAACCAGGAATCGAATCTGCACAAAAATAAAACACCACAAACTTAAACAGCTGAAGGAAACTAAGAGCAGTTATAACTGTCACGTATTGTGTATGAAAAGTATGTTACTTAAAGTCATACAAAGAATTTAAAGTATGACAGTCTTAGAGCTCAGTTCTACTTCTATTTTTATATTTTTCTTTCTTGACGTTACATGATCAATATTTACCGCACCAAAGTAAGTAATAATTAGACAAACATTGTGTGCACTTTAAGGACTATTGGGTTTTTAAAAAAAAATACCGTATTTTCCAGACTATAAGTCGCACCTTTTTTCATGGCCAGGGTGCGACTTATACTTATATTTATATTTATATACTTATGCTATATATCGGGAGCGACTTATATGTGAAATTATTTGTAGTATTTTGTTCGTTTCAATGGTCTAATAAAAAATCTACCCAACATTTGTGTAATAATTTGAAGAGAAATGAGAGTGGTAATCTTCCACACAAAGGTATAAAGTTATATTTCTGTACTTTTGTGGTTATTGTTATGGTCCATTCATGTTTTATGACATTTTCAGTTACATTTAGTCACATTCTTGCATGTGGATTGTGACAATATATCACCTGAATGGTTTATATTTTAGATCTATGGATATAAAATCGCAGTATTGACAACCACTCAAGGATATTAAAGTTGAAAGATATAAACCTTATTTTGACAATATATCAAATCACAAATCTAACCAGCTCAGAATTTGAGGGAAATATATTTCTAGTTTAGTTTATAAATAATATATCACTAAAAGTCAAAGATCCACATTTAAGGAACATTCTGGTGAAGAAATCTTTCAAATGTTTCAATGATCTCATTACAAAAATCAACCTCATGTGTGTTGATATGGGCCGGTCACCTTCTGGCGTTTGCGGAGCGTCCAGTTCTTCCAGAGAAGCAGACGGACCTGAGCGCTGGTCTTCATCGCTCCACAGCCCGACGCCTCCAGAGATCATGAGACCACCTAAAACACAAAGCATCTGACCAGTCTACACCTGACCAGTCTATATCTGACCAGTCTACATGTGACCATCTACATCTGACCAGTCTATATCTGACCAGTCTACATGTGACCAGTCTACATGTGACCATCTACATCTGACCAGTCTATATCTGACCAGTCTACATGTGACCATCTACATCTGACCAGTCTATATCTGACCAGTCTACATGTGACCAGTCTACATGTGACCATCTACATCTGACCAGTCTATATCTGACCAGTCTACATGTGACCATCTACATCTGACCAGTCAACATCTGACCAGTCTACATCTGACCATGAGACGACCTGCAAACACAAAGCATCTGACCAGTCAACACCTGAACAGTCTAACGCATCTCCAGACCCTAGGCTCGGTCAGGACCATCTCCAGACCCTGTGCTAGGCTCGGTCAGGACCATCTCCAGACCCTAGGCTCGGTCAGGACCATCTCCAGACCCTGTGCTAGGCTCGGTCAGGACCATCTCCAGACCCTGTGCTAGGCTCGGTCAGGACCATCTCCAGACCCTGTGCTAGGCTCGGTCAGAACCATCTCCAGACCCTGTGCTAGGCTCGGTCAGGACCATCTCCAGACCCTGTGCTAGGCTCGGTCAGGACCATCTCCAGACCCTGTGCTAGGCTCGGTCAGGACCATCTCCAGACCCTGTGCTAGGCTCGGTCAGAACCATCTCCAGACCCTGTGCTAGGCTCGGTCAGGACCATCTCCAGACCCTGTGCTAGGTTCGGTCAGGACCATCTCCAGACCCTAGGCTCGGTCAGGACCATCTCCAGACCCCAGGCTCGGTCAGGACCATCTCCAGACCCTAGGCTCGGTCAGGACCATCTCCAGACCCTAGGTTCGGTCAGGACCATCTCCAGACCCTGTGCTAGGCTCGGTCAGGACCATCTCCAGACCTTAGGCTCGGTCAGGAACATCTCCAGACCCTGTGCTAGGCTCGGTCAGGACCATCTCCAGACCTTAGGCTCGGTCAGGACCATCTCCAGACCCCAGGCTCGGTCAGGACCATCTCCAGACCCTAGGTTCGGTCAGGACCATCTCCAGACTCTGTGCTAGGCTCGGTCAGGACCATCTCCAGACCCTGTGCTAGGCTCGGTCAGGACCATCTCCAGACCCTAGGCTCGGTCAGGACCATCTCCAGACCCTGTGCTAGGCTCGGTCAGGACCATCTCCAGACCCTAGGCTCGGTCAGGACCATCTCCAGACCCTGTGTTAGGTTCGGTCAGGACCATCTCCAGACCCTGTGTTAGGCTCGGTCAGGACCATCTCCAGACCCTGTGCTAGGCTCGGTCAGGACCATCTCCAGACCCTAGGCTCGGTCAGGACCATCTCCAGACCCTGTGTTAGGCTCGGTCAGGACCATCTCCAGACCCTGTGTTAGGTTCGGTCAGGACCATCTCCAGACCCTGTGTTAGGCTCGGTCAGGACCATCTCCAGACCCTGTGCTAGGCTCGGTCAGGACCATCTCCAGACCCTAGGCTCGGTCAGGACCATCTCCAGACCCTGTGTTAGGTTCGGTCAGGACCATCTCCAGACCCTGTGTTAGGCTCGGTCAGGACCATCTCCAGACCCTGTGCTAGGCTCGGTCAGGACCATCTCCAGACCCTAGGCTCGGTCAGGACCATCTCCAGACCCTGTGTTAGGTTCGGTCAGGACCATCTCCAGACCCTGTGTTAGGCTCGGTCAGGACCATCTCCAGACCCTGTGTTAGGTTCGGTCAGGACCATCTCCAGACCCTGTGTTAGGCTCGGTCAGGACCATCTCCAGACCCTGTGCTAGGCTCGGTCAGGACCATCTCCAGACCCTAGGCTCGGTCAGGACCATCTCCAGACCCTGTGTTAGGTTCGGTCAGGACCATCTCCAGACCCTGTGTTAGGCTCGGTCAGGACCATCTCCAGACCCTCGGCTCGGTCAGGAGTTGAACATGTTTGTCAGAAGCTGCTCAGATTATGTGTCTAACCCGAGTCAAATGTGACTAAAAAAAAAAAAAAAAGAAGTCATTTCTTTTATAAAAACCTGACACACACTCGCTCCTCACATACAGAGTCCACACAGATGAGCGGAGAGAGTAATTTGTTTCAGGACGACATGTACAACAGATTAGAGCGGCTGAGGCAGGAGAAAAAGGAAAACAAAATGGAGAAGACGAGAGTCCAAAACAAAGCCACAAGCTGTCATTCCACAGTTATTATTACACTGTCATTCCACTGTTATTCCACTGTTATTCCACTGTTATTCCACTGTTATTATTACACTGTCATTCCACTGTTATTCCACTGTTATTCCACTGTTATTATTACACTGTCATTCCACAGTTATTATTACACTGTCATTCCACTGTTATTCCACTGTTATTCCACTGTTATTATTACACTGTCATTCCACTGTTATTCCACTGTTATTATTACACTGTTATTCCACTGTTATTATTACACTGTCATTCCACTGTTATTCCACTGTTATTATTACACTGTTATTACACTGTTATTATTACACTGTCATTCCAGTTATTCCACTGTTATTCCACTGTTATTATTACACTGTCATTCCACTGTTATTCCACTGTTATTCCACTGTTATTCCACTGTTATTATTACACTGTCATTCCACTGTTATTCCACTGTTATTCCACTGTTATTACACTGTTATTATTACACTGTCATTCCAATGTTATTCCACTGTTATTATTACACTGTCATTCCACTGTCATTCCACTGTTATTCCACTGTTAATCCACTGTTATTATTACACTGTCATTCCACTGTTATTCCACTGTTATTCCACTGTTATTCCACTGTTATTATTACACTGTCATTCCACTGTTATTCCACTGTTATTCCACTGTTATTATTACACTGTCATTCCACTGTTATTCCACTGTTATTCCACTGTTATTCCACTGTTATTACACTGTTATTATTACACTGTCATTCCACTGTTATTACACTGTTATTCCACTGTCATTCCACTGTTATTATTACACTGTCATTCCACTGTTATTCCACTGTTATTATTACACTGTCATTCCACTGTTATTCCACTGTTATTATTACACTGTCATTCCACTGTTATTACACGTTATTATTACACTGTCATTCCACTGTTATTACACGTTATTATTACACTGTCATTCCACTGTTATTCCACTGTTATTATTACAGTCATTCCACTGTTATTACACTGTCATTAATACACTGTCATTCCACTGTTATTACACTGTCATTAATACACTGTCATTACACTGTTATTACACTGTCATTATTACACCGTCATTCCCCTGTCATTACACTGTTATTACACCTGACGACACTTCCTCACTCGCAGTGGAGGAAAACAGTAAAAATACACTGTCCAGTACAAAAGATGATGCATTGATTAAGGCTTTTGATGACACATTTATAACAGAAACAAAACTAAATCCAGAGTAAAGAGAGAAAAACACATTCATATTGATGTGGCTCAACCTAGAGTTTTGTCAAAAGTATCGATCTCCAGGTGCTAATCAATACTTGTGTCGAGACAAGAAAGTATCGATACTGTGAAGGGAAAAAGACCTTTAAAGTCAAAGACCACCTGAAAATATTTAAAAGACTACAATTATTTGTGTTGGAAATGATATTATAGGATATAAAAAAATATTTTCAACTCATTGTGATGTCGAGGTTTTTATCTTTCACAATCACAATAGTTTGAAATTAAAATAATATAACAATAATGATAACAACATATTGAAATAATACTGGACATTATTTATCTGGGTAATAATGTCACTAAGAGCTGAAAAACGATTAAAGCTGCTTTATTAAATACATTTATCAATTCTAACGTTTTTTATCTTGAATGTGTTTGTGAAATACAGTTGTAATATTCAACATTGTTCAGTATTTGTTGAATTTTCAGTATTTCAGTGATGTCCAGTCCAACTTCACTCACTTGAAAAACAAATCTGCAGATTATTTACAACTGTTTGGATCCTCCTCAGTGGATTAATTAAACATTTAGCCCCTTTTTAGAGTATTAAACAAAGTAAACAAATAAACTAAACTATGACTGAGCTCGACATCTTTACCATTGCGATTCAGGACCTCTTAATACATATCTTTTAACGTTTTTACACAGTACAATCCCAAATCCTTCACACACAAAAAACACAGATGGTAAAACAAAATGCGAGGCAAAGCGGTGCATCTCGGTCTTACCTCTTACAGATGATGCACGACCTCAAAATAAATCCCGGTTTGCGCCTGAAAAGAGAGAAACGCGGCGTGTTCAGGTGGACTTGTGCCTGCCGTCGTCTGTGGAGCGGCGCAGGTCAGTCCTAATCTGATTGCTCTAATCTCCAGCTCAACACGGACAACGCAGGCGGCCATTTTGAGGGAGAATCAGGGCTTTAGTGTCCACAGGTGAATATCCTTTTGAGGAAGTTGTACATCGTCACGATTATTACTACTACGGCAACTTCCAAAAATAAAAACTGGTGCAGTATTTTTTGGGGCCAGATAATTTATTGTATTTTTTCTTCAAATCAACTGTCTGAATTTTGTTGTAGTTTGTAAACATTCAAGATAATTATTATTTTATTATTATTACTACTATTATTATTATTATTATTATTATACTAGTGTTTAATTCTGCTCTTTTAAAAAAAAAAATCCATCTCATGTTTTTTTTTTTTGAATACATTTTCCAAATTTAAAAACATATAACAAAAAAAACATCCAAAAAGTACCTCAAATTTATCCATTTCCAAATTAAGTCCCAGCTCATGTTTTTAGTTTATTGTTCATTTAAAAAAGGTGTATTGTAAATATACTGCTTTAGTGTTATTGTGTCAGTGCTACAGTTTCAATATTATAATTTATCATCATATTTTCTGACATTATATTTAATTTGCTGTATAACTTCAATCACAATTGGTAAAAAATGTACGTCCGCTTAGTTTGCAATTTTTATTTTTATTTTGATTACGAGCCATATTAGACCTGCCATGATAATTACCATATTGACTTATTGACTTAGGAAATTATAGACATAACATTTTTTTTTATATTTATTGTGTTGTTTTTCTTTAAATAAACATGAAATATTGTCTGAATTTGAGCAAAAGAGGGTAATCCACAACTTTAATAGTTTCATTCTGCTCTTTTTTGAAATTCCAGCTCATGTTTTTTTTAATATTGTTCATTTAAAAAAAGGTTTAATGTAAATATATTGCTTTAGTGTTATTGTATCAGTGTTACAGTTTCAATATTCATCATATTTTCTGACATCATATTTAGTTTGTTGTTTAACTTGACTCGCGATTGGTCAAAATGAACGTCCGCTTAGTTTGCAATTTTGTTTTTAATTACGATCCATACTAGCCCTGTCATGATAATTACTCTATTGACTTATTGTTTATGAAATTATAGATGGAACAATATTTTTGGGGCTCAATATTTCATACGTAGTAAAATAAAGAATCGTTTAGCTGTTTTTTCACCTTCAATATTACATTTTTCTTGTATATTTTATCCAAAAACTCCCACATCTGATACAAAACTAAAATAAATACATAAATAAATTCAAATCCTTTCGTACCAAAAACTATCTTTCAAATTCTACAATCTATTTTCAGTTTTAATTTGGATTAATCAGTATGTTAATAAAGAGACAGGAATATAAAATGACAAAGACTGACATTTGAAACAAGCATTGGAAGTGGTTAATAAAGAAAACAGGATTAATGTTAGAAACCCAACATCACAATTCAAAAAAAGAACTGAAAAACGCAAATAAAATACCCAAAAATTACCATAAAAAGTTTCAAATACATTTTAATTTGCAGCAAAGAACTGTCGCATGTCATTTGTAAACACGATAAGAATTTACTCATGGACAAAGATGTACCAATCACTGACTACGACGAATATAATTTATGCCACGGAAATTATTCACTTTAGACCTTTAAAAAGCAGATCTAAAATATTAAAATACTTCCATATATTCTTCGAGGAATAAAATACAAAATGATGCCGACTTTAGCACACAAACAAACAAAAGAGGCAATATTACATTTAGAAACGGCTTTAAGTGCATTGAGTGATTATAATATTTTACACTTTCAATCAATGTACAATATATTTATGGTTTCTTTACATTAAAATGGACCAGACCAGCCGCAGTAACAGTAACTTCATCATTATGTAACACTTGCTTGGTTTATCTTCCGTTTTGTCGCCTGGTCAGCCACAAATACTCTTGTCTTTTATTGGAATTTTATGTTTGTGTTGAGTTTTGGTTTGTTTACAGTTTATATATTTCTACTTAATCATCAATAACAAAGAATCGCTCTTGTAATTCATATTTTGACACTAAATTACATGAATTTTAATCACGATAGAGGTTCAGTCATGTCTTTTTTTCAGTAAAAGTATTTAGTTTGAAGCAGAGTTTGGACTTTGGAGGAGGAAATTTGAATACCGTATTTTCTGGACTATAAGTCGCACCCTTTTTCATAGTTTTGGCCGGGGTGCGACTTATACTTATATTTATACTTATATACTTATACTCTGGAGCGACTTATATGTGATATTATTTGTCATTTTCACACTTGCAACTGCATTTCATACTCCAGGGCAACTTATATATGTTTTTTCTTCTCTATTATGCATTTTTTGGCTGTGACTTATACTACGGAAATTACGGTGTTTGTTGTGTTAAAATGGCACTGATTAAAAGGCTGTATTGTTCATGTTCATAAATAAATACTATAAAAGCCAAAAAAGAAATAAAATGAGAATTAAAAAATGTTGTTTAATTGTTTTTATAGTTCAATCCACCGTGGAAAATAGTTTTAAAGTAAATGATTTGTGTTTTTATGATTATACTGTGATTTGAATGCAGTTTCTTTGAGCTTTGAATCACTGTGAGGCTCTACATTCTTATCATAATGACTTGTTTCAGTTTTTATTTTCTCTTATAAAAATGATGATATTTAGCTTTCACTAAAGCTAAAAGGGAAGTATGTATTTTAATAGGTTTTATGGCTGACCAGTTCACTCATTCTCTGCTTGACAAATAAAATAACTCCCAATATATTTGCTATGGCACAAAAATATCTATTTACAACAAGACGATGCACTGTAAAAAAGCCCAATCAACATCAGCAAAAAAGCCCAAAGTACAGAGAGAATTTAAATATCTTTGTTTCTTTTTGGACTTGTTTTAACAGATTTTCTTATAGTTTACGTAGTTTATTTAATATTTGACTTATTTCTACCAGCATTTTTCAAATATTTTTTAAAGCTCAGCAGGAAGTCACAATTTCAAGTTTAAAAGTCATAATTCTCAGTTCATTTTGCATTTAAAGGTGAATAAATATTTATAAACTCCAAATAATGACTTTTAAGCTCAAAATCATTACTTTTAAACTCTCGATTATCACCTTTAAAATCAAGTGGGCTCTGAACTTTTTATTCAATGGCAGAAATAGGCTTCCAAAACATACGGACTTGTTAAATAAAATGAAAAAAAGCCACATTTTCTGAATCCCTGGTGTTTTAACTGCTATGGATGGACATTTTGGCAGTGCAGATTTGGCGTTACACAAAATGCGCCTCTCTGTGCTCCAGCTCCGGAACCCGCCGCGGTCTCAGTCTTTGGTAAACGGTTTTGTTTTCGGAGGGACTCATGTCGTCCGGGCTGCCGGGAGGAGGCGACTGCGGCGGGGAAAGGCTCGCCGGGACGTCGCCGGCGCTGTCCGTCGAACACTGCGCTTCCAGTCTGGACCGAGGACGGCTCGTTTCGGCGGGCGACGTCGCGACCGCGCCCGGGAGAGCTTGCGTGGGCAAAGTCGCGGCGACGGTACTCGTCGTAGTCGTAGTGATTGTAGTAGTCCAACTCGGTAATGTCCGCGGTCGGCTGTTTGCAGATACAGGCGGTTTGTAAAAGGTTCCTGGCGGCGGTTGAAGAGTTCTTGGCGCTCTCAAAGTCAAGGGAAGTTTCGGCGAACTGCTCGGGTCGGAATTCTCAGCGTCGAGATTTCGTTTAGTCCAAACTAATTTTAAAGAATCGGCGTAGGAGCCGGTCGAGAAAACATTTGTCACGCTGCCCGTAGTCGGCGTGGTATCGGACGCAGTTGTGGTCGGGAAAAAGGAACTCGCCTTAAGTTGCCCCGGCTTGGCAGAGTTGGCCACGATCATGGCAGTCCTGGGCGTGACGTCATAGTGCTTGTATTTCCTGTCCCACGTTCGCCTTTGCATCGCCTGCGTGTCGATAAAAGGCGTTATATAGTACGTGCTGACCCGAGACGAGCCGCTTTGGCGCACCTTTTCCGGCTCCGGGATCTCCTGGATGGTTTCCGAAACGCTCTCCCTTCCGACACAAGCCCCGCCCACGTTAGCGTTAGCCACGTTGCGGTTGTTTCGCTCGCTGATTTGCGCGGGAGTGGGAAGGCGCTCCAGGGGCATGCTGATTGGACGGGAGAATTGGCGCGTTCGCTGGGCGCGCAGCTGGACCTTCTGCGCCATGGTGGTGGAGGGGACGGCGTTGGAGGAGTGGGTGCTGGGGCGACCGAACACTAGAGTGGACTTTTGGAGGTCGGAGGAGGCTGCGGGGGTCGCGACCCCGTTGGGTTTGTCCAAATCGGAGCCGTCGGTCTGGTCCGTTCCAGGCTGCACCTCCTCCACCTCGTTCAGGATGTGAGAGGACGGGATCACAGACGAGTATCTCTTAAAGACCTTGGCGGTCTGTGGGGGAAAGAAGTCGAGTTAGAGCATGTGAAATGGCAAATGATGCTAACAACATATAACATACTACATATACACATACATATACATATACATATACATATACATACATATATATATATATATATATATATATATATATATATATATATATATATATATATATATATATATATATATATACAGCTCTTATATATTTGTGTTGAAAAAACAAAACTGCATTATATATCTTAGAAGTGTAAGGCTGAAAATAAGACATTTTGATATACTTGATATATGTTGTGGTTACTTTGAGATTCTGATCATCTTACCCAGACCTAAACTTTGGACTTTAGCAGCGATTAATCAACTAAAAGTGACTAGTCAACAGTACAAGTGAAATTATTAAATCAAAATGTCATAAAGATTTAGTTTCAGATTAATAATACTCACTTAATTCACACAGTTTATATATAGAAGCTTAAGTAACTTCAGTCATTATTTCAAACTTTATCTTGTAAAACACAAGTTAAAAAAATCTCAAAGTGCACTAGAAATAATCATCAGTTTCAACCCTCGCTATAGATGCAAAATAATGTAAAGTCTGAGTATTCTGTCACCTCCTTGATGTCCATGAGCGAGGCCGAGTGTCGACCGAGCCTCTGAATCTTCTCCTGGGGGGTGAGTCTGGGCGAGGCCTGCTCCGCCCCGCTCGCCTCCGACCCGGGCGGCGGCGGCGGGTCGAAGATGGTCTTGAAGTGCCGGACGAGCAGCTCCACCATCAGCGCCTGGTACGGATAGTCCACCAGCGACGACAGCGACACCTCGGCGTCCGCCTGCCGGGGCTTGACCAGCGTCGGGCCGAAGATGATGCCCAGGTTACTCGCCGTCATCTTGTTCTCCTCCGCCTGCTCCGTCACCCTGCGGGGAGCAAAAGAGGAGCGTTACGGTAACCAGGGCCGTAACTAACGATTATGTGACGACTTTTTTGATGGGTGAGTCTTATACAAGATTATGACCCGTGACAAGATGATTTACTGCTTGGATTACTCTGGAAAACCGTGGAAGGACTGTATTTATAGACCGACGCTAAAAATATGTGTTGGACTAAACCCAACTAAAAATAGTCCATCCCTCAATTCCACTTCCTTAAAGTCACAGGGAAGTTTCCTCAGTTTCCTCAAAGCTATTGTGGGATTCAGAGCGACACAAACGACAGCAAGAACATGGTGTAATTCAGAAATCACAATTATACCTTATTTTCCGGACTATAAGTCGTTTTTTCATAGTTTTGGCCGGGGTGTGACTTATACTTATTTATATTTATACTCATATACTTATACTCCAGAGCGACTTATATGTGATATTATTTGTTATTTTCACACTTGCAACTGCATTTCATAATCCAGTGCGACTTATATATGTTTTTTTCTTCTCTATTATGCATTTTTTGGCTGGTGCGACTTATACTCCAGTGCGACTTATAGTCCAGAAAATACGGTAAATGACAATGTGGGACGGCAATTTTGGAGGACAGGGTTTCAGTGCAGTCTGGAACACAGTGTGAACAGATCAGATCTAGAATACAAAACAACCAATCAGATTTGTTTAAAGATATAGCTGCACGATTCATTAATTCCTGTAGGAGTGTGACACAGTGTGAAGAGACATCATTCCCACAAGACATGGATTTTGACCACACAATTTTTATTTTTATTATATTCAAATTTTCTTTATTTTATTTTATTTTTATATTGACCTATCCATTTTTTTCAATTTAATTTTTTTTCATATTTTCTGTCATCGTTTTTTCTGTCAAATCACTGCTATTTGGAACTAGGCTTCTAAAGAGGTAAATTATTTTGAGTTTCAAAAAATTCAAAACAAATCAATCCAACTAATTTTCTTCATGCGTGCACAGTCTGGTGACACTTTATAATAACTACACTTAGTCCTGCCTTAATAAAGCATGAACAAATACTTAATTCATAGTGAACAAATAGTTTATTAAGGATGAATTCAGGCTTAGTAACTACTCAACAAATACTCTAACCCTAGTTCTGAACCATAACCCAAACCCTGGCAATAATAAAGTGGTTATTAAGCTTAAATCATGCTTAATAAACTACACGTTCATTATAAATTAAGTCTTTGTTCATGCTTTGTTGAGCCAAATTAAGTTGTAATTATTATAAAGTGGCACCTGTGCACGAGATCTAGTCCAATTCCTATTACACTGACATTTAAATCACAATATAAATGTTTGCAAATGATTTCTTAGTCTATTTATGACAAAAACGTGCTAAAAAGCCACCGTGCGAGGGTAAAAAGAGCCGAAAGCCCTGTTTTTATATTATGTATTAAAGCCGTTCTTGTTCTCTTCAATGCTCCGGGATGAGTTTCAAACATGTGACTTTAAAAACACACACACAAAGCACAAATCGAATCGCCATAGTCGTAATGAAGACCGCAATTAAGTCACTTCCCCACCCACACGGCGCGTTCCCATGGCGTTAACGAGCGTCAGCGGCGGCGGGCGTGGTCTCACTTGTGCAGGTGTGCGATCAGGTATCTTAGCGTCCTGTATTGGGCGGCGGGCAGCTGCCGGAGGACGTCCCGTATCTTCAGCATGGCCCGGGTCAGCTCGGCGCTCGGGCTCTCCTTCACCGCCGTCTGGTTGATCTGCCGAAGCTCCGCCTCCTCCACGATCACGCGCTGACACTCCTTGGCCAGGCCGATGAAGTCGTTGTAGTATCGGTACAGGATCATGGGCTCGGGCAGCTGCAAACGGACCAGGAACAATCATGGAATGTATTAACGATATTACCGTATTTTCCGGACTATAAGTCACACCTTTTTTCATAGTTTTGGCCGGGGTGTGACTTATACTTATATTTATACTTATTTACTTACACTCCGGAGCGACTTATATGTGATATTATTTTTTATGTTCACACTTGCAACTGCATTTCATACTCCAGTGCGACTTATATATGTTTTATTCTTCTCTATTATGCATTTTTTGGCTGGTGCGACTTATAGTCCAGAAAATACGGTAATGCTAAAGCAACAATATTTAACAAGAAAGCCAAACTAGCACAGCAGTCTTCTAGTTTTTATTTAAAGCCTTGACTTTCATGAAGAATTGGGACTAGAAAGTAAACATTTTAAGAGTTTTTTAAGTACTCTAAGTCTATCTTTACTCCTAAAAAGGTCAAATTAAAACGTAAAGTGCTTTTAATCTGACAGTGCACGTCACATGAACTTGTTTACTGAAGAGTGCGGACGCTTTCCTCGCTCGCTCCAACTGCTTCCTGCTTTATTTCACTTTTTGATCCGTTTTTGTCTTGAATCATGGCTTCTTAAAAAGTAAACCAAGCGGATTAAAAAAAACAAACGTTTTAACAACCTATTGGACGAGCCAGCGACACGAATCAAACTCTGTGAACGCTGTCGGGAATATCATGAGCAACAAGCGCGGCTATTCGCTTTGCAATCTGAAAAAGGACTCAACGATAAAGGTCCAGGAGTAAAAAGTCCAGTTTTTACAAGAAAAAATTCAAAACAATACAAAGAGAATGTAAAGTCACCTAAAATACAGCTACAAACACATTTGTACCACAGGAGACTGTAGTAGAAGTAAATGAACAGAGAGTTTTGTATTTTTACACATTTCTTTCCTGTTTGTGTGAACCACTTTTGATTACAGCGTGTATCTTAAATCTAAATCACGTAAACACAACATCATCCGAAGAAGCGACCGAGGCCAAACGGACGGCGGAAGTGGCTTTACCTGTCGCAGGTAGAGCTTGAGAACGTTGCTGATGTCGTGCGGTGAGAGTTCGGACAGCTCCACCAAGTCTTTGCCATTCTCGAACGCCTGGCAGAGCTTCTCCACGCGAGACTTGGCGCCGTTCACGCGATAGATCCCCTGTGAGAAAAGCAACATTGACTTAAAAGTGCCATTGTTAAGACCGTTGATTACAAATGTAAAGCTTGAAAACGATGTCAGTTGGCGTCAAAGTAACTTAGCTTCGCAGTCAGGGTATTTTGAGCAGTGAAATGGTAAAAACAAGAGTATGGACTTCAAAAAACGAAATAACTGAAAGGGTTGCAACTTGTGAGCAAAGATGGAGACAAACGAACGTGCATGATCGCAGAAAACGTGCGGGATCGGAGCAGCGAATCGCTCATCGACGACAGCGCGGGGGTTACCTTGATGTTGAGGGCGCGGCTCTCGATCTCGGACGTGCACTTCTTGACGATGAACGGGATCCCGTCCGGACTGTTCCTCGAGGTCTGGGCGAAGTCGATGCCGAAGAGCTGGAGTCGGCCCTGGAGCTTCTTGTGTCCGCACTGGATGGCCAGAGTCTCGAGGCACTTTTTGTGGCACGCCAACGAACACTGGGGGAGGAACAACATCGCTTTGTGAGGAATGAGAAGGATAAATGTACGGGGAATCATAAAAAGATGAACATACAAGCGCAGGTATGTGACTTATGCGCCAATAAAACGCTTTGATTGATTGATTGATTGATTGATTTCAAGTTTGGGCCAAGGAAACGATTACATTCCACAGAAATTCACCGTTCTCGAAAAGGACTGGGTAGAGGAAAGACTTGTATTATTATAAACCAAATAATATCCACTCTTTAATTGCCAAAATGCATGTAGTTGAGCAAACTTTGAATTGTCCCAGTACAGATATATCAAAAAAAGGAGCTTTAAGGGTCAAAAAAAGACTGCTGGGTGCTGTCTAAATGCGTTTTATTATTCTTTGCTTCACCGTGACTACAAAACTCCACTCTGGCCTCTGAAAGTAGTGGAAGAAAATGTGTATTTAGTGTTTTTTGGGCAATATATATTATTTCTTAATGTATCAAATATTTTTTTTCTTTTTATTATATTATCATTTTAGTTTAAATTATTATTATTATTTCATTCATTTCATTATATTTTAAATCAGCATTCCTATTCTTATTTATTTTGTCAATTATTATTATTATTTTATTTTAAATCATTATTAGTATTAGTATTATCATTAGTATTATATAAACAGTTAGAACAGTCACCTCCTCACACTCGGCCCTGTGGAACACCACCAGTATTATCGTTAGTATTATATAAACAGTTAGAACAGTCACCTCCTCACACTCGGCCCTGTGGAACACCACCAGTATTATCATTAGTATTATATAAACAGTTAGAACAGTCACCTCCTCACACTCGGCCCTGTGGAACACCACCAGTATTATCATTAGTATTATATAAACAGTTAGAACAATCACCTCCTCATACTCGGCCCCGTGGAACACCACCAGTATTATCATTAGTATTATATAAACAGTTAGAACAGTCACCTCCTCACACTCGGCCCCGTGGAACACCACCAGTATTATCATAAGTATTATATAAACAGTTAGAACAGTCACCTCTTCACACTCGGCCCCGTGGAACACCACCAGTATTATCATTAGTATTATATAAACAGTTAGAACAGTCACCTCCTCACACTCGGCCCTGTGGAACACCACCAGTATTATCATTAGTATTATATAAACAGTTAGAACAGTCACCTCCTCACACTCGGCCCTGTGGAACACCACCAGTATTATCATTAGTATTATATAAACAGTTAGAACAGTCACCTCCTCACACTCGGCCCTGTGGAACACCACCAGTATTATCATTAGTATTATATAAACAGTTAGAACAGTCACCTCCTCACACTCGGCCCTGTGGAACACCACCAGTATTATCATTAGTATTATATAAACAGTTAGAACAGTCACCTCCTCACACTCGGCCCTGTGGAACACCACCAGTATTATCATTAGTATTATATAAACAGTTAGAACAGTCACCTCTTCACACTCGGCCCTGTGGAACACCACCAGTATTATCATTAGTATTATATAAACAGTTAGAACAGTCACCTCCTCACACTCGGCCCTGTGGAACACCACCAGTATTATCATTAGTATTATATAAACAGTTAGAACAGTCACCTCCTCACACTCGGCCCTGTGGAACACCACCAGTATTATCATTAGTATTATATAAACAGTTAGAACAGTCACCTCCTCACACTCGGCCCCGTGGAACACCACCAGTATTATCATTAGTATTATATAAACAGTTAGAACAGTCACCTCCTCACACTCGGCCCTGTGGAACACCACCAGTATTATCATTAGTATTATATAAACAGTTAGAACAGTCACCTCTTCACACTCGGCCCCGTGGAACACCACCAGTATTATCATTAGTATTATATAAACAGTTAGAACAGTCACCTCCTCACACTCGGCCCTGTGGAACA
This sequence comes from Eucyclogobius newberryi, assembly GCF_026437365.1. Taxonomy (NCBI): domain Eukaryota; kingdom Metazoa; phylum Chordata; class Actinopteri; order Gobiiformes; family Gobiidae; genus Eucyclogobius; species Eucyclogobius newberryi. The sequence goes on along the minus strand of NW_027315746.1, from coordinate 8,507,522 downwards.
CCACCAGTATTATCATTAGTATTATATAAACAGTTAGAACAGTCACCTCCTCACACTCGGCCCCGTGGAACACCACCAGTATTATCATTAGTATTATATAAACAGTTAGAACAGTCACCTCCTCACACTCGGCCCCGTGGAACACCACCAGTATTATCATTAGTATTATATAAACAGTTAGAACAGTCACCTCCTCACACTCTGCCCTGTGGAACACCACCAGTATTATCATTAGTATTATATAAACAGTTAGAACAGTCACCTCCTCACACTCGGCCCTGTGGAACACCACCAGTATTATCATTAGTATTATATAAACAGTTAGAACAGTCACCTCCTCACACTCGGCCCTGTGGAACACCACCAGTATTATCATTAGTATTATATAAACAGTTAGAACAGTCACCTCCTCACACTCGGCCCCGTGGAACACCACCAGTATTATCATTAGTATTATATAAACAGTTAGAACAGTCACCTCCTCACACTCGGCCCCGTGGAACACCACCAGTATTATCATTAGTATTATATAAACAGTTAGAACAGTCACCTCCTCACACTCGGCCCTGTGGAACACCACCAGTATTATCATTAGTATTATATAAACAGTTAGAACAGTCACCTCCTCACACTCGGCCCTGTGGAACACCACCAGTATTATCATTAGTATTATATAAACAGTTAGAACAGTCACCTCCTCACACTCGGCCCCGTGGAACACCACCAGTATTATCATTAGTATTATATAAACAGTTAGAACAGTCACCTCCTCACACTCGGCCCCGTGGAACACCACCAGGCTGTCACACTCTCTACATTTGGAAGGAGCTCGTAGTTTTCTCAGTCGGTGCGTTTGAGCGGCTTTGGACATCAGAGCGTTTCTGAACGGGCCCGGAGAGCTCGCCGTCTCCGTCACCATCTCTGCCAGGCCTGCAACCACAAAGAACAACAACGGGTTTCACACCAACAACGGGTTTCAGGCTCCTAGTCCTCGTATTAATCCAGGTTTAGTTTCAGGTTTAGTTTCGGGTTTAGTCATGATCTAGTCTAGGTTTAGTTTCAGGTTTAGTCATGATCTAGTCCAGGTTTAGTTTCAGGTTTAGTTTCGGGTTTAGTCATGATCTAGTCTAGGTTTAGTTTCAGGTTTTATCATGATCTAGTCCAGGTTTAGTTTCAGGTTTAGTTTCGGGTTTAGTCATGATCTAGTCTAGGTTTAGTTTCAGGTTTTATCATGATCTAGTCCAGGTTTAGTTTCAGGTTTAGTTTCAGGTTTAATCATGATTTAGTCCAGGTTTAGTTTCAGGTTTAGTTTCAGGTTTAGTCATGATCTAGTCCAGGTTTAGTTTCAGGTTTAGTCATGATCTAGTCCAGGTTTAGTTTCAGGTTTAGTCATGATTTAGTCCAGGTTTAGTTTCAGCTCTAGTCCTCGTTAACGTCCAGGTTTAGTTTCAGGTTTAGTCATGATCTAGTCCAGGTTTAGTTTCAGCTCTAGTCCTCGTTAACGTCCAGGTTTAGTTTCAGGTTTAGTGATGATCTAGGCCAGGTTTAGTTTCAGGTTTAGTCATGATGTAGTCCAGGTTTAGTTTCAGGTTTAGTTTCGGGTTTAGTCATGATCTAGTCTAGGTTTAGTTTCAGGTTTTATCATGATCTAGTCCAGGTTTAGTTTCAGGTTTAGTTTCAGGTTTAATCATGATTTAGTCCAGGTTTAGTTTCAGGTTTAGTTTCAGGTTTAGTCATGATCTAGTCCAGGTTTAGTTTCAGGTTTAGTCATGATCTAGTCCAGGTTTAGTTTCAGGTTTAGTCATGATTTAGTCCAGGTTTAGTTTCAGCTCTAGTCCTCGTTAACGTCCAGGTTTAGTTTCAGGTTTAGTCATGATCTAGTCCAGGTTTAGTTTCAGCTCTAGTCCTCGTTAACGTCCAGGTTTAGTTTCAGGTTTAGTGATGATCTAGGCCAGGTTTAGTTTCAGGTTTAGTCATGATGTAGTCCAGGTTTAGTTTCAGGTTTAGTCATGATGTAGTCCAGGTTTAGTTTCAGGTTTAGTCATGATCTAGTCCAGGTTTAGTTTCAGGTTTAGTCATGATCTAGTCCAGGTTTAGTTTCAGGTTTAGTCATGATGTAGTCCAGGTTTAGTTTCAGGTTTAGTCATGATCTAGTCCAGGTTTAGTTTCAGGTTTAGTCATGATCTAGTCCAGGTTTAGTTTCAGGTTTAGTCATGATCTAGTCCAGGTTTAGTTTCAGGTTTAGTCATGATCTAGTCCAGGTTTAGTTTCAGGTTTAGTGATGATCTAGGCCAGGTTTAGTTTCAGGTTTAGTCATGATGTAGTCCAGGTTTAGTTTCAGGTTTAGTCATGATGTAGTCCAGGTTTAGTTTCAGGTTTAGTCCTGGTTTCAGTCCCAGTTTCAATGTGCTGAATGTCGCACTAAGAGACATAGACAGAGACACAGATCAGAGGTTCCCGAGCCCGAGCTAGCGTCCACATTTGACCCGGATGCCCTACCGTTGTCCGAGGGCGACGGCGGCTCTCGCTCGTCCAGGTCGTCGGCTGAAGACATGGTCCCGGTGGACGGCGTCCGGGGCAGGCGCCGCTTGAAGTCTCCTGTCCACAGACCAGATGAAACCGTGAGGTCGAGTCTCCGCCGGTACAAATACACTTTGTTTCAATCCCGACTCGGAGGAGGAAGTAGCGGGCGTGGTCAGAGATAGGGAAGTAACACACAACTACTACCTCGTTATCTGATACGGTTGTGTACCTCAAACGCAATTTCACGTGTGTTTCATTCAGATTTAAGGAAATAAAATTAGGGCAATGTGTTATTGACTCTGTAAAACTCGTGTGCGCTGAGCAAACTGCCATTTTAATATATTCTCCTTTTGTTTTAATTCAAGAAAGACACAATTCATATGTACAGACACAGACACAGACAACAAAATAAAAAATATATATTATAAAAGAAGAAAAAAAAATACTGAAAAAAATTGAAAATTTAAATTTAGGAAAAGTAAGGCATCCACGAAAAAAGAAAGCAAAAATGAAAGATTAATCTAATTTTAAGTTAATTTCTAGTAATTTGGTTAATTAACAAACTATAACTAAGACAACTACTCGTCATATTAAAAAAAAAAATTAAGAAAAAAGGAAAAACAACACTTTGGTCAATAAATACAAGTTTTTAAAAAGATTTGAAGCGTAAATTGACACAAAAAAAAACAAATGAAACAAAACAATTTACCGATATAATATAAGCCTAAAGGTGAAATTAACATAAAACTATGGAATAAAATATATATAGGCAAAGCAGTGGTGGAAAGAGAACTGGAAATGTGTAAATAAAACTACAGTTACATGGCTAATAAAGTACTCAAGTAGAAGAAATACTGCTAAATTCATAATTAAAAGGTAAAAGTATAAAGTACTCACTCATCACAATTTTAGATTCATTTTTTTCTGTCTTTCATACAGGACTTGATCAATTAAACAGTAAAACTGAATTCAGCCGTCATAAACCGCAAACTGCATATTCTCTGTGCGTTATTGTGTGGTATTATGTATTATTGTGTGGTATTATGTGTTATTGTGTGGCATTATGTGTTATTGTGTGGTATTATGTGTTATTGTGTGGTATTATGTGTTATTGTGTAGTATTAAGTGTTATTAAGTGTTATTGTGTGGTATTAAGTGTTATTAAGTGTTGTTGTGTGGTATTGAGTGTTATTGTGTGGTATTAAGTGTTATTGTGTGGTATTAAGTGTTATTGTGTTGTATAAAGTGTTATTAAGTGGTATTAAGTGTTATTGTGTAGTATTAAGTGTTATTGTGTGGTATTAAGTGTTATTGTGTGGTATTAAGTGTTATTGTGTGTTATTGCGTGGTATTACGTGTTATTGTGTGGTATTAAGTGTTATTGTGTGGTATTACGTGTTATTGTGTGGTATTAAGTGTTATTGTGTGGTATTACGTGTTATTGTGTGGTATTAAGTGTTATTGTGTGTTATTGTGTGGCATTAAGTGTTATTGTGTGTTATTGTGTGGTATTACGTGTTATTGTGTGGTATTAAGTGTTATTGTGTGTTATTGTGTGGCATTAAGTGTTATTGTGTGTTATTGTGTGGTATTAAGTGTTATTGTGTGTTATTGCGTGGTATTACGTGTTATTGTGTGGTATTAAGTGTTATTGTGTGGTATTACGTGTTATTGTGTGGTATTAAGTGTTATTGTGTGTTATTGTGTGGCATTAAGTGTTATTGTGTGTTATTGTGTGGTATTACGTGTTATTGTGTGGTATTACGTGTTATTGTGTGGTATTAAGTGTTATTGTGTGGTATTACGTGTTATTGTGTGGTATTAAGTGTTATTGTGTGTTATTGTGTGGTATTATGTGTTATTGTGTGTTATTGTGTGGTATTATGTGTTATTGTGTGTTATTGTGTGGTATTACGTGTTATTGTGTGTTTAGAAAGAAGCAGAAACATTGAGACAGCTGTAGATTAGGAAAATTGTGACTTTCGCGTTGTACTTGTACTTGTACCTCGTAAGACTTTAAATGTGCACAGTTATACGGCTAGAACTAAACTCAATTACAAGTACACAAAAACCTACAATTCCAGCAACGTGAGTATTTGTATTTAGTTATTTTCCGCTCTTAAGTACAGTACAAGCCCCAACTAATCATACATTTGATCAAACAGGGCCTTTCTGGAAACTTTACAAAAGATTAAAAGACATAAACACATAAAATACAACATAAAAAGGCACTCCTGCCTCTGGTGTTGCACGTACCTGGACTGGCGGTGGGCGAGTCCATGGAGCGGGACTCGCTGCTGCCCCCTGCGCTCTCAGAGTCGCTGCACATGCCCCCGTGACTGCCCGGGGACCCCGAAAACCAGGCCCGGTGCGGCGCTTGTGTCCTGGCGGCTGAGCAAAACAACATGGGGACACGTTCAGTGCGCCGGGCGACTGGAGAAATGCCCCACGGCCGCGCTTTAAGCGATCGAGACGGTTTCCGTGAGTCACTGTGTTAGGTAAAGTCCCTCTGACTAGTTTGTTCTGCAAAAACACTGAGTTGCAACATATTTTTAAATGTTTTACTTTTGTTTTGAAAGGTAAAGCTCTATATTTAACTTTGTAGGAATTCAAAAATAAAAAAATAATAATGCTTAAGATAGAGGAGATTAAATCATAATCTAAGTGAGGAAAAAATCTTTGATATATAAACTATTAAACCTAAAAAACTTCACCCCAAAAAATAACAATGATTAAAAAAAAATAAAATTAAAACTTAAATGTCACAAAAGGTGTTATAGGGTGTAAAAGTTATAAAATTTCGCACAATAATAATAATAATGATTAAAAAAAATATCTTAAAAAAACTTAAATGTCACAAAAGGTGCTATAGGGTGTAAAAGCAATAAAATTCAGCACAAAAACAATAATAATGATTAAAAAAAATATTTAAAAAAAACTTTAAATGTCACAAAAGTGTTATCTTTCTGTCTCTCAGTTGTTGTAGTTGGTGTGTATTCAGGGTTGCCAGATTTTCAATAAGCAACAAGCGACAGAGCCAAAAAAGCACAACAAGAGTGCTAATGAGACGCGCACATTCAAAGAGATTTTCAACATCATCACCATCAGCTTTGAAACATGGATCAACAGTTTAAAGGCTGTATTTCTGTCATTATTATTCAAACAGACCTGGAAAAAGTCTAAAAATCTCCTCTTTTAACACACAATAAAGCGGTCACCTATGCGCTGCAGGTCCGTGTCGTCTCCGCTCAGGACGTCGCAGGAGGTGATGGACGCCTGGGACAGGTTTCCATGGGACGAGTGAGTGCTGCCCACAGAGCGCTTGTTGAAGATAAACCTGTAAATATAACACCTTCAGTTAGTCCGTGAGCAGAGGAAGGAGGCGGGACTAAAAGGCTACTGCTGTTCACAAACTGTACGCAGGAGTTTTAAGCACTTTAAGTTCAGTTTTCAGTACATGGAAAATGTACTATACTTTTTGTCTGAGTTTTTGTTGTTGTTTTGAATATTACGCAGTAGAAATACACAACACAAACAGTTTTTTATTTGATTTAATCTATATTTTGGATTGATACTTGCTCAAATGAGCACCCAGTTTTAATACAGCCTTTAGTATTGGTAGTGTTGCTAGTATTAGTATTAGTATCTGATTTTCCTATACTTTTGATCACGCTCATTGAAGTCGCTGTGATTATAAATACACAGTGTAATATAACGTTAGTAGAGCGACACAGTTGATTGTTTTTAGACCAGTCAAGTTTATTATATATGGACAGTTGATTGTCAATTCCGATCCTACAATAATAATTTAAAAAGGCACTTTTAGACAGTAGTATAGTGCTTTTTTCATGTTGCCATGTGGTCTTATATTTAAGATCATTGTAAAACAGTTTTTTTCCTTATGTCATTCTTTTCTCTCAGCACTTTCTAAAGGAGTGTGTTTGAGCATGTGAGAGCTTCTGAACAACCTCAGACTCTCACGCTCTCAGGCTCCTGCACTCACACCACAGAGATTTCCTCAGGAAGAGCCCCCTCTCTCCCCCTCTCTCTCTCTCTCTCTCTCTCTCTCCCCCTCTCTCTCTCTCTCTCTCTCTCTCTCCCCCTCTCTCTCTCTCTCTCTCTCCCCCTCTCTCTCTCTCTCCCCCTCTCTCTCTCTCTCTCTCCCCCCCCCCTCTCTCTCTCTCTCTCTACCCCTCTCTCTCTCTCTCTCTCTCTGCTGTCCTCGTCTCTCCCTCCTCGCTCCCTCTCTCTCTACACTCATCTCTTTCTCCCCCCTCTCTCTCCTTCCCCTCTCTCTACCTCTCTCTTCTTCTCTCCCTCACTCTGCACTCATTTCTCCTCTCTCTCTTCTCTCTCCCTCCTCTCTGTCTGCACTCCTTTCTCCTCCCTCTTTCCCTCCTCTCTCTCTCCCTCTCCCTCTCCCCCCTCTCTCTACCTCCCTCTCTCCTCCTCCCTCTGAGCTGCTGCCTCTGCCTCAGTAGAACAGCTCGTCCGAACACCAGCTCGGGGAGAACAGGGCGGGGCCAAAGCATTTCCAAACACAGTGCCGTGTGCCGAGTTTTTAAGGCGTGAACCAATGAAACATTTTAGAAAACAGATCTCCACCCAACCATGACACACGCTAACCAAGACCACAAGATCTTTCCTGGTTCATGGTAGATCTATAAAGAAAACTTATCCAAATCTGACTTTCTAGTTGTTACTATTACTATTAGGGTTGTCAAAAGTATCAAGTGTCTTTGCTCATCGCTAATAAGCCACTGACCACTAAATAAAATGAATAAAATGAATAAAATGAATAAAATGAATAAAATGAATAAATGAAATAAATAAAATAAATAAAATAAATAAAATAAATAAAATAAATAAAATAAATAAAATAAATAAAATAAATAAAATAAAAACAAAAACAATACAAAAACAATAAATAAAATATAGCCGCAAGCGGCAATGATCGGCCCTCGCTACGCCGCCGCCACACCGCAAGAGGAGGGGGCGCTAACGCGCCCCAATTGTCCTTTTATTACGCCTACTGCTGAATCTGTGACGCTGTCACATCTTCTCCCCTTTGTTTTACCATCAAAAAGCAATTTTATTTTGAATTCTTGGCAAAATGTGCGGCTTTGCCGCACAGACACCGTGACTCTTTGAATAAAAATGTGGATACCTTTTGATGGTCCACCACTGAAGATGAGTCTCACCAAATTTCAGGTTAATAGGGCTAACGCCCTGGGAGGAGTTTGTGAAAGTCTAAAGTGTAAACATGTTCTGGCGATTTCCCCATTGGAATAACATGGGAGGTTTTGGTCATCGCTACGGCAACGCCATAACAATTATGACATGGGTCTCACTGACTTTTTTGATGGGGATGCCAAAATTGAGTTGTGTGTCAAATTTCAGATAATTTCGCAAAACTAAACATTCAACCTCCATATAAAATCTGTAGGGGGCGCTGTGGCGCCAAATAAATTTATTTCACTTCAAGTAGGTTTAAGGCAAAGAGTTTAACAACTGATTCTAATTTGACGCAATTCGGACTTTATCTGCGCAAACGGCAGAAATTTTACATATGGGAGATTTCTGAAATTCTAGCTACAGTTTACAGCTACAGACCGTGAGAGGTATCAATGTAATTTGGATAACTTTTGATGTCCCACTCCTCAGTAGCATTTTCACCAAATTTCAGCTTTTTAGGGCCAACGCCCTGGGAGGAGTTCGTAAAAGTACGACGTTTGGAAAAACTCCGAAGTCATGTTTAGCCATTTTTGAAGCAATATGGCAGACATTTGGTTGGGCAGACGGCGTTGCCGTAATAATATTTTTTACTTCTCTTGTCACCATCTACCTCTGCGCCAAATTTCATGATTCTACGATCAGATTTTTTTTGGGTCATTTCCCATCCCTCAATGCATTTTTGGTACATTTGGGGGCGCTGACGCGCCAATTTTTTTTATTTTAGAAAAGGGAAATAGCCAGAATGTAGAGAGGCACGATTTTTAGAGGTGTGCAAATTTTTGTGACTTTTCGTCAATGTTCACTGGGTGAAAAATGGGGGGGTTGGCCCCTAGAAGAAGAAGAAAGAATTAAAGCCGCAAGCGGCATCCAACGGCCCTCGCGGGCCGCCGGCCTTCCGACTCTGCGCTTTCGACTTGATAAAGATGGCGCCCTTATTGTGTTGAATAAAAAAAGAACTTGACAGACGGCGACACATTGGACATGGCCAATCCAGTGCAAATGAACACAAGTGTCAGTCAAATTTGCTGCACCGCCGCACAGAGACCGCAGCACTTGGAATAAAAATATGGATAACTTTTGATGCCCCGCTTGTGTAGATGATTTTCCCCAAATATGAGCTTGATCGAGCTATTGCCCACAGAGGAGTTCATTAAAGTGTGAAGCGTAAATGTGAACATTTCAGAGATTTCGCTGTTTTCCCATTTCTGACATATATTTGCGGGTCCGCCACACAGAGACCGTAGCACTTAGAATCAAAATATGGAAAAGTTTTGATGCCCCGCTTGTGTAGATGATATTCTCCAAATATGAACTTGATCGGACAATCGCCCTAGGAGGAGTTCGTTAAAGTGTGAAGCGTAAAAATGTGGTGATTTGAGCAATTCTATGATTTTCCCATAAGGATAACATGGGATGTTTCTGTCATCGCTACGGTTACGCCGTACAAAATATGACTTTGGCTCTCATACTTTTGTGATCAGGATGGCAAATTAGAATTTTGTTCAAAATATCATGTCATTTGGAAAAACTCTATTGTTTATAGGCCACTCTGAAGGCCAAATAGTCAGAATTCTGGGAAACGTTTGCGGCTCCGTCGCACAGAGACCGTAAAAGTTATCCTTAAAATTTGGATAACTTTAGATGCCCCACTTGTCTAGAGGACATACACCGATTTTGAGGTCGGTGGGCAAAACGCACAAGGAGGACTTCGTTAAAGTGTAAAACATAAAAATGTGGATATTCGAGAGATTTAGCGGTTTTCCCATAGGGATAACATGGGAGGTTTATGTCATTGCTACGACTACGCCGTAAAAATTAAGGCATTTGTCTGATTGGCTTTTTTGATCGCGACGCCAAAATAGAATTTTGGGTAAAGTTTAGAAAATTTTGGTAAAACTAATTTTTGACCTTCAATGTTAATTTAAAGGTCACTCTGTAGAGGGCGCTATCGCGCCCATTTCAATTTTGTCATCATAAACTGGTCCAAACTAGAAAGTTGAACAACTGATTCAAATTTGGTCCTAATCGGACTTGTTTTGATCAAATGGGAACAAGTTTTAGATCTGCAATATCCCAAAATAAGTTGTCCAACTTTGCGGCTGCGCCGCACACAGACCGTAAAAGGTATCTCAAAAAATTGGATAACTTTAGATGCCCCACTTGTCCAGAGGACGTCCGCCGATTTTGAAGTCGGTGGGCAAAACGCCCTAGGAGGAGTTCGTCAAAGTTTGACGTGAACAAAATGGCTAACACAGCGTGTTTTCATTTTCAAAGGAAGATGGCGGGCATAGGGTAATTCTGGGGGCGTGGCCACAATAATATTTGTTTTTTGTCCTCACAAGAGGAATGCGTGTTCCGAATTTCGTAGCTCTACGACAAAGTTGACCTCGGGGCGTCTCCCATAGGCGTAATGTATTTTGACTTTTGTCGGTGGCGTTGTCACGCCATTTTTTAACGAAAAAAAAAATGGCCCAGAAAAAACAAAATTTTTCGCCGATTTTGAATTTTGGGTAAAGTTTGGTGAGTTTTTGAGCATGTTCAGGGGGTAAAATTAGAGCTCAAAAAGCAGAAGAACAAGAAAAATAATAAAAAAATATAGCCGCAAGCGGCAATGATCGGCCCTCGCCACGCCGCCGCCACGCCGCCGCCACACCGCCGCCACGCCGCAAGAGGAGGGGGCGCTAACGCGCCCCAATTGTCCTTTTATTACGCCTACTGCTGAATCTGTGACGCTGTCACATCTTCTCCCCTTTGTTTTACCATCAAAAAGCAATTTTATTTTGAATTCTTGGCAAAATGTGCGACTTTGCCGAACAGACACCGTGACTCTTTGAATGAAAATGTGGATAACTTTTGATGGTCTTGAAGATGAGTCTCACCAAATTTCAGGTTAATAGGGCTTTTTGTGACTTTTCGTCAATGTTCACTGGGTGAAAAATAGGGGGGTTGGTCCCGAGAAGAAGAAGAAGAAAGAAAGAAAGAATAATATTCCGATGCGAAAACAATGTTTCCCATTTTTCAAATATCATAAACTATACATTTTCGGAAAGCGCTCGCGCTTTCCTACCTCATGGTGTGGGTCCCTGGTCACTGACGGGTACTTTCGATAATTTTGAGTGGGCTCCGCCCACTTTGTGTTTTTGGCCCTCTATACAGTAATAATGTTCAATTTTTGCCTTACATGCTTATATGCACGGAACATGCAAGAGATGGGGAACGTATTCGTGAGCTACTTAGGGCAAATGAGTGCTTTATATGGGGATGACGATGTAAAGTGCTCGTTCAGTGCAAACTTTTGCACGGGCTTCGCCCGTTTACAACGGTAATGTTCCATTTTCCTACAACTAATTAGCATGCACGGGGCGTGCATGAGTGGAGGAGTGCGTTAGTGAGTGTTTGGAAGCTTCGCACGGCCTTACGAGACTAATAGGCCTCTCGCCAGCTTGTGGCGCTCGGGCCTAATAAATACAATTAATAAATACAAAAAATAACAAAAAATAAATAATAAATAAATTGAAAATAAATTGAATATAAATTTAAAATAAATTCTAAAAATCAAATTAAAATATAAGCTTGTACCTGGTGCTGGTGCTGTCTGAGGAGATGGAGTCCGAATGCAGACGTTCCTTCGGTAGATTTCTTGGCAGATTTCGCACAAACTCGGAGTAGCACTCGCCGGGCTCGTACAGTTTGGCGCTGTCACTCAAAGCCTGATAGTGAGTGGGTAAAGAGGCGTTCAGGGCCTGCTGCATCTGGAACCAGTTCACTGTCACCTGAAACACAACACATGAATGTCACGTGTTTGTTACTAATGGACTAATGGAGTTTGTATTAAAGGGCCTCTATACAATTCTTTGCATGTTATGAAGTAAAATCTGTTTTTCTCCAGTACAGATGTGTTGTGAGAGCATCTACTCTTTTTCTGCCTCTAATTATAGTGTTTTATTCTCAGAGAAGCAGGAAGTGTGCCGTTAGCATGCTAATGTTAGTTAACTTTACCGTGGCAGCTCAGAAAGTTGTGAAAAACACTTTTAAACTCATTGTGGAGAATATTTCGACATATTTAGATACCTGCAAAGAGTTTAAAATGAACTAGATCTGTTTTAACACTTTTTAAGACAGGTGCAGCCCCTTTAACTTTTATTCTAATACTGGAATGGCTTTGGATAGGCTAATATACAGTGTTTTAATAAATACAATTTAACCCTTCGGGGTCGACGCCCGCGCCGGCGCGTGTGAAAACATGGTCGGCTTTAGGACCCTGTAGCATGAAAACCAAACAACGTAGACGGCTGCCGTTGACGTCATACGGAAGTGGGGACCCGTAGCAACATCTGAGTTTTTGTTTTTTTCGAATCCACCAGATAAAACCAAAGTTATGAACGTTTCAATTCCATTAAAAATTTGCGGAAAAATATGCGCTCTTTTCTGCGCGCGTTACATTTCTTATAATAACTTTGTCGTCTTTTGTGATAAAACGAAACGGAAAAAAACGTTAGCCTTGTGCTAACCCGGATGTTCAGGACGCACACGAGGAACGTAAACATTAGTAACATGACAATTAGTCAAAGAGGAAGAACGAACGAGAGGAATTATACTGTTTTTGAGTAGTTTTGGAGAGTTTTAGTATTTCATTGTCAGTAATATAGTTGTGAAGCAAAATGAGGGGCACACTTCATGTTGATCAAGTTTAGACCTGGTTTAGACCTGCTTTGGTCCTGGTTTAGTCCTGGTTTAGACCTGGTTTAGTCCTGGTTTAGTCCTGGTTTAGACCTGGTTTAGTCCTGGTTTAGTCCTGGTTTAGTCCTGGTTTAGACCTGGTTTAGTCCTGGTTTAGACCTGGTTTGGTCCTGGTTTAGTCCTGGTTTAGTCCTGGTTTAGTCCTGGTTTAGACCTGGTTTGGTCCTGGTTTAGTCCTGGTTTAGTCCTGGTTTAGACCTGGTTTAGTCCTGGTTTAGTCCTGGTTTAGACCTGGTTTAGTCCTGGGTTAGACCTGGTTTAGTCCTGATTTAGACCTGGTTTAGACCTGGGTTGGACCTGGTTTAGACCTGGTTTAGACCTGGTTTAGAGTTCCTTCTGAACATCACTCACATGGAAGTACAAGGTCTGTGATGTGGCTCTCTGTGTCATTTTGGACTGAAACTGTTTTGAGAAGTTGCACAAATAGAAAAACGCCTGAGGATTTACCTACTTTTTATTGTAAATAGTGGTTTATTGCTTGTATATATCACAAAAATACTTTTATATGTTCATATTCGCACCTTGTGGTTCAGTTTGAACCTTTTTAAACGCTTGGTTGAGCATGTTTGAGGGTTTCACAATGAAAAAAACATAATTTTTCTAGACGGACTTTGCGTTTTCTGTGTGTGTTTAGGTCCAGTGTGTTGAAATAGTATGTCAAAGTGAAAAACTAACTAACTCATCATATAGGTGAGGTTGTGCTGAAAAAAAAGATACCCAACATTGGTCTGGTAACCATTTATTAATGTAGTATATCAGGGCAAAATTGAAGGTACCCAAAAACGGCCCAAAAAGCTCCGGACCCCGAAGGGTTAAGAGCACATTTATCATTGCTTAACTGCAGCTACAAATACTGAATAAACAACAATATTACTTTATTTTCCCAGTGTATATGCATCATAAAGTAAGTTTTTAAGTAAGTGTTTAAGTAGTTATATGATCAATAGTAAAGGTGGGAGTTGTTTAGAAGTTATTCCAAATTTGAATATCGAGTAATTCGTTTATAATAAAAATAAAATGCTTAAAACTCATAAGGGTTCATAGTAGAGTTCATGCACTTTGGCGGGTAACTAGTTTCAAATTTGCCAGAATCTTGAACCTCAATGTCACATTTAAAGACAATTAATTAATTTAGTCAATATTTCCCGCCCACAGCTACAGGTCAATATTGAATCTGGAGAATGTACAAATCCAAACAGAACTGGATGATTGATTGGTTGTCATCAAGAGTCTTTGAGCTTTTCTTATGATTTACTTTGGAAAAAAAAACATTATACCATCAATATAAAATGTAAGAGCAGTTCAAACACAGTGTAAATTGTGCGTGGAAAGGACGGTCACTCACGGCTTTGAGGGTGAGGTCACACTGGAACACCGTCTCTCGGATCTGGGTGAGGATGGTGCTTTTGGCGTTGGCCATGTCCATCTTCCTGACTCCAGATTCAGCCAAACAGCTCTGGTACTGGTCCTGCGCCTCTTCGAACTGGAACGGCACCAACACCATCAAACTACTGCGGTCGGTCAGTATCAAACTACTGCAGTCGCTCAGTATCAAACTACTGCGGTCGCTCAGTATCAAACTACTGCGGTCGCTCAGTATCAAACTACTGCGGTCGCTCAGTATCAAACTACTGCGGTCGCTCAGTATCAAACTACTGCTGTCGCTCAGTATCAAACTACTGCGGTCGCTCAGTATCAAACTACTGCGGTCGCTCAGTATCAAACTACTGCTGTCGCTCAGTATCAAACTACTGCGGTCGCTCAGTATCAAACTACTGCGGTCGCTCAGTATCAAACTACTGCGGTCGCTCAGTATCAAACTACTGCTGTCGCTCAGTATCAAACTACTGCGGTCGCTCAGTATCAAACTACTGCTGTCGCTCAGTATCAAACTACTGCGGTCGCTCAGTATCAAACTACTGCGGTCGCTCAGTATCAAACTACTGCGGTCGCTCAGTATCAAACTACTGCTGTCGCTCAGTATCAAACTACTGCGGTCGGTCGGTCATTAAGAGTCTCGTGCAGTCAGCGTTTTGAGTTTGTAACGTGCAGAAAGTTCATATGTTAGAGTTTTATGTTTTATGTTTCCATGTGCACCATAAACCTGATCATTGTCTGATTTCTCGAGTTACCAAAAAAGGGCAAACTAATTAAACTAAGACAAAAATGGAAAAGAAAATGTTAAAGATTCAAAGTTTGTTGTGCATTGTTTAGTTCTGGTTGCAGACCTGGAGAGTTTAATTGAGACAAATTTAGACCTGATTTAAACCCAATTTTGTCCTGGTTTGTATTGGTTCAGTCCTTCTTTCGAGTGTTTTTCATTCTGTTTTGCTCAGTAATGCTTTTAATATCATGTACTTTGATATCATACATACATACAATGAAATCAATGCACAATTAAACCTGACCGCCATCGAAACCTGACCGCCCCGGCACGCCGCTCTCCCCGCCTGACCACCGCAATGGCTCCAAATGTGTACCGTTGCCGTAAAACAAACCTAGCTCTATTCTGAAGGAGACCTTCTGTTTAATATTGATTTAATATGAATTAAATAATAGGTGGTACACTGATTACTCTTTTCAATCTCTTCTTCATCTTCTTCTTCTTCTATGGTGTTTTATGGCGTCTGGTATCCAAGTGTCACATCACTGCCAGACTTTATGTATTCTCGCATAGCAACCGTAACTGTGATGTCAGGATTCATCGTTATAAAAGCCAATATTCTAGAATGTCCCTTTAATTCACCTTCTTCTTCTTCTTCTTCTTCTTTGGCGTTTCATGGCGGTTTTTATTTGTTTCAGACAAGTGTGAAGGAGGATAAAGTCTAAAGAATAAAGTCTGGCAGTAATGTAACTCTTGGATACCAGCCGCCATACAACACCAAAGAAGAAGAAGTAGTTCCAGGACTTTGCTCCGTCAAACAGAACGACTCCACACAATTCAACGTGACATGAAGCCCGGACGCACATGGAGTGAGGAGGACGCCTCAGACGCCTCAGACGTGGACGCCGGTGTCCAGAGTACGGGTGGCACAGAAACACCTGAAGGAGGCGCCTGTCGGAAGAGAAGGTGGATCCTCGGGGACGAGCCTGCAGGAGTCCCCCAGGATCCAGCCACAGCAGAGAGCCAGACGGCCCTCGAGCTTATGAAAACTAAAGCCGAACTTCAAGAAGAGCTCCAGAGGAACTGCGATCTGGTGCAAAAGATGGAAAACGTTCTGGCCCAACTGGAACAGCTCATTTTAGTCAAAAGTGAGGAAAAGCTGAAGGTGGAGGAACGAAAGGCCCTCCTTACTCTGTCAAAAGAGAAGTTGGCAGAGGTTCAAATCGGACGCGAGAAACTTGAACGTTGTCTTCTGAAAGAGCTCAAAGAAAAGGAGATAACGGCGCATGTGGCTCGATATCAGGATGAGATTAAGTCTATGAAGGACGCACCTGACGCCTACGCTGCTCGATTAGAAAAGAAAGTAGAAGAACTGGAAGAGGAGCTCAGGGCCAGAGACAAACTTGTACAGGAGTTACATCGAGAAAAAGAGGCGGGCGCTGAGACGGAGTGTAAGCTGAGGGAGCTCGTGGAGGCGCACGAACACCACGCCGCTCAGTTAGAGAGAACCGTCGAAACGCTCGAACAGAACGCCGCCATCAGAAAGCAGCTCGTACAACAGCTACAATGGGATAAACAGGACTTAAAAGAGTTCTGGAGGGAGAGAGAGAGACGCTACATCGCTAACGCAAGAGCCATCTTAGAAATGTAAGGAGGGAGCGATGGAGACGGATGAGTAGGTGAAGGAGGAGGAGGAGGAGGAGGAGGAGGAGGAGGAGGAGGAGGAGAAGAAAGGAGGAAGCAGAACGGAGAAAGAGGGAAGGAGAAAAGGAGAACGGAGAAAGAGGAAGGAGAACGGAGAAAGAGGAAGGAGAACGGAGAAAGAGGAAGAAGGAAGGAGAAAGGAGGAAGGAAGATGGGAGGAAGGAAGGAAGGAAGAAGGGAGGAAGGAGGGAAGGAAGGAAGGAAGGAAAGAAGGAAAGAAGAAGGAAGAAGGAAGGAAGGAAGGAAGAAAGAAGGAAGAAGCGCTTGCCTCCCAAGAAGAAGTCATGGGTTCAATTCCCGGGCCAGACCAACATCACATGATCTCTCTGGGTGGAGTCTGCATGTTCTCCCTGTGTTACCGTGGGTTCTCTGGCTCCTCCCACCATCCAAAGCATGCATGTGTTAGGCAAAACTGGCAACTCGAGTTGGCCACTGTCCAGGGTGTACCCCGTCTAAGGCCCAAAGTCACTGGGGTAGGCTCCAGTCACCCGCGACCCCTAACGGAATAAAGCGGTAGAAAATGAAGAAGAAGAAGAAGACGAAACCGACTAATAACAATGACCCTCGCCATTTCGGTCACTCTCGCCAAATGTCTCGCCCTCGCTCAAGTCCACCGGAGCCTTCGGAGGTCCACATGCTCAGTCAGCGGACCCTCTGTACAGAACATTTGTCTTTTTACGGCGGCGTGTCTGATGGTCCCACCTTCTGCAGCGCCTCCTCCTCCAGTCGCCTCTTCTTCTCCAGCTGTTTGGTCGTCTCGTCCTGGGACCGCTGCGTGGACGTTTGGGCCTTCTGGTAGTCCTCGGCCCTCTGGCTCTTCAGCGCTCGGGCCTTACGCAAGCACACGTCCGCCTCTTGCTAAAAAGACAAACAAATGAAACAGAAGATGATCATGACGTCAATTGATATCTGCCTCGGTCAGTCCTTGGTCGTTCCTTGGTCAGTCCTTGGTCGTTCCTTGGTCAGTCCTTGGTCAGTCCTTGGTCGTTCCTTGGTCGTTCCTTGGTCAGTCCTTGGTCAGTTTTTGGTAGTTCCTTGGTCAGGCCTTGGTCAGTCCTCGGTCGTTCCTTGGTCGTTCCTTGGTCGTTCCTTGGTCAGTCCTTGGTCAGTTTTTGGTCGTTCCTTGGTCAGTCCTTGGTCAGTTTTTGGTCGTTCCTTGGTCAGTCCTTGGTCAGTCCTTGGTCAGTCCTTGGTCAGTCCTTGGTCGTTCCTTGGTCGTTCCTTGGTCGTTCCTTGGTCAGTCCTTGGTCAGTTTTTGGTAGTTCCTTGGTCAGGCCTTGGTCAGTCCTCGGTCGTTCCTTGGTCGTTCCTTGGTCGTTCCTTGGTCAGTCCTTGGTCAGTTTTTGGTCAGTCCTTGGTCAGTTTTTGGTCGTTCCTTGGTCAGTCCTTGGTCAGTTTTTGGTAGTTCCTTGGTCAGGCCTTGGTCAGTCCTCGGTCGTTCCTTGGTCGTTCCTTGGTCGTTCCTTGGTCAGTCCTTGGTCAGTTTTTGGTCGTTCCTTGGTCAGTCCTTGGTCAGTTTTTGGTCGTTCCTTGGTCAGTCCTTGGTCAGTTTTTGGTCGTTCCTTGGTCAGTCCTTGGTCAGTCCTTGGTCGGTCCTCTATCAGTCCTTGGTCAGTCCTTGGTCAGTTTTTGGTAGTTCCTTGGTCAGGCCTTGGTCAGTCCTCGGTCGTTCCTTGGTCGTTCCTTGGTCGTTCCTTGGTCAGTCCTTGGTCAGTTTTTGGTCGTTCCTTGGTCAGTCCTTGGTCAGTTTTTGGTCGTTCCTTGGTCAGTCCTTGGTCAGTTTTTGGTAGTTCCTTGGTCAGGCCTTGGTCAGTCCTCGGTCGTTCCTTGGTCGTTCCTTGGTCGTTCCTTGGTCAGTCCTTGGTCAGTTTTTGGTCGTTCCTTGGTCAGTCCTTGGTCAGTTTTTGGTCGTTCCTTGGTCAGTCCTTGGTCAGTTTTTGGTCGTTCCTTGGTCAGTCCTTGGTCAGTCCTTGGTCGGTCCTCTATCAGTCCTTGGTCAATCCTTGGTCAGTTTTTGGTCGTTCCTTGATCAGTCCTTGATCAGTCCTTGGTCAGTCCTTGGTCAGTCCTTGGTCGTTCCTTGGTCTTTTCTTGGTCAGTTTTTGGCCGTTCCTTGGTCAGTCCTTGCGATATTAACGGCCAATGAGTAAAAACAACTTAACTAATGAATAATACCTTAAATAGGAATCATTTTTAAAACAATTAGCAGAGAAACTGATGAAACTAAGACAATGAATTGGTCAATAATGTCTTCGTCAACCAAAATTTGTATTAGTGTATTATTTTACGAAGAGATTACCGTATTTTCCGGACTATAAGTCGCACTGGAGTAAAAGTCGCACCAGCCAAAAAATGCATAATAGTGAAGAAAAAAACATATAAGTTGCACTGGAGTATGATGGTCAAATCTAGGACAGAACATGCAATTTTATCGAAAATAAATTCATTCTCATTTTATTATTTCAATGTGATCTTTTTTTTTGTTCAATCATGTGAGCAAAAACTGTAAATATGATTGAATATGAATGAATTTAAACTATAATACTCCCAAACCAATGACAGACACTATGCCAGATACACACTGATGGGCGATTGTGAGGAAGCGTGTGGCTTGTCCAAAGAAGCCAACAACAAAGACATATTTGAAGATCCTGCCGCACTTAAAATACTTGTACATCATGAGGCATAAACAAACACAACCTTGTCATTAGTCTGAGCGCTGAAAACCCAAAAGTATGTGTGAGATGTTTGGAATACCCTTTTCTTCTGCTCCCGCTGCCACTGCTCCTTGATGTCTCTCCTCAGCTTGTCCAGCTCGCTCTTTCGCGCTTGAAGAGGCTTGAAACGCACAAACACGACAACCCGTTACGCAAAGACCCAACGGCGAGAACAGAACTCGATGAACGTTAAACTCACCTGTATGAATTTATTGGACTGGAGCGCCATGGCGGTTTGGATCAGCAACTGGTTGTATTCGATGTCGTTCTTAAAGGTCGACGTGTAGATGTCGCTGAATGGCATGTAGTCCTGGTGTGAAACAAAAGAAAGAGCATTTAATTTGAATATAAAAAAAAAAACACATGATTTTAAATGGAGTTGTTTTCTACCTGTCGACTGGCCAGCGTCTTCGCCGATTCGGCCATTTTGGCGTAGTTCTTTGCATATTCAATATCTGGGAGAAAAAGTGTTTCAGCCAATTTAAATAATGTGGTAAGAAGTGTTTATTTCTAGTTTTGGTTTAGTTCATAAAATAGTAATGCATGATTAATATAGTTTTTTTTATGTAATATTGTCAATTAAACATCATTATTTGCTTTTTAAAATATTCATAAAAGCTCTTAACAATTTATTTTTCTTATCTGCCAACATAGTCATATTTTTTATATTGATTACTCAGTAAAGATTTCATTAAGCGAAATAACTTCAAATACATGTAACCGTATTTTCCGGAGTATAAGTCGCACCAGCCAAAAAAATGCATAATAGAGGAGAAAAAAACATAAGTCGCACTGGAGTATAAAATGCAGTTGCAAGTGTGAAAATAACTAATAATATCACATATAAGTCGCTCCGGAGTATGAGTATGAGTATGAGTATAAGTTAAGTATAAGTACAAGTATAAGCACCCTGGCCAAAACTAAGAAAAAAGGTGCGACTTAGTCCGGAAAATACGGTAATTACCATGTTGTTGTTTTTACAATCTAAATATGATAAATGAAAGAAAGCATTTTAATTTGGATTACTTTCAAAGATAGTCTAAAATCTTATTTATTTTTATTTATTTATTTATTTTTAGATGATTTTGTCAATAAACATCAATATTAGTTGTTTTTTTGTCCAGATCATAATGCTTGAATGCTAAAGTTTTAGTTGTGGGAAACATCCAGATTCATACATTCAGATCCATACATTTGCATATGCTAATTTGTAGTTTTAGGAATTTATCATCAGAATTAAAAGGTATAGTATTCATTGCGATCTTTTGAATAAATGATAATTTATTTTAAAAAAATTTGAAAAAAAATCTTTCCCCCACCGAAAAATGTAACTAGAAAAGTGCTAAAAAAAAAAACACTGAAAAGGAGCAAAGGATCATGGTCTATGTAGTTCACACTGCAATAAAACAATTTATTTTCGCATAGAATCTTATAATCCCATAAATTGTGACGTTATTGCGAGACTTCTGGCGATATCACAACATTTCGATCATAGTTACACCTTTAAAGGCCAGTTTGAAAAAACATGCCATTGTTTATGTAGAAAGCAGACATAAGTGAGTGAAAGTGAGCGTCTCTCACCCATAGCCAGGCGCTTGTCCATCCAGGCCAGCAGGTCCTTGATGTACTTGGACCAGGTCTTGGCGTAGAGCAAAGCCGACTCCACTCCGCTGTCATTCTTCTGCAGCCTCAGGTCCACCTCCTCTTCTCGGGACAGGGACGCCTCTGGAACTGTGCGGACGTAGGAGAGTTTTGTAAAACGTGCAATTACCCCAGAGTCCCACTCCCAAAACCCGATCCACTTCTCCCCGATTCCGACGATCCGACCCAAAAACGCCAAAGGTCCTCGTCGCCCGCTAACGACAGCAATTTCCCTTAGATTTGCTAACTTTCCCGACCACATAAAGACCTCTGACAAGCGACACGATACTCAGTTGGCTCAGAATACGGTGGAATAAACAACAAATAAAACAAATTAAACAATTCGGCAAGAAAAAACAAGGAATAAATGCTACTTTTCACTGCTTTCCATCACTGCATGGAGGTCGTGAAGCGTTTTGTCTTTACACTTTGTCATCATATATAGAGTGTAAGAGATGTCACGATATCTAATGTTTGTAACGATTATTGTGAGAAGAAACGTCACAGTTTAACACTAATTATCCATGATTACTGACAAATAACAAAACAAAATATAGTTAGTATATTTTTTCTATTTTATTGTACGATAGGGACACGCGCTGGAATAGTTTTTTAATTCAACTGTTTTTGACTTTTTTCGGCTGGATTTGAGCGTTTTTCGTTGCGTTCGTTGTGTTGTTGTGACGTGAGCTAGCTCCGAGCGAGCCCACCAGCCCCTCCCCGCGCCCTCCGGCCGCGCTAAAGTACGGCGTGTCGTCGGTACACGTTTACGTACACGTTTATATGAAAGAGGAACTTCACGAACGATCGGGACACGCACTGGAATCGCTTTAAATTAACTTGTTTTGACTTTGTTCGGCTGGATTGAGTGTTTTCGTCGTGTCGTTGCGATGTGTTTTGGCTCTGAGTCCCCCGGCTCCGGCCCCGCCCCGCGTACCGCCCCCCGGCCCCGCCCCCCGTACCGCCCCCCGGCCCCGCCCCCCGTACCGCGTTTCCACAAAGGAGGAACTCATGAAACTGCAGAGAACAGTCGTCTTACCCGGAGATCGTCACGTTATCCCGTCGCAATACTGACCTAACCTAATACTGATGTGCAATTCTGTCGTATGTGCAATTACTGTGAAATTCATGTGCAATCTATGTGCTGTCGTGACACATATTCATGTGCAATTACTGTCGCAATGGTATTTATGTATTTATTTGTCTATGGGAGTTTTTATTTATTTATAGGAGATCTTCTACTGAAAGTGTTTTTTCAGACTTCTTATAAGTAATCTGTTCTTCTGTATCTATCTCTGTATCTACCTGCGTTGCACCAATGAAATTTCCCCATGTGGGACAATAAAGGATTATCTTATCTTATCTTATCTTAAAAGTGACATCTTTACTGTCCTTTCATTCTAGTACGCTACTGTTTTCATGGTTTGTAACCTGCTTTGTGAAATCAAACTTTTTTTCATTTCAAAGTACAATTATTGTGACCAATTTTAATATCGCTTCAATTTATTGTAGTTATTTCTTGTCATTTTATGGTTTTATGATTTAATTTTCATTATATTTACATTTTGCTTCTAAAACGTCACGATTATTGTTTATTTTAGTCCCTACAATTACTATATCATGACCTGACTTGATCATAATCATCAATTAACCGAATAAGCTTCACATCCCGACGTGTACGTTGAATAAATGTTGATAATAAATGGCCACTTGGACGCTCATGCACACATCGTCTTTTATATAACACCGTGATGAAAAGCGGTCCCATCTGTGGACCATCTGACTCAACTTAAAGCCCATATGTTTCCCATCGTACACTGCGCTGCTCCTAAACAGAGGAGGAATGTCAGATATGTGAACGGCGCGGGGGAAAAGCCATCCGCTGCCGTGAAAATACAGCAGGAATAACAGGGGTGGAGGCGAGGGTTTCGGGCGGGTCGACCTCAGGCATCCAGGAGCGCTCGACCTAAATCACCCTAAAGCTGACACTCCGGGAGCCATTAAAGTCCATACGACAGATTCAACTTTTCTTTCTTTTAATTATGACTGAGTTTAGTGGCGTAGAACCTGTGGTAAATATGTATCATAGTTTTACTTCAGTTAAGTCCCCGTTTGCGCAGAAAGTTTGAAAAATAAGAGTTTATAATGACAGGAAGTAGAGCTGAAGCGGAATCCCTCTGTGATGTCATCAACGTGCGACACTGAGACAGTTTACACTTAACTGACACACTTTTCTGACAGTTTAAATGATCATTAAACTAAATAAAGGTGTTATGTGGTATACTTTTTTGTCAAATCATAACTGTTTTGTCATTTATATGGATTGTGGCTCTTGTTTACAGTGTGGTTGCTAGGTAACAGCTGTTGAATTACCTCTATCTATGTCATGTTTGCTGCTTGTGTCCAACCAGGAAGTAAATATATTATACAACTTTACAAAAATGGTAAAACTGCTGAGAATGTTTAGGAAAATCTGAAATTAAATTGTGTTTGCTACGTTTTAGTGAAATGTGCAGTGATTTAGACTTTAAAAGTTTAATATAGTCTGCTTCGTCTTGAGTAGTTTTGAATATTTATCTGTATTTATTGATTTGTTCTCAATGTATGTCTCATGTATTTTTAGTGCTAATTTCATAAATGTTTTGGTAACACTTTATAATAAGGCATAAAAGGGATTTATACATCATTCACACACTAACATTTTATTTGATTTAAAAATATTTAATAGGCTTAGGGTTAATGTTAAAGATTGTTAATGTTTTTTTTTTTGTCAATGACTAATAAATATTCATAAAAGCTTTGTATCTTTGCCTTATTGTTAAGTGTTAACAATGTATTTTTCTCAGTAAATGTATTTTTCATTGTAATTTTTTTTTTATTAATGAAGATGCGATTAAGTCAAATAAATATTGACTTAAAATCTATGTATTATTATGTATCTTTTTCAACCTAAATATGCTTAATTAAAGTAAGCATTTCAACTAGATTAATCTCATTTCCTCCAAACATTACTTTGTTTACCATCAAAAATATGTCTAAAAGATGACATAAATATTTATATAACGTCAACATTTCATTTTTAGAGTGTATTTCCCCTCCTCTATTTGCAACCGGCGCTTGAATAAGAAAAACATATTTGCCTTTGCATTCCTACACGCACGTAAACTGCTTAAAACTAAATATTTGTCCTGCTGTAGATGTATATTTAGCAGTGTGACGCTTTGAGGTACAAACGTTCCGCCGCGTCTTACCTGGGAGCTCGCCTTTCTCGCTCTCGTAGCCCTCGGGATCGGAGGCCAGATTGTCAAAAGACTGAAAAGACATTTAAAATTACAAGGGGCAAACGGCGAGACGAGGCTCGAAAGAGAGACATCAGAGGGAGCTGGGGTTTTCCACGCCCCTATTAAACGCAGAAAAGCCACTCTGAGGGTTTCCACTGGAGCCGGGCTAAAAATACCACTTAACTGCCGCAATACGACTTAACTGCCGCCCTTTGAAACGCTTGTGTTTGAAACGCTCGTGTTTGAAACGCTCGTGTTTGGAACGCTCGTGTTTGGAACGCTTGTGTTTGGAACGCTCGTGTTTGGAACGCTCGTGTTTGGAAGGCTCGTGTTTGGAAGGCTCGTGTTTGGAACGCTCGTGTTTGGAACGCTCGTGTTTGGAAGGCTCGTGTTTGGAACGCTCGTGTTTGGAAGGCTCGTGTTTGAAAGGCTCGTGTTTGGAACGCTCGTGTTTGGAACGCTCGTGTTTGGAACGCTCGTGTTTGAAAGGCTCGTGTTTGAAAGGCTCGTGTTTGGAACGCTCGTGTTTGGAACGCTCGTGTTTGAAAGGCTCGTGTTTGAAAGGCTCGTGTTTGGAACGCTTGTGTTTGGAACGCTCGTGTTGGAGTAGATTCTTCTTCTGTGTCGCTTAGAGCCTAGAGCGCCCTCTTGTGGTTGTCAGTGTGAAAATAACAAATAATATCACATATAAGTCGCTCCGGAGTATAAGTCGCACCATGAGAAAACTATGAAAAAATATGATATATAGAAACCGTGACCCATTGTGACTTTTTTGAGACAAGAATCTCATTGTAACAAAACTGTACTGTACCATGTCTAATTGATACATCTTTCTATTTGTGTTCAGTCTTACCCTGGTTCTCCTGGCCTGGGGGATCCCCAACCCTGAGCCGCTGTCCACATCTCCCATAAGGAAGTCAGAAACTCTGCAAAAACAATACCACATGCAGCAGTTTCAGGATTTATGAAGCAGAAAGCAAAGCACCTTTATCTCCAAAAGCAAACAGGAAAATAGATAGGAGCAGCACAGTCGACATGGCCGGTTTTCCAGGATTTATTCGATGAAGTCACGGGCTAAAAGTAGCACGAGCGGCGGTGAAAAGTATTGTAGTACTCACACATTGCCGAAAGTGAATGCCAACGTGTCGATGGATGCGTGTATCTCGGAGAACACGGCCTTTTGGTTTTCTTGGGTCACTTCCTTAAAGCTGATGCCTGTGGAGGGTGATAAACATAGAGACTATAAAAAAAAAGCCGGTGACAATTGCAAAAAACAACTGCAGTTCAATCATGTACGTAAACAATGGAGTTGGTGCTGAAACTCTCCTTCATCCAAGTTACAATAAAGTCATAAAACGTGACGCAAAGGGACTCTGTTTTGAATGAGGAACTACATTTCTTCGTTGCAGTACTTCTAATTTTACGCAATACATTTAGAGATGCATAATACTACTCCTCCAGTACCGCACATACTCATTCCAATGCAGGGTTTCCTATTAGTTTTTAATCTTTAATGAGTACTTTTGTGATCAGAAGAGGCAATAAGTGACACATTTACTTCAAAAACCATCATGGACAGTAGAAACCTGTGGGAAACACTACTGGTAACATGACAACAGAGCTACACAGAAAATATTCCAAAGAAAGTCTCAAATAAATGTACTTTAACGGTGCAATAAGTAACAAAGTATCTTTTCAGGCCAAGGGTCTGCTAAGCTACATCAATACGAGATACAGTACATACATCACTCAATATATTGCACGTGATATTCTGCAATTTATCCCAATTTCTTAAGATCCAAATACAATTTAGCAACAGTATTTCTTTGACCTACAGGAGCGGACAAAGTCGTACGGCCAAAAATACTCATGGCGATGTATCGATACAGGACGCCAACGATATTGATAATGTATCGCCAGATTTATTAACGTGACACACTGATATTTCGATATATTAGCACAGCCCAAGCGAGACGTTGACCTTATCGACTTCATGGATACATGTGGACGATGTCAACATGCCAAATTACGGGTTAGATCTGTGGAGAGGCGACCCCACTCACCGTGAGAATGCATGTTTTTCGATGTACTTTTACAAATACACAGCCAATATTTGGACAGTTTTGCACATCGTCCATTAGACTTAAATATCCCGCAAAGGCCAATATTTAGCTTTAGGTTTGTGGATTTTGGGCGAAATTATCTAAATCTGGCACAAGAATATCAACAGAGCTTATCGGCCATCGGTTTTGGGTTGTTTGCGATAAATAGCTACAGTGTGTTTCATGTCGTACTGTAAAACGTGTCAGGCGAGTAGAAAACGCCTCCGCAAAGTCGAGCGAGTAGTGTAGGCTTCACCAGAAAAGTTACACAGGGCACCTTTAAATAAGTCGAGAAAAACAACGATCAATGTCGAACGGTTCGTAGTCGATCGCTTCCACACAAGAAAGTACAAGCTTCTCAACCGCAACGTGAACAAATACATGTAATAAAGGGATTAAAAAGCCTTACAATCACGAACAAACAGTGGCGCAACGATGACACGCGTTGGAGAAACAAATATACCAAACGAAACAAATATACCAAACGAAACAAATATCTTTAGGTTCTCGTCTCTCGAAGCTGCGGCTATTGGCTGATCAAAGCGAAAATAATCTGTGCATTTCCATGTGTAAACGCGTTGATGTCCTCGGCGTAATCACTGCCGCTGTCTGTCACTCGCCGGTCGCTCGTATCCTTCGACAGCGAGATCTAAAAACCGCAAGATTGTTTAAAAAAAAAAAAAAAGAATGAAAAAATAGAAAAACGGACAAGTTAAGCTGGTCAAAACTTCGAAAACATGTGCGACGACTCGATAAAGTTCCTCTTTTGCAGGAGGAGAAGTCGGCGAGAGGCACGAGCGGCAATCTGAGGAACCAAAGTCGCAGCAGTGAAATTGGACTGAGCTGAGTACTTCCTGTCTGCCTGCCACAGGAAACACTTGCGCAGCTTGACTTCTGTGACACGCAACATTCGAGCGTTCAAAACTCACCTCTGCTTCCAGGCGCCTCAGAGCCAAAACGTTCACTTTCTTAGGCCACTGTTGCCATGGCTACTTCACGGTCGCGTCGACACCACAAGTCAAAATCCAGCGATGGAATTGGAAAGGAATTTCTTTTGGAGTGAAACTAGTTAAAAATGCAAAAAGTAAATAGCTAACTGTCTATTCCAATTCCAATTACTCCTTTGTATATTCATGTTGAGAACGAAAAAATTAAACATTTAAATAGTATCCAACGCTGACGATTATGACAAAAATGTTGACTTTTTTGGTCACTTCTTCCTGGATTGCACTTTTCATAACTTCCTGTGGACGTCCGATTTTGAAACAAAGAACGAATAAATAAATCCAGTTCTTAACATTCATTCATGTTTTAGCGCTTCTTCTTGTTGATGACGTCAACATTTCAAACATCCAGAATCAAAATCGCAGGATATGTCACTCAAATATAAGAAATTTGATCAGTCCTTGCTTTCCAAAAACTCAATTTTTCTACAGATTTTCTCAAAATGGCAGTAGACGCAGCATAAAAACAGGCACTTCTGGTCAGGCATGTCAAATTCTCTCGATCGCTGACTTCCAGACCGCCATCGCGCTCCCGTATACTGCACAAAGAGAGGAATTTCTGGTCCAAATGTATCAGTCACTACTTTCCGGATCGCAATCTCTCGTTCCTATCTCGAAGTCGACGTCCATTTCAAGCTCCAAACGTATCCAAACGTTAAATCCCGCGATGCACGCCGCCCATGACAGGAGACGTAGTTGCAAACCTTTTCCAAAAAATGTGCACCTTCCCAGTCGTGAAAGCTTCGCTGCGAGCGCGCACTTCCTGTTCAGGACATCCTGTAGGTCTCACAACAATGATCCCAGAGCTCGGCCCCTGGACGACACTGGGGCTGGAAACGGCATCGCTCCACCACAGCGGCCATTGTGTTCTCACGCTTCGCAGAAAGTTCGGGATTAGCACCTAAAGCATCCCCAAGGAGCTTTAATATGCTTCCTATACCACGGATTATCCAAATATAGAGCAGGGGTTTGTTGTTTGTTCTGGTACGCACTTTGCCAGATATTAAACCATGAGCGAGACAAATACTGCAGGAAAAATATCGTTTGAACTGCTTCTTTCTCTGATGTTGATAGTCTCTAGCCTCCACATGGTTCTCATCCAACCGTTAATAGCTAATAATGTGACTTTATGTTTCTCGTCCGGTCCAACAGCGTTTCCTTGAATTGCGAAGGAATAAAAGTGAGGTCGGCTGTGGTTCACGCACGTCACGTTAACGCGAGCTAAAACTAACAAAGTACAACTATGATCAAAGAACAGATCTGACGGATTGTGACAGAGGAGATTTCAAGATGTGAAGGTAAAATATGGTGTTAAAAAGTATTGCGATTCGTGTTTAAAAAGTAACATTTGAGGAGACTGAAATATGACCTGGTTTGGTTTGTGAATTGGCAAAATGTATCTATATATATATTTTTTTTTCCTGCATCTATGCTTACTGCAAATACAAATACTTTTCATGTCTGCACTTCAAGACAATTGTACTGCAAACGCTTTTTCACTGACCCCAAAACACTGAATCATGACGACGTCGACTATAGATTGCTGAAGTACTTTAGATTGACGAGATTTGCATTGGTAAACAAAGATGAAAGAGAATAGCACATGGGGGATATCGGAAAAGACAGATTTGTTTGTAATATAATACCATAATAATATTTAAAGGACACATATTATGCATCATTGTATTGTTATTGGCCTTTATTCACGCTCTTGAGCTCATTTGTTTTGGCATCTCGTGTTTTACTGTAAATAATGTATGTATTGAAAACCACACATGACTTTCAGGCATGAAATCATAAGGATTTTGTGTCAACACGCTACATCTACTGTTAGCAGAGGGAATTGACATGGGTAAATGAACAAAAGCAAGCTGGCAGCACACACTGAAAAACCTCTGAACACGTTTGGCGATGAACGAAGGACCGAAAAACATTTGGCGTCACCCTTATGGGAAATTTGAAACCAAGTGTTTTGTGAGGGGCAAGATGACCTCTTAAACAGGGTCAATGAAACAAGGATGAAGCTAATTACAACTCCAGGATGTTTTTGATGGTAAAAATGTCAACAACAAAAAAAGTCTATTTAGCATAATGTGTGTCACAAAATTCTCCTTGTACATCCACAGAACAAGAAATGATAAATTGACCTCAGGCTGTGTCCTTGGGCAAGACACCCTCCTCGCCTAAGTATTTTGGTGTGGATTGATTGGGACACATTTTGTACATTTTGAGTACATAGTAAGCCTATTTTCTATTTTTTATCCTATAGCAGATTTGAAGTGTTTTTCTTTTTGACTTATATAGGTTGTTTTCTCATTGTTCATTGTGTTATGTTGCACCGAATCACCAAGACAAGTTCCTATGTTTCTGACTTCTGTTCAGTGACAATGGCAATAAAACCTTTTTCTGCTTCTGATTCTGATATTGGCAGCCACATTTCCGCACTGATGTTATTAGCACAAGTCCATATCAATAATTCATACATTATACAAGTGTTATGCGATTTGTTTTTTGTCAATGGCACCTCTAATTATCCTCTTAGAATCACAGTGTTCCCTTTTTGTCTGAACTGCAGCACTGCCATTCCACAAAGCAGTATTTGAAAACCGGTTGGACGACCATGTGTGTTTGTGCCGCCGTCTGGAAGGAGTCCACCCGTCCCAGGTGCCAAAGAGCTTCAAAGAGGTGATGAGTGACGAGACGGGCTGACGTCCCCGAACCTGCTCTGTTATCAGTCCGTCTCCGGGTCCTGATCGCGGACGACGACGATGACGCGACTGTCCGACGTAGAACTGTAGTATGTCACGATGTGCAGTTCTACCGTGTTATGACTAGGGCTGCAGTCGGCGAAAGAAATACTTGGTTTGTGCCTTGAATAGTCTGCTAAAAGTCGTTTTTCATAGTTTTGGCCGGGGTGCGACTTATACTTATATTTATACTTATACTCCAGAGTGACTTATATGTGATATTGTTTGTTATTTTCACACTTGCAACTGCATTTCATACTCCAGTATATATGTTTTTTATGCACTTTTTGGCTGGTGCGACTTATACTCCGGTGCGACTTATAGTCCGGAAAATACGGTATCCACAGGCTCAAGGAATTAGTGAAAAAAAAAAAAAAAAGAGTACTAATAACTCCACGTCTTCTCCTTTCTACTGTGGTCCAAATAAATCCTTATAATACCAACAATATTTAGTTAACTGGTCATCATCGAGCAATTAACTAACCAGGTGAAGTACAATCGTTGTGAGAAGAAAGATCACAACTATTATTGAAACTATGAAGATACTAAATGCTAGAATAATGCATATAACTTAAAAAGGTCATCTAAAAAAAATCAAAAGTATTTGCTATAAGTGGTTTAAGTGTTCATTGAGTCGAGTAAAAGGAGTTTGGTGCTGGCGAGAGCTCTCAAAACGATTAAGTATCTCTACGATCCGACCATTTATCTGGGCCAAACTAACATCAGAAGAAGTTCACGCGACTGCAAATATTTAAACAGCAAAGTACAAAATAATCCCATAATTCAGTACAAAACACACAGCTATTGCTGCGGCTGTGGTCGATACATTTTTAATTACCGGTAGTTGATTAAGAATGCAATCTAACAAGAGAGAAAGGATTGGGAGAATGGGAGGAAGGTGAGGACACGAGGGAGTAAAGATGCCCCCTTGTGGTCGGGCCACTCGCCACAAAAACAGTATCATGGCTATAGAATTTCAGAACAAAATGGGTTCAGAATTGATATGTTTTTCTGTGCAAGTCGCATTTCCACCAGGCCAAAAACGAAACTACCAACATTTCCGGAGTATAAGTCGCACCAGCCAATTTAATGCATAATAGAGAAGAAAAAAACATATTTAAGTATATAAGAATAAATATAAGTATAAGTTGCACCAGGCCAAAACTATGAAAAAAGCGACTTATAGTCCGGAAAATACGGTATCTTGTATTTTGTCTTGCAGATATCATCAAAAAGAGTCATTAAAGCCGCTTTGAGGTTAACAATTATGGTTGTGGTAACAGCAGCAGTGTTTCTGATGAAGTTTAGGAGTTAAAACACGAACCACTTTCTGTTCATTCCAAGGCCAAAGCATAAAACGTGAATAATTTAAATAGAGAAGCAAAACTACACTTAAATATGTATCTTTTAGCCATTAAATATTGTCTGCACTTGTATATCTGACTGCTATTACCACATGCTATCATTAAATAAACAGTATTCTTGGGTAAACCAGAAAAATTCTATTTATTTAAACTATCTTTGGCCAGAAGTCGACCTGGAACAAACCCATATTTGGCGTGTCGCAACCAGGTACGCTAACGTTTTAAAATACGACGCGAGGGACGGACGCCAAATCGTTTACGCAATCAAACTAAGCAATATTACCGACTGGAAGCGTGACGCACGTCTGCCACCGTCTTATCATTTTCACTTTGATACGTGCGCCGACCTCGTCTCACACCGGACTCTCCCATTGTTTCCTCCGTACATTCCTGTCATTCGCGCCACCTCCGCAGCAAAGGCGATGACAGCGGGCGCGCATAGCTAACAAACGGGTCACGGCGATAGAAATGTGTCTGAAATACGACTGTGTTCTTTTCTCTCCGCGAACGCCGGGGCCTCCTTTGTGGCCGCGGCGTGGAATGTAAATTATGGCCCGCGTACAGCAGCCGCCGCCGCCGCCGCCGCCGCTCGAATTCTTGTGTTTGCGAGTCGAGAAGCCGAGTCGGATGAACCCGTGAGCCGAGCCATTGTTTGTTTGTTCCGAAGAGGTTATGAGTATGCGTTTTGTTTCCCGAGGTGCATCGCGGTACGTGATAAAGTGCTGCTGGGGAAAGTGTGCTTGGCAAGTGGCGTGTTCTGGGACTGTTCTAGAATCCTTGAATATTGGATTGAGATTGACAAAGCACTATTTCCTTTCCCACTTGACTTGACTTTAGAACTAACGTATTTTCTGGACTTTTTTCATACTTATTTACTTATACTTATACTCCAGAGCGACTTATATGTGATACTATTTGTTATTTTCACACTTGCAACTGCATTTCATACTCCAGTGCGACTAATATATGTTTTTTCTTCTTCTCTATTCCGCATTTTTTGGCGACTTATACGCCGATGCGACTTATAGTCCGGAAAATACGGTATATGTCTGGGCCTCAAAACTTCTCCCGTTGACGCTGTGAGTGGATACTTTTGGAGCATACTTTTGGAAGCGGGAAAGCACCAACAACCAATGACTGGACTGACATTATTTAAATCGACATTTGGAGTTTAAAATAGACAATACTGAAAAACTTTGGACAATATGTGCCTGGAATTTATCTGGATGCTTTTCACTGCTCTTTTTCTTTCTTTTTTTTTAAATTGTTTTTACTTCCTGTTCTCTTTCTGGCTGTGTTTTTTAAAGTTTTGTATTTTTTAAAAACTGGAAAAAGAGATACTATGAGCTACAGTGGAAGTGAATTGTGTTTCAAAGCTGCTTATTTTTCTTTTTTTTTAACAGATAAAAACACTTAAACTCTAATAGTATTTTTCGGCTAACACATTTGTAAGTGAACTTCCTGTGATCTTGCTTTGTTTTCGATTAATTCATGCACAGCCCTTGTATTTTCCCTAAAAACCTCCTTCCAGTTGACAGAATTCAACCGTTTTTGCAACAACCGGAAGATTTATGGCTCAAATTCCACATCTTGCGGTTGTATTTTTGGGACAAACAAGTGACAGAACAGTTACATACTGTTTTTGCATGTTTTTTTTCTCTTTTTTGTCTTCCGCAAACAGCAAAATGTAATTAATCAAGACAATCAGGATAAAGGCAATGACGCATTTCCCTTGAGGAGAAAGTCATGGATGACTGAGATGTTTTAGAAGCTGTACAAAGAACTTTAATATCATGATAAGATAAGATAAGATATTCCTTTAAAACACCACCAAATTAACGATTATTCATGCCACAAACGCCTTTTATTCTCATTTATTCCCTTTGTCTTAGCCGTATTGCTAGTCCTTAAGTGCGTGACCAGCTTTATGAAATTGAATGACTTAAAAATAGCAAATTTAGCTTTTAAAATAGCCCTATTTTTATTTTAACGCACAATTGTGTCTGTAGTCAGAAAATGAAATATACAAAGAGTTTAGATTGACTTTTGCATGTCACGTTTAAACAGCAATGCTCTGTCTGAGGTCATTCCCACATCATTCTCTAAAAGCAGTGCCAAAAATAACATTCTATCACTGTCATTTCGCAGTCTTTTGGAGCGCTCTTTCTTTGCATAAATCTCTTAACCACATCGCCCTGAATGTGTGTCTCTGTTGTTGTTGTTCAGAGCCACGGTATGAATGCAACTGAGGAGAACGTTCCACTCGGATCGATAAACGCTGGAGGCTGATTCTCACAGCGGCTCAGAAAGCGGAGCCGGATTTAGTGCCAAGACAAACAGGCAACATCTGGGTTAAACACGGGCCGACCTGTAATTGTTGCTGTACAAACCCTTCAGAGTTGTTTTGTCATCGCGATTAAATCATTTTACCAAGGAATGAATTATTGCAGCCACTTTAGGGCGTCGCAGTGGTTTCTTACACTCTCTTACAGCACTTAAAGTAAAAATGTGAGCGGAAATAGTCAAAACGTTGATATCGTCTTTAATTTACAGAATTTTCCGGACTATGAGTCACACCTTTTTTCATAGTTTGGCCGGGATGCGACTTATATGTGATATTATTCACTATTTTCACACTGGCAACCACAAGAGGGCGCTCTAGGCTCTGAGCGACGCAGAAGAAGAATCAGCACTTCCTCTTCCTCTGGAGTTTGTGGAGTTGTTTAGAAGTGACACAGAGGAAGAAGAATTCAATGGATTTAGTGATTTGGGGTAAAACTGATGCTTTGGTAAACTTGTTAGCATGTTCTTTATGCTATAGTTATCTGAATAACTGTTCATATGTTACGTTAACATACCAGACACTTACCACAGTTCTGTCTGTGCCTCATGTAGCTGAAGGTGTTAGCGTTAGCATACCTCATGTAGCTGAAGGTGTTAGCGTTAGCATACCTCATGTAGCTGAAGGTGTTAGCGTTAGCATACCTCATGTAGCTGAAGGTGTTAGCGTTAGCATATGTACACCTATTCACCATGTTCTTTCATCTGTTATTATTTTAAACTGCATTTACAGATGAAATGTCTGTTCTTGGTCTTGGATTTTATCAAATTAATTTCCCCCAAAAATTTGACTTATACTCCAGTGCGACTTTTTACTTCTCTATTATGCATTTTTTGGCTGGTGTGACTTATAATCCGGAATTTAATTAAGTCTTTGTGTGGGGTTAGGGCTGCAGCAAATAATCGACTCAGCGTGAAAAGTAATTGCAGTTGTACTTTGATGATTGTTAGTGTTATCTGGACTGTACAGACTCTAAAACACGTGATAAAAAGGGTTAAGACAGTGGTATTATTATATCAAAATTAGGGCGGGGCATCACATGGTCCCACGCAATTCTCTCGATACAATAATATCACAATTTTACATGCAATAATTGATATATTGCTCGCGATATTCTACGATATATCACTACGTTGCGTCATAAGGCGCTGGTACAGCTGGCAGCCCGGTGTAAACGCTCTCTCTTCTTTCTCACACTTATTGTGCTTTATCTCCTATATTTTGTAAATATAGTTAGTATATTTTTTCTATTTTACTGTACGATAGGGACACGCGCTGGAATAGTTTTTTAATTCAACTGTTTTTGACTTTTTTCGGCTGGATTTGAGAGTTTTTCGTTGCGTTCGTTGTGTTGTTGTGACGTGAGCTAGCTCCGAGCGAGCCCACCAGCCCCCCCCCCGCGCCCTCCGGCCGCGCTAAAGTACGGCGTGTCGTCGGTACACGTTTATATACACGTTTATATGGAAGAGGAACTTCACGAACGATCAGGACACGCACTGGAATCGCTTTAAATTAACTTGTTTTGACTTTATTCGGCTGGATTGAGTGTTTTCGTCGTGTCGTTGCGATGTGTCTTGGCTCTGAGTCCCCCGGCTCCGGCTCCGGCCCCGCCCCCCGGCTCCGGCCCCGCCCCCCGGCCGGCGCCGTACCGCGTTTCCACAAAGGAGGAACTCATGAAACTGCGGAGAACAGTCGTCTTACCCGGAGATCGTCACGTTATCCCGTCGCAATACTGACCCAACCTAATACTGATGTGCAATTCTGTCGTATGTGCAATTACTGTGAAATTCATGTGCAATCTATGTGCTGTCGTGACACATATTCATGTGCAATTACTGTCGGGATCACATGCAATGGTATTTATGTATTTATTTGTCTATGGGAGTTTTTATTTATTTATAGGAGATCTTCTACGGAAAGTGTTTTTCAGACTTCCTATAAGTGATCTGTTCTTCTGTATCTACCTCTGTATCTACCTGCGTTGCACCAATGAAATTTCCCCATGTGGGACAATAAAGGATTATCTTATCTTATCTTATCTTATCTTATTTTTAAAGAACCCAGTACATTTTAACGATTTTTTTTTTTTGTCAAACCACAAACTGCACTAACCCAAAAATGAAATACACCCATTTTAATCATCGAAACAGTCAAAATGTCAAATGTTTTGCGTAAACAACTTAACTTTCTTTTAAACAAGCAACAAAATTGTAGTGCGGTTGCAAAATAATTTGGGAAATTATACCAAAAATGACTCATGGCGATATATTGATACCGCAGCCCACGATATTGATCCTGTATCACCAAATTTAGTATCACAATATTTTGATATTTTGGCAAACCCTTGATCAAAATTTCAAAAAAAATCTGATTTTTAGTTAGAATTTGTATCATTTTACTTTTCATTACTAAAAAGGTGTTCGAATTGCACAAAACCAGGCAAAACATCAGCAAAACCAGCACTGCAATGACATCATCGCCCACATTTTGAAGCCACAGACACTTTTAAATAGCCGTTCTGAACTTTCTAGGGGGTTCCGACCATAGAACAAAACACCGACCTTTGACCTTGGCGATGACGGTGCCGGCCGCTCCGAGAATGTCCACCGAGTTGAGCGTCTGGTGTTTCCCGATGACGGCCTTCAGGACCCGGAGGAGCTCGGACAGACGCTCCTGCACCACGCGCTGCAGGTCCTCGTGGAGCTCTGCAGGCGCAAAAACAGACGCAAATGTTCAATTTCACAGTTCTGCATTTCAAAAAAACAAGACCGTTTTCGTTTATCTGAGCGATTTCGGCGCGTTTCCGAACACCGAAGTAGGGAAAGGGTGATGAAAATGCGACTGAGGATTGCATGGCCTTTATCTATGAGCGTGAACGATACAAGGAAATCATATGAGTTTGTGTCAGAGGAATCTATTTTTACCCAACTCCAAAGTTCATTCCAGTTTAACAAAATACGCAAAATACAGAG
Organism: Eucyclogobius newberryi; assembly: GCF_026437365.1. Lineage (NCBI taxonomy): Eukaryota > Metazoa > Chordata > Actinopteri > Gobiiformes > Gobiidae > Eucyclogobius > Eucyclogobius newberryi. The sequence continues at coordinate 8,471,047 of NW_027315746.1, read as the reverse complement.
CAATTCAAAAAAGCACAGATTTAATCTTGAACTATTAAAAATGCAACAAACTAAGAATGAATAAGACAAAAGCCAAGGTGGAACGGGCAATTCTTATTTGAATCATTTACTTTTGTATCATTTTTGGAGGACGTTTTGTATAGTATATTGTACAAAAACTAAAAAGTGTATCAACCGGGTGGACGATACTGGCAAAAATGAGAATGTAATCTAGATAATATTCAGACAACAGTTTCATAATGCATCAGGAATGTGCTAAAAGTGCTCGTAAATATCTTGTTGACTATTAAACTGCAGAAATATCACTTCATATCCTTGTTTGGGAGATTCCACAAAGATTTTCTGTTTAATTCATTATTAATCAGCTCTTTTTGCAGTCGTTTTTAAAATTTTAGTTGTACTTGACACTCTCATTTTGTATATTTCCAAAACAAAATCGTGCAATATTATTATCATTATTATCCATATTTTCCTCTCATATTGATCAATTTCTATTCAATTCTTCATCCGTCTCAATGAATGCAAATAAAAATGGCTTTCAATATGAATTTTACTGAACATAAACAATGAATACTTTTTATAATAGCCATTTTAACACAAAAAAATGTCAAATTTCTGGATTCAAAGTACCGTATTTTCCACACTATAAGGCGCACTTATAAACCTTTAATTTGCTCAAAAAACAACAGTGCACCTTATAATCCAGTGCGCCTTATATGTGGATTAATTATGGTTGTTCTTAACGACCACAAAGCGATTTTGTGTGGTTTTGTTTTGCGCCTTATAGTCTGGAAAATACGATAGAATGTACAAAAAAACAACCCAAGCTGATCACTGACGACACAAAATGACCAAATCTTGATTAAAACGTGATTCATTGGGCAGTTTACTTTCTTTCTTCTTCTTCTTCACAATCACACGTCTCTATCTCTCGCGTCGCGTTTGTGAACTCCTCTCGTGTCATATCTGTAACCATGACAGCGTGATCGCAGACGGCGGCAGTTGGCGGTTCGGAGCCGGTTGAACGGAGTGTCAGCTGACGGAGCAGGAAGCGGCGACGCGCTGACGCAACATCCTGTGCAGCAGAAATAAGCGGTGTGTATCTGCGGTTTGCCTTACGACACACTCCCCAATATAACTGTCGGATTAGGAAACGCTCGGTTTGTGCAGCGGACAAAAGCGAGCGGTCAGCAAACAGGGAAATACAGCTGTGAGCGAATTATGTCAATGTTTTGTGGTTTTGTGTTTTGTTATTTAATCAGTCTGTAATGCATTTTCTGATTAGTCGATTACTCAAACATTTATTTATATTGTTCTTTGAGACTTTTTAAATACATAATCAACCAAAAAAGATGTAAAAAAATGACACGTGGTGACTGAAGGCTTCTTGATAAAGAATATATTTTGTATTATTTTGTTTGTTTTTTCTTAGTTTTATGTTCTGTATTGGCTTTTAATTTGTTTTTATTGTGAAGCACTTTGGTCACTTTGAGTGTTGTAAAGGGCTCTATAAATAAAGGTTGACTGATTGATTGAATATTTCCAAATAAATTGTATTATTTATGAAAATCAGGATTTCTGCTGCTGTCATTGTTACAAAAATGTCTTTTCGCATGTGTTTTAGAGGCTGTACAGTCCAGAAAATCAAAATATCACTATGTATTTACTATTTTATGAATTTAAAGACATGAAAAAATTAAAAATCATGGGTTTTATTTTCCTGTTTAAGGCCACCAATGAAATTTCCCCATGTGGGACAATAAAGGAATATCTTATCTTATCTTATCATATTTTGAGGGCATTTCACCTTTAAAAAGACATAATTATTTTGTTTTGAAAATAAATAAAATAAATAAATAAAATAAAATAAATAGCATGTGGTAATTAAGGATGACGGATATAGTTGTTTTAAGTCCATACATTCAGCATTTTTAAAAACATATTATTCAGCAGTTTATGAAGTTTTGTAGACAGATTTTAAATACAAGCTTTCGAACATTTAATATCCTTCGTTCTTTTCACTTTTACTTTTTTTTATGTATGGGGAAAAAATAATTGAGACATTCATTTATATTATTTCCAGAAGCTCAAAGGGGCTGGTCACTGTTGAGTCCCATAAATAAAATTTTTGATTTCCTTCTTTGTACCTTCAGTTCACCTTGATTTTAACATTAAAATTGACATTCTTATTCTAAAATGGAGATGACTCTTTGCGGACTCGTGAACTTTTTTCTACTGTGAAAAACAAACTGAAGAGGTTACATTTTTCCGTGTGGTTTGAGAAGATTACGTTTGCGGAACAACAGGAATGCACCAAACACATTCAAAACACTCGTCTGTCATTTTGTTCACCAGATAGAAGTGTCAACAACTGTCCTACTATGACAACAATGTCCCCTGAACTGAACCAGGCAAAAGAGATGGCTCGACAGTGGCTTTTTGAGGGGTAAACTGTTTCACGTCGCAATCGGGACAAACCTGAGACTAAAGTCGGGACCTGGACCAGACCAGAACTAAACCAGGACTAGGCCTAAAGGCAGATATTGACGTTGAAGAGTGAATGGTAAATTTCAAAATGCAAAATGCACTGGTAAAATGTACTGTATAAAACGAAAGTGACAGTAAAACCCTGACCTGTGATTCATTGGCTCGCCCACAATAGGCAAGACAAGGCGAGTTTATTTGTAAAGCACAATTAGTACAGTTCAAAGTGCTTCAAACAACAGGAAAGAAATGCATTAAAATCACAAAGACACGACAGAAATCACAAAACCTTCATTTCTATTCATTCAATTTATACATTTTGCCGACATGAATCATACATTTTGTCCGTGCTTAGTGATCCGCCAGATGGAAAACCAAATCTAATAGGGTTAGGGTGAGACTTTAAACGTATTATCTGAGGGTTAATCGTCAGACAAACGTGAAATATCTGTAAAATGAATGGCAAAAGTGCAGAAATATCACCTTCTACACTTATTTCAAAGTGTACAACGCCACTTTTCCTCCCATTTTTATTCTTAATTAACTCTTTTCGTCACATTTATCACACAATATTTTCACTATATCATCTAAACCCATCTGAAATTGCTATGAATGAAGCCCCTTGGTATCCTTCAGAGAAAAACACCTCACAGTGCTTCAAAAAGCCTTTTCTGGGAACTGTATCTGTGGAAAACAAAGCCACAATTAAACGCAGGGACACGTTACGCGTTTCTAATCGCAGGGGAGGAAGACTCTGGGTTCTACCTCCTAATCAGCGCAGCGAGTGGGCACGGGAGGACAATAGGTGAGCGAAAAAACCCGGGCTGGAAACTCAAAGTCATCTGCTTCTCATCAAGGCCGCGAGCGCACTAACTGTAGGGGAGGGTCCGCCGAGGATTTATTGCGACATTAAAAGGAATTACAAGGGAGGGGAGTGAGAATGAGCCCCCGCCTAGAGCTTTTTCACTGGAGGGTTTAATTTAAAGGCACAGTGCGGAGTTTGCGGCCTCGGATCGTAGTTTACGGCCTTGTTAGTGTTTGTTATACATGAGGACTGTTGTCGAGGAGGGAGAAGTGGGATGAGCTTCACTGTGGGAGCGTTCACAGTTGTACGAAAGAACCACATCGACATTGAGACTAAACTGGGACAAAACCAGGAACTGAACCTGAACTAGAGCAGGATTTAAAGACCAAACACAGTCTACATCATAATTAAACTGGGCTCAAACCAGGACAAAACCAAGTACAAGTGTGAGGGAAGCTTTTGGTTTTATCAAGCATGACACAAATGAAAAAAATTACGTTTTAAATGGCAACAATATTTTTTTGCCTTGAAAAACGATATTCATATACCGTATTTTCCGGACTATAAGGTGCACTTAAAAGCCTTTAATTTTCTCAAAAAACAACAATGCGCCTTATAATCCAGTGCGCCTAATATATGGATGAATTAATATCTCGCAGCAACTGCCAATAGATTACGAGGAAAAGCTGGCCACTTTCGGTGCATACTGCATTAAAAAACTTCAACTGACTGACTTAGCCGACCATTTTGTTTCACTGGTGCACTTTATATATGAAAAATGATAGAAAATAGACCATTCATTGACAGTGCGCCTTATAATCCAGTGCGTTTTATAGTGCAGAGATTACGGTACATTACAATGGGACACGGCACGTACTAAGCAATGATCACCATAACACTCTGACTGACATTTTCATCAAGACATATCATTGTAACTTTCACGGGGAATAATATCTAAATTGTATAAATGCATTCATAATCTGCACAGCCATTCAACTATATATCTAAAATAAATGTGAAAGAGAAGGTAACTTTATTTTGACAGACGATGAGTGGGAAAGTGTGTGTACGTCTCAATGGAGGAGCACAAAATCCTCACGCCATATCAAACCGATACTATTCACAAGGAAATTCTAACTGCTGGAGAAAATGTGTCATGTTTCTGGGACCGTCATGTTGCTCAGAAATATTGGACTTTGATACTACCATTCAACCTGATTTCAGAACTATGTATCTGGGCCTCTGAACACCTGCCATGGACACAATGAATGGATACCTTTGGGGCATACTTCTGGCAGCGGGAAACAGAAGGCCATTACAAAGAAATGGCTGATTCAAACTGCACTGAAAATCAAGGCCTGGACCCAAATTACTCTTAAAAATAGAAAAAATAACACGGAATATATAACAACAAAAAAGATGCAAAACAAATAATACCACGATTTTCTTGGGGTCAGATTGTGAATTTGAATAAACTTGAGGTGACAAAAGATTCATCTGAAAGTTCACTGCAATTGTTTGAATCCTCCTGTCACTGGCTGAGAGTGTCGCTGAGTCTGACCAGTGTGGGCTCAAAAAGGCACCTATATTTGAGAACAGAACTGCATTCCAGGGAAAATTTGTGAATAAACATAAACGTTGATTTGAGCAAAACAGCACATCGTCACACGAAGGGATGTCACTATGTCAGATTTTTATTATTTATCAATTATTGTGCAAAAAAACATCACAATTTAATGATTTAATGTGTCTATAACACAAGTTTGTGACCAGCTACCAGACTACAATTTTTTATTCTATTTTCTTTTTTTTTTATATTCTTATAATGGACATAAAGTGGATTCAATTGAGCTTAACACTGAACTTTCCCAGACATGCAAATACATTTACAAGCCGTTGCTAAACATGCAAACAAAAATCTTACGAGAGATTCCTAAAAACCTGTTGTTGTTTTTGGCTTTTAAAAGAAAAAGTTTCCTCCTCACCTGCGCAGCTGTCCCGGGGCAAAAGAGGTCTTAACCCCTTCACACATGAATACTTTGAAGTGACACTCCCGATTTTGCCCTCCTGACTCCCCCTGAAGTTGCGCTCGCGGGGGTGCTGTTTTGCTTAACCCACTTTGAAGCCTAATTGATCAAAGATTTCAGCGGGTTTTGCTATTACCATATGACAGGGGAGGCGTAACGAGTCACAACACCGGAGAAGTCGTATCTGCAGCGAAGACCGCACACAACACTAGCGCTAAAAGAGGAAGGGTGTGCTAATTAAACTGCTTTTGAGAGACGTGAGGAAAAGCCAAATTAGGGATGAAGGAGATCAGCGCTATGGCAACAACATCAAACGGAAGCCCTTAATGAACCGCGGGTGAGTAAGTAAACAACAGACGTGACATGAATTCATTAGATTAGCGGGCCAGAGGGAATATTCTTTATGAGTCATGTCAAGATGGAAAAAAATCTTCAAATAATCCAAGAATTAGATTACTAAAAAACACAATTAATGCATGGAGTTTAAAGTAACTGTTGCTTGTGGAAAACGAAAGTACAATGTTTTTTTTAAATAACTATTTCAGTCTTAAAAATGTTTTGCATAATTTTCCATTTCTTGAATTATTTTTTGGGTGTTTTTTTATTTTTTTGGCATAATTTTCCATTTCTCAAATTCTTTTTTTGTTTATGTTTTTTTGTTTTTTCATAATTTTCCATTTCTCAAATTCTTTATTTTTTTTCCCATATATTTTCTCTTGTCAAAACTGCACAGGCGTGAAAAATCTGATGTTTCAGTAATCTGATAACGCCAGCAAACAGATAATGATCAGATGGTTTTTTACATTGTATTTTGTAGGTGAGGGAATATTTAAATGTAAGTAAAAAAAAGCATGAATTACACAAAGATAATGATGGTTTCTGTAGGATAACGATACTACACTCTGTTCAAAAGACACACGTTTTCCTCTATATAGATTGATTTTCCAATATTCTGACATTATAAAACACCATTTCAAACTCATTTCGATTGATTTATTGTGGACAACTTCTGCACTGCATTCATCGACCCCAGAGACTCTGAACCACTGTAATATAATATAATATCATCTATTTGCTCCTTCATTACTACTACTGGTCATAAACTGCAAACACAAAAGGTCTATTCCCTGCATTTAAAATAGAGATCGACTGATGTGGGGTTGTTTCATGGACGATGTCGATACTGATGTTTTTGAATCTAGAGGCAGATTTGAGATCATTTTCCCCAAATTATATGACAAGTAACGACTATAAACTCAGCTACAACAGGGCTCTACACAAGAAACGTCTCCGCTGGACCTTTAAGGCTGATATGTAATTTAAAACACAATTTATGCGTTTTTTGTGGAAAATATGTGGAATGTGGAATGACGACCGACCATTCCAAAACCAAACATTTGCAATTCAACAAAAACTGGATTGGGTGAAACCTTGAGAGGAGATTGAATTGCATAAACGATTAAAAGAATTCCAAGCATTTCAGACCATTAAACAGAGCAATTGTAAAAAAAAAAAAAAAAAAAAAAAAAACTGCTGAGTGTTAAGGACATTATAAGCCTTAAAAATGTCTCCCTTTGCTATGTATTCCAAAAACAAAGCGATCGCAGAGACAAAGCTGGCCAAAATCACCGCTGACAACCGTCTCCTGTCACAACAACGGCATCAAAAGGAGGCGCTGGACGTCGGCTGTCGATGGCGGGGGGCGTGCCATTGGCGAGGCCGAGATAACGGAGCGGAGCTGTATTGTTTCAAGGAAGAGCCCCCCCTCTAACGCTGCGCAGAGCTCGTGTGGGGGGGGGGCGAGATAGACGCGAGCCAATGGAAAGGCTTCGCTCGCTCCCGGGCGATTGAAACCTTCACTCCAAACCCAGAGCTCGCCGCACCGGCTCGGGGGGGGGGAAACAAAGGCGCCACAGAAACGACCGCGAGGGTTTCAAGACGGTTAGAACAATGACGCTTTTTCATGGGTTTCTGCTGTGCGTTTTCTCCACCTCCTTGTCTCCGTGGAGATGTTATTGCTTTAAAGGGCGTGTGACAGGTTTTATGGTTCTCTAATTTTGACTTTATTTGATGTATTTGTACCTGTTGTGCGTATACATTATAGTTTTACACCAATTGAATAGGTATTTGTGGAGAAAACATTGAAAAATCAATGGAAAATGACAGGAAGTGACATCACATCAAGGACACTCATTCCGTCCAAAGTTCATGCATAATTTACACAAAATACAGTACTTTTTACCTTCAAAATGCTAATTCGACTACAAAAATTTGACATTCTATGAGTTTTTGACCAGTTTTTGCTGGGTAATTTCCTAGTGTGATGTCATCAATTACAAACAGGAAGTAAAATTATAATCCTAAAAAAAAAAATGTTGTTGAATTAAATTTGTTACATCTTTAGCAACATTTTTAATATATTTTTTATCTTAAATCGTGCATTTTACTTCAATGAGTTGTCCAACCTGCATTTAAACAAATACAGGGGATTTTAAAGTAAAAAAAAACTTGCTCTCTGGTCGCGTTCTGTGTATTATATTTTTGGTAAAAAAGAAAATTGGTGCGGTAACGCTCTGCTGTGGAATGTATCAGGCAAAAGCAATGACAGCTGAGTTATAAGTTACAGAGTGTGCCTTTAAATCTATGAGGAATACGTGTTACAGTGATTATGGTGTGTGATTTAATGGAAAATAACAATTAAAACAACAACAAAAACATAGCTAAATCCTTTTAATAAGGATTCGCTCTTTGGTTTTTCCGTTTTTAATCCAAAATCAGTTCAACAACAATGACACACAATCTAAAAAGTGGCAATTCTGTTTTGTCAATCTAATATTTAGATTTTTGCAGAACATTTTCAGCCAATTGAGCGAGACAAAGACCATAGTATCGTTAAATTGTTGCGAAAAATGACCAAGGACACGCACGGCTTTATTGTGACGGGTCGGTTCACAGGAAAGAACCGTTCGCAACCAAAATACCAACTCATTTATGCTGGGGCGAGTAGTAAAACATTGCAGCAGCATCGCTCGCTGACTCATGTCTTTTTCTTGGGTCATTCTCATTCCAGGAAAACATGAGAAAAGTGGGAGTCGACTGTGGGCGAACTCCAGGTGCAGATGTGTTCACAGACAAGCCCAGTTTGTCAGTGTCGGGTCGGGAATATGAAAGAGAAACCTTTGAATCTGTGATCTAAGTGTAGGTCAAGCAGTTCCTCGTGTTAAGCTCTTTGTGGTCTCTCTTGTTCTCTTTTTTCCTCTCTCTTTCTCTCTTCCTTCTCAATCTCTTTATTTCTCTTTATTTATTTCCTTTTTTTACGGTGTGGAGTGGAGCATGTGCTTTGAAGACGCACAACTACAAAAGACGTTCAACTACAGTAGGTGGCGGTAATGTAACACTTGAATACTAACCGCCATAAAACACCAAAGAAGAAGAAGGAGAAGAAAGAAAGAAGAAAGAAGAAGAAGATTATTTGTGAAAGAGTTTTTTAGTCTGTTAAAAAGTTGGATTTTATAGTACTTAAGTGTTTGGTTTGTACTCAGAAGTTGAAACCCGTGGATATAAACGCAAAGAAGAAGGTTATAAATGGTAATTTATAATTATGGTATGATTAAGAAATATATGACAGATTTGTATGCTTTTGTTTTCATCAAAAGTCATTATCAAATCATTTACACTGCATTTACAATAGAAAACCTTAATATTTGAGTTATTATATGAGAATGTATTAAAAGGCAAGTGTAGATTCCTTCATATTTTAATGCATCAGATTCGGATAAATTGAAATGTAGATAATATTGTGAATGTTGTAGTAAAAATGTGTCAAAAAGAGCAGTTTAAAAATAAAAATGAGAAAAAAATTGTATTTTTAGTGATATTTCTGCTCTGTTGTGATTTATAATAAAAATAAAATCTCAACTAATTATGTTTAAAGACATGTTTTTGCATATTTCTGATGAACTTCCTCCAAAAACTATAGTGAATTATTATGGTGCTTTTACCTCTGCTTATTTTATTTGTTATTAATTTGTTTTTTTATTTTAATTTATTATTATTATTATTATTTATGATTATGTTTTTATTTTTTATATTTATTTTTTGAATTATTTTTATGATTATTCATTTTATTATATTATATAATTTCTTTCTTTATTTTTCGTTTGGGCGGTTAAAACTGCAAAACTGTCCAAATGTACACCTGTATCATTGTAAACACGACAGACAATGCTGTATTTTGCTAAACGTATGCACGAACACCGTAAAGGATTAATGAATAAGAATTAAAAAATAAATAAAAAACGAACACTCCACAACTTGTATTCCCTGTTGCCACGCCCCGTCCCGCGTCTGTTTAGCGTTCAGAGGAAAGCTCCTGTCCGGCCTGTCATTTGGTCCGTCCTCCTGAGTGCGACCGTCCTTCCTCCTCTGATAACACGGGACAGGTCCGAGCGGTGCAGACGTCCAGTGGCCTGTCTGGACACACGGGACAGGCCCGAGCGGCTCCGACACAGATGGGAAAAAAACGCCTCAGGAACGTTTACCTTTGTACCGGAGGAAGTAGGTGGTTCCCAAACCTTTTATTTTTAAGCCTCGAGCACCAAAGGAGCTTTGTCTCACGCTACGAGTCCCCCCAACTCAGGATTTAGGCAAATAAATGAGTTTACGAGTGGTATATACAATTTAAAACTCATTTGTTGTGAGAAATACAGGGTGCTGCTGTCGCTGTCTGTGTGTGTCACTAATATGTGTTTGTTGTGTATGTTGTGTTTGCATAATGTGTGTTTTAATGATATAAATATGTCCAAAATACTCCAAAACCACGCAAAATGTACTAGGAATAATGATAGTTTTATTCAGATAATATTACATTTCACGAGAAACCATCCTAAGTACAACCTGGAAACACTGATTTATGCAACAAAATCCTAAAAAAAAATGCTATTAAAAACAAACATTATTGTGACTAATTAAGGATTTAAGAAATGTAATACCAAATCACAGTTAATAGTTAAAGGGTCTCTCACTTGCTTGTCTCCATGGAGATTATTCATGGATTTCAACTTCCTGTTATTTGGAACATTTTGTGGACTTTTCCCCCGTCAAAGGATATCATACTTTTGTTATAAAGTGCTAATCGCTACGGCAACGCTCCTAATTTCTCATCATTCTGAAACCCGTTGACCGCTTTGCTTTCAGAACGCTGCGGTAAACTTCTCTAACTCCGTGGAGACAGGCCAAGTTACAGTTAAGGTCTGCGGAGAGGCGAGGACGCAAGACTACATGTTTTTTCACTGTTTTTTTGAGCGATAAAAACGGGACTTCAATGCCACACTTTGGAACAGTTCAGCGTCGACACCTTCAAAGAGCCAGGCGAGCGGCGGTCATGAGACTGAATCCAAAAATAGAACCAAAACAGAAGTGAAACGAGACAAAGGCTGGCGTTTCTTTTTTACCTACGCGTGCTAGTACTTATCTGGAGCACTTTGCCGTTAGCGCCGCATAACGCAGAGCGGTTGTTATCTGAAAACACCGCATTTGAGCTTTAAAAACATCCCTTATCAGGCGCTGTCAACACCTCGGCGACGCCCCAACCGCAGTTTGAGAATCACCGCTCTGGGCATTTTAAAAGTAGCTCCCGTTCGGTTTAGTCAAAGTGCAATCCAGCTTATCCAAAGTATTCGCTTGCGTGAGCTGTGATTGGCCGAGCGGCGAGTGAAAGAGTAGGACGCAGTTACGCACGCGCAACTCGGGCTTAACACACACAACGCAACACAACAATGCAACGCAACACAACAACGCTGGGATAAATGCTGCGATTGAATAGAAAACATTTGAAGAGTGAAATGTTAGCGGTTCAAAAAAGATCCACGAGAGAATGAGATTGTTTAGCATACTACTCTCGTCTTATTAACTTACTTAACCTAGTAAGATGATTCACATTTACTGTTGGAGAAACTGTGGCGGCGAGGCAAAAGGCAAACGTCAGGCAGAAGTCTGGAACCGTCCTGTCGCCCGGGAATATTGGACTGAAGTTGGACTGTTTTTTGATATTGTCATCCATCTAAACTTTAAAACTTTGTACCGTATTTTCTGGACTATAAGTTGCACCTTTTTTCATAGTTTTGGCTGGGGTGCGACTTATACTTATATACTTAGAGGGAGCAACTTACATGGGATATTGTTATTTTCACACTTGCAACTGCATTTCATACTCCAGTGCAACTTACATATGTTGTTTTTTCTTCTCTATTATGCATTTTTTGGCTGGTGCGACTTATAGTCCGGAAAATACGGTACTTGGGCCTCAAAACTCTTGCCGGTGGACACAATTAACGGATACCTTTGAATTGGAATGTACTTTGGCGGCGGGAAAGAAGGTCATCACAAAGAAACGGCGGACACAAACACCGCCAACGACTAAGGACTGGACTGACGTCGTAACGAAGCTTTTCCGTTCTTCCTGTTCTTCAATCGAAAATAGCCGCAAACTCATCCCCGGACATTCCTTGGTGGCGCGAACGCTCGAACGCAAGGCCGCGGGACGGAGACACGCATTGTTTCTGTGACTCCTCTCGTTCCGAATGCGAAAAATGCTAAGCCCGGTAAAACCCTCCGCCCCCTCCCCGTCGCGAAACGCAAGGTCAGAACGTTTGGTGGGAGATAAAGCGCGCGCTCGCCGTATCCGCGCTGGCATTGCTGAGCGGCCCGACGGCAACCTTATCTGGGACAGGTGCTGCTTCTGCTGGATCTTCCAAACAGAGATCGCCCCCCACCCCACCCCCCCACCGCATTGTCCAAACAACAGCCTCGTAGCCAATGGTCTGGTGCCTCCGAGTCTTTCCCAGGCCTTGTTTGGAGATGAAGCCACAGACATCCAGCAGACGGTAAACAGGAGGCGAGCCATGAACGACTACCTGCGGGCTGGTGGCGGAGGGTCCAGGGGTGGTCGAACACTGGGGCCCGGGGTGGTTAAAACGCTGGGGGCCGGGGTGGTCGAACGCTGGGGGCCGGGGTGGTCGAACGCTGGGGGCCGGGGTGGTCGAATGCTGGGTCCCGGGGTGGTTGAACGCTGGGTCCCGGGATGGTCGAACGCTGGGTCCCGGGGTGGTCAAACGCTGCGTCCCGGGGTGGTCGAACGCTGGGTCCCGGGGTGGTCGAACGCTGGGTCCCGGGGTGGTCAAACGCTGGGTCCCGGGGTGGTCGAACGCTGGGTCCCGGGGTGGTCGAACGCTGGGTCCCGGGGTGGTCGAACGCTGGGTCCCGGGGTGGTCGAACGCTGGGTCCCGGGATGGTCGAACGCTGGGGGCCGGGGTGGTCGAACGCTGGGGGCCGGGGTGGTCGAACGCTGGGGGCCGGGGTGGTCCAACGCTTGGGGCCTGGGGTGGTTGAACGGTGTGGCTGGGTGGTCAAACACTGGGGCCCGGGGGGGTCGAAAACTGGGCCCTGGTTCATCGATAATCGTGATTATTTTTTTTATTTATTTTTTTGTCACAGTTATGGGATGTGACAATATCAAATGTTAGTGTTACGGTTGTTGTGAGGAAAAAACATCACAATTTAACGATTATTCACAATTAGAGACTGTGACGAAACAGTGAAATATTTACAAAAAGACAAAATAAAGTTAAATGTGACATAAAAAGCCAGATTTTAAAAAGTTATGTAAATTTGTGTCTATTTTTAGGCTGTATATTGAACAAAAAATACTAAATTTTGCTTCTAAACTCACTTATTATTATTATTATTATTTTTTTGGTTCTTGACAATTATATTGTGACTTATCGATTAACTGAATAATCTTGACGTCTATAGTCACAATACATTTGTAAAGACTAAAAAAATGTAATTAAGACATTTTTAGAAGAATTGAGAATTTTCTAACTCAATTAGGTAATGTTTTAGTTCAATTAAAAATACATTTTAGAAGCAAAACCAAGTCCTTTCTGCTCAGCCTTTCTTCAAAAAAGTAAACCTAAATGTAAAGTGCGGCAAAAATGTGTTAAATGTGTAATTTGTGTCTTTATCTAAAATCAAAACATAATCTGCCTCCGGGCCGACTGGACTAAATAGCAGAGCAGAACTGCATGAACGAATACTGTAGTAGAAGTTGTTTTTTTCCATTCTTTACGTTTAAAATGCCCTCACAGAACAGCACAGAACATCCTGCTGCTGAGTCAACTCCATTTCCATTGGACTGTAACCTCCAGAGCTGGGGGGGGGGGGAGGGGCATGCTGACACATACCTGAGCGGCTGATGTCACCGGAGTCGCCTGGGAATGTCATCGAGACACATCTGGATTGAGCAACGCGCCTTTGCGGTCCGATTGTGACTGCGTTTGAGTGGCGTGTGTGCGGATACAGCTCTGTATTCGCCTAAAAGCCAGCGCTAAAGTCAGTGACTGCGTCGTTGTTTCGGAGACGGGACAACGATTTGTGCGGTTGCAATGTTTTCTGATAAATATCGAAACTGCGGCGATTTAACATGTTTCTAAATTAAGATTCTGTTCACTTTGTTACGTTTGAAACATTTCCAGGAGCATTAAAGTCTGAAGGTTCAAACTGGGAGTCGCAGGGTCCCCCACGATTCGATGCGACGCGCGATAATATCACGATTTTGCGATACACGCGATGATCAATAAATTGCTCATGATGTGCTACGATAAATTTCACTTTTTATTTTTTAAAGAACCCAATACATTTGAACTAGGGCTGGGAATCACAGGGTCCCCCACAATTCGATGCTATAATAATAACAATATCACGAATTTGCGATACACGCGATAATCAATATATCGCTCATGACCTTCTACAATATATATATATATCACTTTTTTTTTTTTAAATAAACCAATACATTTTAACATTTTTTTCTGGAAATGTCATTGAGTATTTGCGTAAAAAAAAGTGTCCTTTCTTTAAACAAGCGACACAATTGTAGTGCAGTTGCAAAACAATTCACGAAATCATAAAAAAAATACAAAAAAAATTGACTCATGGTGATATATCGATACAGCAGCACACAATATCGATACTATAACACCGAATTTAGTATCACAGTATTTCAATATATTGGCAGACCCCTAATTTGAAAATGTTTCTTTGTTAAACCACGACCTGCACAAACTTTTAATCGTCGTAACAATCATCAAAATGTCAATAGTTTTTGCGTAAACATTCAGGACGTTTGACCAAAAATGACTTGCGGCGATACATCGATACAGCAGCCCAATATATCGATACTGTATCACCAAACTTAGTAACCACGAAATGCATAGACAACAGCGTCAATACGGGCGGGAGTCGAACCTCCATTGTTGTTTTTAATCCACACATACAATTTGGTCCTGGACAGGCGCTCGGAACCGGCCACGTATCGGATCGACTCCAAACACATGATATCAGAACAACTTACGACCCAACGAGTAATCATGCAGCCACAACTTGTTCCAAAGCAATTATTTTCTTCAATTAATCAAGTAGTTGTTTATGAATGTGAGGGTTTTTTGTCCGTACGAGCGGCGCGAGAATATGAGGCTTTTACTCAGTTAGACCCAGGTGAAGTGATGCATTCTGGGAGGATTCCAACAGACATAATTGAGTCATTTCAATGTGATTACCGCTGTGTTTGAGTCGTAAAACCTCTTCTCTCAGCTCGCCTTTGCATAGTTTGTGATGATTATTTGAACATGAAAGTAGTTATGCTCAACTGATTAACTTGTTTCAGCCCCATCTCAGTAGATAAACTATTACTGTCAGATTTTTAATTCACAAATGAGAAATTCAAGGACGTTAAAATCACAACATCAGATGGAATAATTTGTCTTCCAAAACCATCTCAAATGCTAACGCTTCTGGACAGTGGACAGGCTTCAAATGTGTGAATCCGAAGCACAACACCACGTTTCTGTTCAGCTCGACTTCACGGTTGTAAATTTCCCCTCGTGTCCCCCCCCCTCGCCGTGACCAATCCTTACGCAAACATTTAAGGCCCATAATCGTAAATCGCACCCCAAGAAACACGGCCCGACCACGAGGCCCGGGACGGGGGAAAGTTACTGCCCAACAAATCCTCCACCCCCCCTCTGCGCTCGCGACGGCGGCCCATTAAAACCATTATGTCCTCCAAGAAATCCGCGGTTTATGTGAGGCACCGGGCGCGAGTGGCCACTTCACGTTGGCAGCAGGACACACTCGAGGGCAGGACTGGACTGGCATAGTAACGAGGAGATTACCTGCTCGGATCGGGCTAAAGGAGCAGACAAAGGTGAAATCCCTGTCAAATTCATCACAAAAGAGCTGAAATATCATCTTGAACACTAATTTGAAAGTTTACAACATAACTTTTCTTCATTTTTACTTTTAATCAACTCTTAATCATAAAACAAAGCACTTATATACAACGTTCACGACAGTATCTACATTTTGCGGCTCAGTAAACCCGTGTGGATCGTGGCAGGAGTGATTAAGAAGCGTAAGAGACCTGCCGTTTGTCACGTTTCTGCAGAGATATATATCATCGCCGTAGAAACAATGTGGTCTAACGGGACGACGGGCGATCTTATCTCTGCAGGACGACACCCGAGGCACGATGACGATGGGTACAATGCAGCAAAAAAACTATTACACACCTTCCTCAAGATACTTTTCTGACGATTCACAGCGACTCACCTTCTCTGGCCTTCATTCTGGACTAAACAGGAACTAAACCAGGTCTAAATCGGGACTACCAGGTCTAAATCACAGGTCTATATCAGGACTACCAAGTCTAAATCAGGACTACCAGGTCTCAATCACAGGTTTAAATCAGGACTACCAGGTCTAAATCGGGACTACCAGGTCTAAATCGGGACTACCAGGTCAAAATCAGGACTACCAGGTCTCAATCACAGGTTTAAATCAGGACTACCAGGTCTAAATCGGGACTACCAGGTCTAAATCAGGACTACCAGGTCTAAATCAGGACTACCAGGTCTCAATCACAGGTCTAAATCAGGACTACCAGGTCTCAATCACAGGTCTAAATCAGGACTACCAGGTCTCAATCACAGGTTTAAATCAGGACTACCAGGTCTAAATCGGGACTACCAGGTCTAAATCAGGACTACCAGGTCTAAATCAGGACTACCAGGTCTCAATCACAGGTCTAAATCAGGACTACCAGGTCTCAATCACAGGTCTAAATCAGGACTACCAGGTCTCAATCACAGGTTTAAATCAGGACTACCAGGTCTAAATCTGGACTACCAGGTCTAAATCTGGACTACCAGGTCTAAATCTGGACTACCAGGTCTAAAGCTGGACTACCAGGTCTAAAGCTGGACTACCAGGTCTAAATCGGGACTGGACTTTGTCATTATTGCTGACACAGTGAAATCCAGTTTTTCTTCACATTGACCACATTTTAATGAAATCAAGCTAAATAAGCTTCATAAATGATGAAGTGAAGTTAATGTGACATAAAAATCCAGATAAAAAAGCTCTTTACATTTAGGTTTACTTGTTTGGAGTATATGTTGTATAGAAAATACTTTCGGGCATCTAAAATGGTCATAATTATTATTACTTTATTATTTAAGATTTTATTCTTTAGGCTTTATTCTTTAGACTTTATTCTTTAGACTTTATTATTTAGTTTTTTTTCTTTAGGCTTTATTCTTTAGACTTTATTCTTTCTGCCACAACTCGGGGTATTTTTGACCCTTGAACATTGATGAAAAGTCACAGGTCACTGAGGCTCTCTCTTTCTCCCTGCTCAGGTCTGCGTTCAGCACAACCTTGCATTTTGTCAGGACAAACTACCATTTGAATCGCAAACTACGCAATCATCAACGGTGAATTACTGAGCTTCGTTTGGTACGTCGCAAAACGCAGCAGAAAACATGGAGGCGCGGAAAGGCGGTTGCGCGGGAAGGCGGTCGCGCGGGAAGGCGGTCGCGCGGGAAGGCGGTCTCGTCTCTTTTCCTCCAAAACAATGCAAAAAACGACCCTGACCCACCCCTTCAGCGAGTTGGCTTACGGTTTAATCCACAACTTGCATTTCTCAACATTTCTTGGCTAAATCATCTTAATCTTAATAATAAAAAGGGCAAAAGTATTAATTTGTAAAAAGCAGTTGAACCGCTTTCATTTATGCTTCGAATGCAAACGCAAAACTGGCATTTCAGCAATTCCAACAGCGACTTTTGACTAAAAACCAACGAACGCTTTCAACAGCAACATAAAGCGTGCTCTATTTGGTCTGATTCCATTTATTTTTTTAATAGTGAATCGGCCTCACACCTACCATTAGTCCATTGAAGGCACTAGAGCCACAAGTGAACATTTGTTCTGGAGGAATGCTGGGTATGCAGAGGCGAGGGGGGATGGGAGGGGGAGCTGCTCCGAGCTGCGAGGGGACGACGGACTGAGGACTTCTTTTTCATCCTGATTAAAAAACACTAAACGAGCCGTCGTCCGTCTGCGCCGCGTCAACAGCCGACTTCAACTGCACGGCATTTATCTCCATAACTCGTGCGATTCCAACAGGGAATTTGAGCTTTTGAAATGTTTGCGGACACTCACTTTGCGGTAAATTGACTTAGTGAGTAAAGTTGCAGCTAATGACTTTGGAGCTGAGCAGTCCCGCCCACTTTGAAGCTCCCGGAAGTACAATTTCCATCAGAGTTTCTCATAGATTCTTTAAGTGACTATAAAGAGTTTAAAGGCTCGACAGAGGCTCGTAATGTGTTTATCGCTGTGGTTTTCAGTCTAAAAAGCACATTATAAAGCTAAAAATTGGCTGAATGTTCTGGACTGAGCAGTTTTTAAAGTTTCAGACACAGTTTTTAATAAATACAATGTGGTGTTTAGTTACCATTTAACTGTTTAACCCTAACAAAGTTGAACTTTTATTGAAAAAAACAATGGGACATTTACTTCTGTGCAGTGCAGTGACTGTTGAGCTGCATTCTGGTAGTTGAATATCAATGTATCTTATTTTTTATGATTTAACAGGACAAACGATTTAAATTTAACACTTTGACCTAAAATGTGCAGGTTTTAGGAGCATCAAGATTTAAAAAAAAGAAAGTTTTCATGATGAATTGTGAAAAATGATTAACTGCTTTGAAAAAAAAAGCCATTTATATTTCATCTTCAGATAATTTTTCATTGTATTCTTATCAACACATTTGAGGATGATTACAATGGCCAACTGTATATTTAAGTCTTTAATTATGCTATTCCTCCTTTCAACCTTACAACATCTTTAAGCATGATCTAATATTCACCAGGACAGAACAACTGCATAACAATGAATAAATGAAAAAATATACCGTATTTTCTGGACTATAAGTCGCATCTTTTTTCATCGTTTTGGCCGGGGTGCGACTTATACTTATATTTATACATATATACTTATACTCCAGAGCGACTTATATGTGATATTATTTGTTATTTTCACACTTGCCACCGCATTTCATACTCCAGTGCGACTTATATATGTTTTTTTCTTCTCTATTATGCATTTTTTGGCTGGTGCGACTTATACTCCGGAAACTACGGTATATATATTTTGAGCTGTGACAAGCCATTCTGATCACAATCGACTTGAAGCATAAATAAACCCACATTTTAACCCAATTTGGTGAAAGTCCTGACCCCGTTTTCCTGTGACACTCGTGTTACTGCGTTTGACAGCTCCGGCTCTATTATGATTCCTCTTCTCGTGGCACCGCTCCAGCTGAACCCACAGCCCAGAATTATGACCGCCCGGGTGGTAAATCTACACCGCCATCTAAACCAACGGGGACTTCGGGGGCGATGCGGCGTCGCGTGTTAGCGGTGGGTCCGTTTAGCGCGGCTGTGCGAGCGCTGATACAGATCCCCGGCGGGTTTCCATCGGGCTCGACCGGCGCGTGGATCCAATGCAAATATATACACAGTAACAAAGGACGGGTCTACGGTTGGTTTTGTTTATTTGCAGGGCAGCGACAAGCTAATAGATTCACCGCGGCTAATCGAATGATCGCTAACTCGTCTTTGTGCGCAGTTCCAAAACGTGCCACGAGCTGAGAAAATACGTTTTATGACTGATATTGAGCCGTAATTCCGTGAAAATTATGTGGAATGAGTCCAATTTGTCAAAAATATACCGTATTTTCCGGAGTATAAGTCGCACCAGCCAAAAAATGCATAATAGAGAAGAAAAAAACATATATTCGCACTGGAGTATGAAATGCGGTTGCAAGTGTGAAAATAACAAATAACATCACATATAAGTCGCTCCGGAGTATAAGTATAAATATAAGTATAAGTCGCACTCCTAGGGTTGCAAAAAGAATCAGAGATCACATAAAAATTGTGACTAAAACTAGTGTCGTAAGTAGTTCATCATTTCAGCCGGTGTCAATGCTAAAAAAAAATAACATAAACATAACTAAATTTGACCTTTTCGTAACAGTTAAGTACTATTATTTTGTCTTGAAAATGCCTAAAACAACAGAGTTTTTGGTGATCTTTGAGCGCGAGTTCCTGTTCCTCAGTATTGTCGGTCACGCTAAATTGTTTTTTCTTGATTAAAACTAAACTAAACGTCAAAGGATGGAAAAACAAAAGCAGGAATTAGCAGTTAATACGGCAACCAAGCTGTTAAAACATCGCTTTACTCCATAATTTAGCTCAAAACAAAGTAAAAAGTATTGAAACTGGCTCAAAATGTAGATCTTGATCATTTTTTGCAATCCAAACGAGGTCAATGAAGTAAAGAAAAGAGAGCGTTTCTCATGATTCTGTCGCATCTCGGGGGTAAAATAACAACACAAACAGTCGTGATACTGGGACGATTAAACAGAATGTGCTCGGTACATGCGAAGACAAGATAAAGATGACGAAAAACACCACGACGCCCATTTTAACGTTTGAGTCAGAGCTGTTTCCAAGCACACAACTGTAAAACGACTTATATAACGCATTATACAGACGCATTCACGCATCGAAATCACAAAAATATAACATTCAAACAACATTAGAGCTGGACTTTTGCACAGTTAGCGATACTTGAAGACTGTTTTTTATTCATTTTGACTAGGAAACTTTGCACTGGGCTTGTGGATGCTGTATGAGGGCCATGGAAGGAAAAAAGAACTTTCCGGCTTTCTGAGGTCTAGACATAAACACAACAGTAAACACTCCGACAGACGTGTGGGTCAATAAAGCTCACGGTCTGTGTCCAGGCAAACAGAGCCAGACTGAACCAGGACTGAACCAGGACTGATCCAGGACTGAACCAGGACTAAACCAGGGCTGAAACAGGACTGAACCAGGGCTGAAACAGGACTGAACCAGGACTGAACCAGGACTAAACCAGGGCTGAAACAGGACTGAACCAGGACTGAACCAGGACTAAACCAGGACTGAACCAGGACTAAACCAGGACTGAACCAGGACTGAACCAGGACTGAACCAGGACTGAACCAGGACTGAACCAGGTAGTAGTAGCAGTAGTAGTAGTAGTAGTAGTAGTAGGAGTAGTAGTAGTAGTAGTAGGAGTAGTAGTAGGAGTAGTAGGAGTAGTAGTAGTAGTAGTAGTAGTAGTAGTAGTAGTAGGAGTAGTAGTAGGAGTAGTAGTAGGAGTAGTAGTAGTAGTAGAATGAGCAGGGGAGTAAAGAAGAGGGGGGTGAAAGGGCCTGCTGTCCGGGTTTCAGGATTTTAGGGGCTCTGAATTGGACGAGTCATTCCCTGAGTCAATAATGAGCTTGACTATTTTTTCATTATTTTAAGAGCCAGAAACAGTGAATCAACAGTGTTTTCCTATTTGTTTATATTTGAGGTTTCTTGCACCGGGCTCTTTAACTTTCTGCCGACGTGCCTGGAATGAAGATAGGCTTTTTATATTTTGTGGCTGCAACAGAAGAAGCGTAATTTTACAGTCAATTTAGTTAAAAGGGGAGGGGCAAACACATTCCAATCAGAGTGCAGCTTTCTGCACTTAGTTAAAATACATAAAATACTTTGTTCTTAGATCATTAGCTGCAGACAGTGTACAGTGGTCACAAATGATCACAAAGTGCTGCTTTTTCAACAAACTCTTGGGGGAAAACACACAGTTTACTCATTTACTACAGTTTCAAACATCAGACAAACTAACTTGTACAAGCACTACTGCAGTCACCTAAACCCAAATATGGACTACGTGCAGCATATAAAGAGAAAATTCCACTATAAACCACACGCTTGGCGTGTAAGTAACTCTGTGTTTTGAAATGTTTAGGTTTGGAAGCTCTTTTGTCTATAGTGGCCTTTGTTTGGATCCTGTCTGCTGCTTGTCCAAATTGTGAGAATGTGGAAAACTGTTGTAGTGAAGAAAATTATAAATAGCATAAGTGCAAACTTTGGGGGGGAATATCTAACAAAACATGTCCTGAACATTAACATTAAGAAGATTGGGACATGTACTGCTTGATTCATGCAGTTCAGAAGATCTTTTTAGAGGTTTAAAGTACCAAAATACAGGATTTTTTTTAATTAAATGACAAGATATGATGTTGTTTACTGTGTATTTTACAACTGTAGAGCTTTGATTTGGTGACAATTCAAGCTGGTCTTTTCATTCCAATTGTGATTCATAATGTTCAACTAAACATCCTGAAAATAACTATTTCACTGATGTGTATTTTATTCATCTCTTTATCTAAGAAGCGTCACTAATCTTTGCCCAAAGTAACACTGTTGAAAGTAGGTCATGCAACACCAGTAGAACAATCTGGAAGAGATTACTTTGAAAATCACACACTGTTTGGAGATGTCCCTGTAACGCACAATAAGCAAAGTCGTGACATAGTTGAGATATTGTTCCTGAGTCTGTGCATCACCTGCTGAACGGAGCTCTGATGAATGGAAAGTGTGAAAAAGTGTCTTAGCGATGGCTCTGAGCAACACTCAGCAGGACACAGGCCAAAGCTGCACTCCTCCAGCTCCAGGAATGACCAAACAACTCACTCCCACCAGCAGCTCGACAGGGGCAGAACGGCAGGGGCAGCTCGACAGGGGCAGAACGGCAGGGGCAGCTCGACAGGGGCAGAACGGCAGGGGCAGCTCGACAGGGGCAGCTCGACAGGGGCAGAACGGCAGGGGCAGCTCGGCAGGGGCAGCTCGGCAGGGGCAGCTCAACAGGGGCAGATCTACAGGGGCAGCTCGACAGGGGCAGGTCAACAGGAGAAAATCAACAGGGGCAGCTCGGCAGGGGCAGCTCGACAGGGGCAGAACGGCAGGGGCAGCTCGGCAGGAGCAGCTCGACAGGGGCAGATCTACAGGGGCAGCTCGACAGGGGCAGGTCAACAGGAGAAAATCAACAGGGGCAGCTCGACAGGGGCAGATCGACAGGGACAGATCGACAGGAGAAGATCAACAGGGATAGTTCGACAGGGGCAGATCGACAGGGGCAGGTCTACATGGGCAGATCGACAGGTGCAGATCGACAGGCTCTAAGTGGGATTCCCAATAACACAGCGTCACAGCAAAAAACATGTGCTTTAGTACTTTTGTGGACGACACGCAGTACTTCATGCAGTACCTAACGCAGTACTTCACGCAGTACTTCATGCAGTACCTAACGCAGTACTTCACGCAGTACTTCATGCAGTACCTAACGCAGTACTCCACGCAGTACCTCACGCAGTACTTCACGCAGTACCTCACGCAGTACTTCACGCAGTACCTCACGCAGTACTTCACGCAGTACCTCACGCAGTACTTCACGCAGTACCTAACGCAGTACCTAACGCAGTACTTCATGCAGTACTTCACGCAGTACCTCACGCAGTACCTCACGCAGTACTCCACACAGTATCTCACGTAGTACTCCACACAGTACCTCACGCAGTACTTCACGCAGTACTCCACACAGTATCTCACGTAGTACTCCACACAGTACCTCACGCAGTACTTCACGCAGTACCTCACGCAGTACTTCACGCAGTACCTCACGCAGTACTTCACGCAGTACCTCACGCAGTACTTTACGCAGTACTTCACGCAGTACCTAACGCAGTACTTCATGCAGTACCTAACGCAGTGCTTCACACAGTACTTCACGCAGTACCTCACGCAGTACTTCACGCAGTACTCCACACAGTACCTCACGCAGTACTCCACGCAGTACCTCACGCAGTACTCCACACAGTATCTCACGTAGTACTCCACACAGTACCTCACGCAGTACTTCACGCAGTACCTCACGCAGTACTTCACGCAGTACTCCACACAGTATCTCACGTAGTACTCCACACAGTACCTCACGCAGTACTCCACACAGTACCTCACGCAGTACTTCACGCAGTACCTCACGCAGTACTTCACGCAGTACCTCACGCAGTACTTCACGCAGTACCTAACGCAGTACTTCATGCAGTACCTAACGCAGTACTTCACACAGTACTTCACGCAGTACCTCACGCAGTACTTCACGCAGTACTCCACACAGTACCTCACGCAGTACTCCACGCAGTACCTCACGCAGTACTCCACACAGTATCTCACGTAGTACTCCACACAGTACCTCACGCAGTACTTCACGCAGTACCTCACGCAGTACTTCACGCAGTACTCCACACAGTATCTCACGTAGTACTCCACACAGTACCTCACGCAGTACTCCACACAGTACCTCACGCAGTACTTCACGCAGTACCTCACGCAGTACTTCACGCAGTACCTCACGCAGTACTTCACGCAGTACCTAACGCAGTACTTCATGCAGTACCTAACGCAGTACTTCACACAGTACTTCACGCAGTACCTCATGCAGTACCTCACGCAGTACTCCACGCAGTACCTCATGCAGTACTCCACACAGTATCTCACGTAGTACTCCACACAGTACCTCACGCAGTACTTCACGCAGTACCTCACGCAGTACTTCACGCAGTACCTCACGCAGTACTTCACGCAGTACTCCACACAGTACCTCACGTAGTACTCCACACAGTACCTCACGCAGTACTTCACGCAGTACCTCACGCAGTACTCCACACAGTACCTCACGCAGTACCTCACGCAGTACCTCACGCAGTACCTCACGCAGTACTTCCTTATCTTCTGCCGAGTACACGCTGTCGACGGAGCGACCGATGCGTCTTCTTCCACTGGCACATTTTAATAATAGACTCCGGGTTCGACCACAAGAGACAGTCCTGGTTCAGACCCGGTTCAGACCCACAATTAGCCCTGGTTTAGCTCCAAATTTAGCCCTCGCCTAATTCAGCCCGAGGCCAGTTCTGGGCTCCGAGTCGTCTCAAAGAACAGGGTAAACCACTATTAACCATTTTAATCACTGTAAACGGTGACATTTCTTTATTCATTTGTTTGATTGTAAACTTGTTTGCCGTCGCCATGACAATAAAACAAGCACACCAAACTCTGATTATTACTGCATCTGATTTTTGGATGATTTAAATTACATGAACATACGTCCTTTTAATTATCGTACAACTCCAATAATGAGATTTGGAGTGAGTAATAATGAAGGCACTATTACTATATTACGGAACATTTCCAAGTGAAAACATGAGCAAATAACACCAGAACTGGAGCAGAAAACGGCAAAAAAGTGCATTTCAGCCTCTATAATATGTGTTTTTTATTTGATCCAAAGAAAACTGCTGGTTTACTGCTAAATGTTCTTATTAAAAACAAATAAATATGGATTTTAAAGCGCCCCCTACAGGTCGGACGACTCATTTATAATCACTTATCACTTATAATTTCACTTCCTGTTTGTAATTGATGACATCACACTAGGAAACTACCCAGCAAACACTGGGCCAAAACTCATCTAAAGTCGCAGTTTTTTTTTTGACAAATGAAAAATATAAGAGAGCGACTTTATTTCGTTGAATTCATGTTTAGAGTCGGAAAAATTGGTGTAAACGATGCATAAACTTTGAGTGTCCCTCGTGTGATGTCACTTCCTGTCATTTTTTTGACTTTTCTCCTCAAATACTTGCTCGATTGGTGTAAAACTGTAATCTAAATGTGCGACAGGTTTAAATATACCAGATGAAGTCAAAATTAGAAAATCGTCATTTTCCACTCATACCACTGCAAAATGTTACATAGCGCTGCTTTATTTGTCCACGCTGAAGAAACCTGCCAATCCTTCTGGACAATGTGGCGAAAATAACGATTATAATATGTTTTTTCTTCTTGTAGTGACCGATTACTTTTGTCTATTAGGTTTTTCTTTTAATGAAAATAAAAAAGACACACGCAGTAGCTTTCATCAGTGCCATTTCACACAAAAAACGTCAAAATTCTACCAAACCGCGTGCGTTTACCGACAGATTATAGGTTTTCCAGATTAAAAACACTTGAACTCATCGCGGATTATAAGAAAAAACACGTATCAACCAAAGAAACGGCCATCACAAAATGCGGAAACATTTAAAACGTACCCTTGAAACTCACTTCTCTGTTACAGCCACGACTTTGTTTGCGTTATCTTTCATTTTGGTGTTGACATGTCACGTAGAAGATGCAGATAAAACCAATGCCGATTAAACTATCTGGTGTAATCAGGAAACAACAGGACAAGTATGTATTCAGCACGAACACACGCAGTAGATATGCAACACTGCGACGCCAGAAAGTATTCAAAAGTATACGAAAACTGACCTTTCCTGAACTATCAAACTAGCGTGAGGTCACATGGTAACTAAGAAAGTACAATTCTGTTGAAAATAACCGTTTAATGTCCGTTTTAATCATCATTGTGGTCTCAAAATGTACGTGGAGTATTGAATATTCATCACAATCAAGTGTACAATGTAGCGTGACCACATCGTAATGCGCTAGATGTATATTTTCGTATACTCTGGAGTATAAGTCGCACCGGAGTATAAGTCGCACCAGCCAAAAAATGCATAATAGAGAAGAAAAAAACATGTATAAGTCGCTCCGGAGTATAAGTATATAAGTATAAATATAAGTATAAGTCGCATCCTGGCCAAAACTATGAAAAAAGGTGCAACTTATAGTCCGGAAAATACGGTATGTGCCTTTCGAGACGCTCTTCACACTGTATTATTCATCCCCGCCATGCTGCCCTGTGTGGCGACCAATCTGTGCCATCAGCCCCTCCCATCGGCCCCTCCCATCGGCCCCTCCCATCGGCCCCTCCCATCCACTCACGCGCTCACAATATAACCGTAAGAGCAACAAAAATCATAATCGTGACCATTTTAGAAGTATTTTTCGTCCAACATACAGCCCAAAAATAGACCTCAAAGTAAATAACTTTATTTCGTCAC
Organism: Eucyclogobius newberryi; assembly: GCF_026437365.1. Lineage (NCBI taxonomy): Eukaryota > Metazoa > Chordata > Actinopteri > Gobiiformes > Gobiidae > Eucyclogobius > Eucyclogobius newberryi. Next base: position 8,444,447 of record NW_027315746.1, on the reverse strand, counting down.
GTTTAACTTTATTTTGACATTCTGAAAGTTCAGTTTGGTGAAGCAGGTCACAAACTCGAGGAGCAGTAACACGTCAGGCCGCGGGAACGAACGGAAATTGAAAATGTCCCCGTGGTTTAGTCACAATAAGTCTCAATAATCATGTGAATAATGGTTACCGTATTTTCCGCACTATAAGGCGCACTGGATTATAAGGCGCACTGTCATTGAATGTTCTATTTTCCATCATTTTTCATATATAACTATAAGGGAAACAAAACGTGTACCACACAAAAAGCCATATATAAGTCGCTCTGGATTATAAGGCGCATTGTTGTTTTTATGAGAAAATGAAAGGCTTTTAAGTGCACCTTATAGTGCGGAAAATACGGTAAATGTTGTCAGCCCGGCGCTCACCTTTGCACTGAAACGCCTGCTTGAGGCTCAGCAGGACGTCGGCGAACCACCTCACGTCGCTCACCAGCTGCATGACGTACTCTGGGTCCACCCCGGGGGCCCCCGCCAGGTTGGAGGTCAGCCCCGTGAAGGGGTTATGGCCCCTGTGTCTGCGTACGTCCCAGGTCCTGGTGGATCCGGCCGAGAGTGACCCCGAGTGGGGGTTTGAGACGTGTCGCGGCAGGCCCTTAGCTCCTCCTCCTCCACCTCCTCCACCGCCGCTGCTGCTGCTTTTCCGGAGCATCCCACCAGCGGCAGCCCAAAAACAGATGCTACCACCCCCGCTTTGAGGTGGCCGTGGCTAAGCAGCGCAGCCCCTGATTACAAGACACTGCCCGGGTCTGTCTTGGATAAGTGCCACTGTAGAGGAAAAGAGAGAAAAGTTAGTTTACGAAGGAGAAATACGTGAAACGGCCTCGTCCGAAGTATCAAAAAGCGTCAGTAGTTTCAGTGTCTAAGTGTTTCTTGGTGTCGTTTGTGTTTAGTGACTTACAGTATCGGTTTGTGTGGTTGTTTTTCATGTTTTGTGGCGTTTTAAACTGAAAACGGCAAATAAACTGAACTAAAACCATGAATGAGATACAGATGGATACTTAAATGATCATTGAAACTAGATAATGTCTGGAAAAAGTATTTTTAAAAGGTCAAACGGGACAGAATTTGACCCTTTATCAGAACTAGAATAAGATGATATGGAAACATAAAGAAAGTACTTCTATTCTGTGTTGAAAATATCAGTTTTTATGACAAAAATAGTACCTTTTCCTGGGTGATTGAAGTCAAACAGAAGTTCTGTTTGACTTTTTAAACTGAGGGATTTTATTTATTTATGTTTGAGACTTTACAGATTAATGAGCTTTTTATAGTAAAGTTGAACGCCACTTTTCGACTGGTATTTATGCTAAAAACACCAAAAACATTTGCCTTTCCAACTAAATGCGTAGTTATTGACATAAACTAGCAAAAACCAGGTCTAAAAACTAAACTACAAAAGTATTTCAGTCTTTTTTTTATCAATGTCACAAACTAATTCATTTCTAATTATTGCTCTATTCAATTTCAAGCCACTTAAAACAGGTTATGGACACATTTTATAACTTTCGTATGACTTTTTATGGCTTTTTAAGCACAAAACCCACTATATTAAACCGTATTTTTGGAACAGCGAAGCTACTTTTTATGTTTAAGACGATTCCATGAGCAAGAAAATGTGATTATCTCTGTTAAATGATTATAAATGTGTAATAACATGTAAGATAAGAACAGAAACAACAAAAAACAGTTCCTTCAGTAAAGTAAGAGCACAATGTGTTTACAAGGGCATTTAAAGTGCTTTACAGAACAAGAAAAGATGTAATAAATGCACAACACAAATACATAAAAAGTATTACATGTCAGTTTATTACCACTTTTTAACAACTACACCCTGAACAGCCTTAATAAAACATGAACAAAGGCTTAATTCATGATGAAAACTAGTTTATTAAGCATGATTAATACAGTTTGTTTAAGGAGTTAGGTGTTGGGGCATAAATGAAGTAGTTACAAAGGCTGAATCATTGTAAATAAACCATTTTTTCATCAGAAATTAGCTCTTTGTTCACGCTTTTTAACGGAAAAAATCAATATTTAAAGCAAAAGAGCTCAGTTTGAATCATTTCCACGCTGTAAACGACACGTAAATCCATCCAAAAACAGCATAAACAGCGCAAAATAAGTCATTTAATGCGGACTCTTGTGTTGCTGAAAGACTAAGCGACTAAAGTGGGGGAATTAAAGCAGCTTAGCGTTTGCAGACTGTAGTTTTCGGTTCACTTCACTTGGAAAAACGTCTTAGATGAACGTGCTGCAAACGTGCGCGCAGGAGCCCGAAGTCTGCCGCACGTCGCGCTAAACTCGAACAAACAAACGAACAAAACGGGACAAAAAGAGGTAGAAGAAGAAGATAAAGTGTTGCTAGAATAAAAGATGCACAAACAGCCCAAAGTGTCGCGCCGCCGCCGGGACGCGCAGTGTGTGAAGTCTGCTCTTTCCCCTCACCTGCGGCGCGGTTAAACGTCATGTTGACCGGACTCGTCGCGTTCAGAGTTTCACGGTGAGGTCCGGGACGCGTCTCCGTGTCCCCGGTGTCAAGTCCCGGTGTAAAAAGTGTCCGTGTGTCGCGGTGAAGTGCGCGCGAGGAGGAGACGGAGCCGCTTCTGTCCCGCAAAACTCAAGGCAACCGTGATTTACTGAGGCGAGTCACGTGACCGGGGCCGAGAGAGCTGATTGGACGGTGGGAGACACGGGGGTTTGACGGTTGATGGTTTTAGTTTGGTCCTGTTTTAGTCCTAATTTAGTCCTAATTTAGTCCTGTTTTAGTTCTAATTTAGGCCTAATTTAGTCCTGTTTTAGTCCTAATTTAGTCCTAATTTAGTCCTGTTTTAGTCCTAATTTAGTCCTGTTTTAGTCCTGTTTTAGTCCTAATTTAGTCCTAATTTAGTCCTGTTTTAGTCCTAATTTAGTCCTGTTTTAGTCCTGTTTTTGTCCTAATTTAGTCCTAATTTAGTCCTGTTTTAGTCCTAATTTAGTCCTAATTTAGTCCTGTTTTAGTCCTAATTTAGTCCTAATTTAGTCCTGTTTTAGTCCTGATTTAGTCCTAATTTAGTCCTGTTTTAGTCCTAATTTAGTCCTGTTTTAGTCCTAATTTAGTCCTAATTTAGTCCTGTTTTAGTCCTAATTTAGTCCTAATTTAGTCCTGTTTTAGTCCTAATTTAGTCCTGTTTTAGTCCTAATTTAGTCCTGTTTTAGTCCTAATTTAGTCCTGTTTTAGTCCTAATTTAGTCCTGTTTTAGTCCTGTTTTAGTCCTAATTTAGTCCTAATTTAGTCCTGTTTTAGTCCTAATTTAGTCCTAATTTAGTCCTGTTTTAGTCCTAATTTAGGCCTAATTTAGTCCTGTTTTAGTCCTAATTTAGTCCTGTTTTAGTCCTAATTTAGTCTTAATTTAGTCCTGTTTTAGTCCTAATTTAGTCCTAATTTAGTCCTGTTTTAGTCCTAATTTAGTCCTGTTTTAGTCCTAATTTAGGCCTAATTTAGTCCTGTTTTAGTCCTAATTTAGTCCTGTTTTAGTCCTAATTTAGTCCTGTTTTAGTCCTAATTTAGTCCTGTTTTAGTCCTGTTTTAGACCTGCTTTAGTCCTGTTTTATTCCTGCTTTAGTCCTGCTTTAGTCCTGTTTTAGTCCTGTTTTAGACCTACTTTATTCCTGTTTTAGTCCTGCTTCAGTCTTGTTTTAGTCCTGTTTTAGACCTACTTTAGTCCTGCTTTAGTCCTACTTTAGTCCTGTTTTAGTCCTGCTTTAGTCCTGTTTTAGACCTGCTTTAGTCCTGTTTTAGTCCTGTTTTAGACCTACTTTAGTCCTGTTTTAGTCCTGCTTTAGTCCTGTTTTAGTCCTGTTTTAGACCTACTTTAGTCCTGCTTTGGTCCTACTTTAGTCCTGTTTTAGTCCTGTTTTAGACCTACTTTAGTCCTGCTTTGGTCCTACTTTAGTCCTGTTTTAGTCCTGTTTTAGACCTGCTTTAGTCCTGCTTTAGTCCTGTTTTAGTCCTGCTTTAGTCCTGTTTTAGTCCTGCTTTAGTCCTGCTTTAGTCCTTTAGTTCTGCTTTAGTCCTGCTTTAGACCTGCTTTAGACCTGCTTTAGAACAGTTTTAGTCCTGTTTTAGACCTGCTTTAGTCTTGCTTTAGTCCTGTTTTAGTCCTGTTTTAGACCTGCTTTAGTCCTGTTTTAGTCCTGCTTTAGTCCTGTTTTAGTCTTGCTTTTGTCCTGTTTTAATCCTGTTTTAGACCTGCTTTAGTCCTGATTTAGACCTGCTTTAGTCTTGCTTTAGTCCTGTTTTAGTCCTGTTTTAGACCTGCTTTAGTCCTGATTTAGACCTGTTTAAGTCCTGTTTTAGGCCTGCTTTAGTCCTGCTTTAGTCGTGCTTTAGGCCTGCTTTAGTCCTGCTTTAGTCCTGCTTTAGTCCTGTTTTAGTCCTGCTTTAGACCAGTTTTAGTCCTGTTTTAGACCTGCTTTAGTCCTGTTTTAGTCCTGCTTTAGTCCTGTTTTAGTCTTGCTTTTGTCCTGTTTTAGTCCTGTTTTAGACCTGCTTTAGTCCTGATTTAGACCTGCTTTAGTCTTGCTTTAGTCCTGTTTTAGTCCTGTTTTAGACCTTCTTTAGTCCTGATTTAGACCTGTTTAAGTCCTGTTTTAGGCCTGCTTTAGTCCTGCTTTAGTCCTGCTTTAGTCGTGCTTTAGGCCTGCTTTAGTCCTGCTTTAGTCCTGTTTTAGTCCTGCTTTAGTCCTGCTTTAGACCTGCTTTAGACCTGCTTTAGACCAGTTTTAGTCCTGTTTTAGACCTCCTTTAGTCTTGCTTTAGTCCTGTTTTAGTCCTGTTTTAGACCTGCTTTAGTCCTGATTTAGACCTGCTTTAGTCTTGCTTTAGTCCTGTTTTAGTCCTGTTTTAGACCTGCTTTAGTCCTGTTTTAGTCCTGCTTTAGTCCTGTTTTAGTCCTGCTTTAGTCCTGCTTTAGTCCTGCTTTAGACCTGCTTTAGTCCTGCTTTAGACCAGTTTTAGTCCTGTTTTAGACCTCCTTTAGTCTTGCTTTAGTCCTGCTTTAGTCCTGTTTTAGTCCTGTTTTAGTCCTGCTTTAGTCCTGCTTTAGGCCTGCTTTAGTCCTGCTTTAGTCCTGTTTTAGTCCTGCTTTAGTCCTGTTTTAGTCCTGCTTTAGTCCTGCTTTAGTCCTGTTTTAGTCCTGCTTTAGTCCTGCTTTAGTCCTGTTTTAGTCCTGTTTTAGTCCTGCTTTAGTCCTGCTTTAGTCCTGTTTTAGTCCTGCTTTAGTCCTGCTTTAGTCCTGCTTTAGTCCTGTTTTAGTCCTGTTTTAGGCCTGCTTTAGTCCTGCTTTAGGCCTGCTTTAGTCCTGCTTTAGTCCTGTTTTAGTCCTGCTTTAGTCCTGTTTTAGTCCTGCTTTAGTCCTGCTTTAGTCCTGCTTTAGTCGTGCTTTAGGCCTGCTTTAGTCCTGCTTTAGTCCTGTTTTAGTCCTGCTTTAGTCCTGCTTTAGACCTGCTTTAGACCTGCTTTAGACCAGTTTTAGTCCTGTTTTAGACCTCCTTTAGTCTTGCTTTAGTCCTGTTTTAGTCCTGTTTTAGACCTGCTTTAGTCCTGATTTAGACCTGCTTTAGTCTTGCTTTAGTCCTGTTTTAGTCCTGTTTTAGACCTGCTTTAGTCCTGTTTTAGTCCTGCTTTAGTCCTGTTTTAGTCCTGCTTTAGTCCTGCTTTAGTCCTGCTTTAGGCCTGCTTTAGTCCTGCTTTAGTCCTGCTTTAGTCCTGCTTTAGTCCTGTTTTAGTCCTGTTTTAGTCCTGCTTTAGTCCTGCTTTAGGCCTGCTTTAGTCCTGCTTTAGTCCTGTTTTAGTCCTGCTTTAGTCCTGCTTTAGTCCTGCTTTAGTCCTGTTTTAGTCCTGCTTTAGTCCTGCTTTAGTCCTGTTTTAGTCCTGTTTTAGTCCTGCTTTAGTCCTGCTTTAGTCCTGTTTTAGTCCTGCTTTAGTCCTGCTTTAGTCCTGCTTTAGTCCTGCTTTAGTCCTGTTTTAGTCCTGCTTTAGTCCTGTTTTAGTCCTGCTTTAGTCCTGCTTTAGTCCTGCTTTAGTCCTGCTTTAGTCCTGTTTTAGTCCTGTTTTAGTCCTGCTTTAGTCCTGCTTTAGTCCTGCTTTAGTCCTGCTTTAGTCCTGTTTTAGTCCTGTTTTAGGCCTGCTTTAGTCCTGTTTTAGTCCTGCTTTAGTCCTGTTTTAGTCTTGCTTTTGTCCTGTTTTAATCCTGTTTTAGACCTGCTTTAGTCCTGCTTTAGTCCTGCTTTAGTCCTGCTTTAGTCCTGTTTTAGTCCTGTTTTAGGCCTGCTTTAGTCCTGTTTTAGTCCTGCTTTAGTCCTGTTTTAGTCTTGCTTTTGTCCTGTTTTAATCCTGTTTTAGGCCTGCTTTAGTCCTGCTTTAGTCCTGTTTTAGTCCTGCTTTAGTCCTGCTTTAGTCCTGTTTTAGTCCTGCTTTAGTCCTGCTTTAGTCCTGCTTTAGTCCTGTTTTAGTCCTGTTTTAGGCCTGCTTTAGTCCTGCTTTAGTCCTGTTTTAGGCCTGCTTTAGTCCTGCTTTAGTCCTGTTTTAGTCCTGTTTTAGTCCTGCTTTAGTCCTGCTTTAGTCCTGTTTTAGTCCTGTTTTAGGCCTGCTTTAGTCCTGTTTTAGTCCTGCTTTAGTCCTGTTTTAGTCTTGCTTTTGTCCTGTTTTAATCCTGTTTTAGACCTGCTTTAGTCCTGATTTAGACCTGCTTTAGTCTTGCTTTAGTCCTGTTTTAGTCCTGTTTTAGACCTGCTTTAGTCCTGATTTAGACCTGTTTAAGTCTTGCTTTAGTCCTGCTTTAGACCTGCTTTAGTCCTGTTTTAGGCCTGCTTTAGTCCTGCTTTAGTCCTGCTTTAGTCCTGCTTTAGTCGTGCTTTAGGCCTGCTTTAGTCCTGCTTTAGTCCTGCTTTAGTCCTGTTTTAGTCCTGCTTTAGACCAGTTTTAGTCCTGTTTTAGACCTGCTTTAGTCCTGTTTTAGTCCTGCTTTAGTCCTGTTTTAGTCTTGCTTTTGTCCTGTTTTAGTCCTGTTTTAGACCTGCTTTAGTCCTGATTTAGACCTGCTTTAGTCTTGCTTTAGTCCTGTTTTAGTCCTGTTTTAGACCTTCTTTAGTCCTGATTTAGACCTGTTTAAGTCCTGTTTTAGGCCTGCTTTAGTCCTGCTTTAGTCCTGCTTTAGTCGTGCTTTAGGCCTGCTTTAGTCCTGCTTTAGTCCTGTTTTAGTCCTGCTTTAGTGCTGCTTTAGACCTGCTTTAGTCCTGCTTTAGACCAGTTTTAGTCCTGTTTTAGACCTCCTTTAGTCTTGCTTTAGTCCTGTTTTAGTCCTGTTTTAGACCTGCTTTAGTCCTGATTTAGACCTGCTTTAGTCTTGCTTTAGTCCTGTTTTAGTCCTGTTTTAGACCTGCTTTAGTCCTGTTTTAGTCCTGCTTTAGTCCTGTTTTAGTCCTGCTTTAGTCCTGCTTTAGTCCTGCTTTAGACCTGCTTTAGTCCTGCTTTAGACCAGTTTTAGTCCTGTTTTAGACCTCCTTTAGTCTTGCTTTAGTCCTGCTTTAGTCCTGTTTTAGTCCTGTTTTAGTCCTGCTTTAGTCCTGCTTTAGGCCTGCTTTAGTCCTGCTTTAGTCCTGTTTTAGTCCTGCTTTAGTCCTGTTTTAGTCCTGCTTTAGTCCTGCTTTAGTCCTGTTTTAGTCCTGCTTTAGTCCTGCTTTAGTCCTGTTTTAGTCCTGTTTTAGTCCTGCTTTAGTCCTGCTTTAGTCCTGTTTTAGTCCTGCTTTAGTCCTGCTTTAGTCCTGCTTTAGTCCTGTTTTAGTCCTGTTTTAGGCCTGCTTTAGTCCTGCTTTAGTTCTGCTTTAGTCCTGCTTTAGTCCTGTTTTAGTCCTGCTTTAGTCCTGTTTTAGTCCTGCTTTAGTCCTGCTTTAGTCCTGCTTTAGTCCTGCTTTAGTCCTGTTTTAGTCCTGTTTTAGTCCTGTTTTAGGCCTGCTTTAGTCCTGCTTTAGGCCTGCTTTAGTCCTGCTTTAGTCCTGTTTTAGTCCTGCTTTAGTCCTGTTTTAGTCCTGCTTTAGTCCTGCTTTAGTCCTGCTTTAGTCCTGCTTTAGTCCTGTTTTAGTCCTGTTTTAGTCCTGCTTTAGTCCTGCTTTAGTCCTGCTTTAGTCCTGCTTTAGTCCTGTTTTAGTCCTGTTTTAGGCCTGCTTTAGTCCTGTTTTAGTCCTGCTTTAGTCCTGTTTTAGTCTTGCTTTTGTCCTGTTTTAATCCTGTTTTAGACCTGCTTTAGTCCTGCTTTAGTCCTGCTTTAGTCCTGCTTTAGTCCTGCTTTAGTCCTGTTTTAGTCCTGTTTTAGGCCTGCTTTAGTCCTGTTTTAGTCCTGCTTTAGTCCTGTTTTAGTCTTGCTTTTGTCCTGTTTTAATCCTGTTTTAGGCCTGCTTTAGTCCTGCTTTAGTCCTGTTTTAGTCCTGCTTTAGTCCTGCTTTAGTCCTGTTTTAGTCCTGCTTTAGTCCTGCTTTAGTCCTGCTTTAGTCCTGTTTTAGTCCTGTTTTAGGCCTGCTTTAGTCCTGCTTTAGTCCTGTTTTAGGCCTGCTTTAGTCCTGCTTTAGTCCTGTTTTAGTCCTGTTTTAGTCCTGCTTTAGTCCTGCTTTAGTCCTGTTTTAGTCCTGTTTTAGGCCTGCTTTAGTCCTGTTTTAGTCCTGCTTTAGTCCTGTTTTAGTCTTGCTTTTGTCCTGTTTTAATCCTGTTTTAGACCTGCTTTAGTCCTGATTTAGACCTGCTTTAGTCTTGCTTTAGTCCTGTTTTAGTCCTGTTTTAGACCTGCTTTAGTCCTGATTTAGACCTGTTTAAGTCTTGCTTTAGTCCTGCTTTAGACCTGCTTTAGTCCTGTTTTAGGCCTGCTTTAGTCCTGCTTTAGTCCTGCTTTAGTCCTGCTTTAGTCGTGCTTTAGGCCTGCTTTAGTCCTGCTTTAGTCCTGCTTTAGTCCTGTTTTAGTCCTGCTTTAGACCAGTTTTAGTCCTGTTTTAGACCTGCTTTAGTCCTGTTTTAGTCCTGCTTTAGTCCTGTTTTAGTCTTGCTTTTGTCCTGTTTTAGTCCTGTTTTAGATCTGCTTTAGTCCTGATTTAGACCTGCTTTAGTCTTGCTTTAGTCCTGTTTTAGTCCTGTTTTAGACCTTCTTTAGTCCTGATTTAGACCTGTTTAAGTCCTGTTTTAGGCCTGCTTTAGTCGTGCTTTAGGCCTGCTTTAGTCCTGCTTTAGTCCTGTTTTAGTCCTGCTTTAGTGCTGCTTTAGACCTGCTTTAGACCAGTTTTAGTCCTGTTTTAGACCTCCTTTAGTCTTGCTTTAGTCCTGTTTTAGTCCTGTTTTAGACCTGCTTTAGTCCTGATTTAGAACTGCTTTAGTCTTGATTTAGTCCTGTTTTAGTCCTGTTTTAGACCTGCTTTAGTCCTGTTTTAGTCCTGCTTTAGTCCTGTTTTAGTCCTGCTTTAGTCCTGCTTTAGTCCTGCTTTAGACCTGCTTTAGTCCTGCTTTAGACCAGTTTTAGTCCTGTTTTAGACCTCCTTTAGTCTTGCTTTAGTCCTGCTTTAGTCCTGTTTTAGTCCTGTTTTAGTCCTGCTTTAGTCCTGCTTTAGACCAGTTTTAGTCCTGTTTTAGACCTCCTTTAGTCTTGCTTTAGTCCTGCTTTAGTCCTGTTTTAGTCCTGTTTTAGTTCTGCTTTAGTCCTGCTTTAGTCCTGCTTTAGACCTGCTTTAGTCCTGCTTTAGTCCTGTTTTAGTCCTGCTTTAGTGCTGCTTTAGACCTGCTTTAGTCCTGCTTTAGACCAGTTTTAGTCCTGTTTTAGACCTCCTTTAGTCTTGCTTTAGTCCTGTTTTAGTCCTGTTTTAGACCTGCTTTAGTCCTGATTTAGACCTGCTTTAGTCTTGCTTTAGTCCTGTTTTAGTCCTGTTTTAGACCTGCTTTAGTCCTGTTTTAGTCCTGCTTTAGTCCTGTTTTAGTCCTGCTTTAGTCCTGCTTTAGTCCTGCTTTAGACCTGCTTTAGTCCTGCTTTAGACCAGTTTTAGTCCTGTTTTAGACCTCCTTTAGTCTTGCTTTAGTCCTGTTTTAGTCCTGTTTTAGTCCTGCTTTAGTCCTGCTTTAGGCCTGCTTTAGTCCTGCTTTAGTCCTGTTTTAGTCCTGCTTTAGTCCTGTTTTAGTCCTGCTTTAGTCCTGCTTTAGTCCTGTTTTAGTCCTGCTTTAGTCCTGCTTTAGTCCTGTTTTAGTCCTGTTTTAGTCCTGCTTTAGTCCTGCTTTAGTCCTGTTTTAGTCCTGCTTTAGTCCTGCTTTAGTCCTGCTTTAGTCCTGCTTTAGTCCTGTTTTAGGCCTGCTTTAGTCCTGCTTTAGTTCTGCTTTAGTCCTGCTTTAGTCCTGTTTTAGTCCTGCTTTAGTCCTGTTTTAGTCCTGCTTTAGTCCTGCTTTAGTCCTGCTTTAGTCCTGTTTTAGTCCTGTTTTAGTCCTGCTTTAGTCCTGCTTTAGTCCTGCTTTAGTCCTGCTTTAGTCCTGTTTTAGTCCTGTTTTAGGCCTGCTTTAGTCCTGCTTTAGTCCTGTTTTAGTCCTGCTTTAGTCCTGCTTTAGTCCTGTTTTAGTCCTGCTTTAGTCCTGCTTTAGTCCTGCTTTAGTCCTGTTTTAGTCCTGTTTTAGGCCTGCTTTAGTCCTGCTTTAGTCCTGTTTTAGGCCTGCTTTAGTCCTGCTTTAGTCCTGTTTTAGTCCTGTTTTAGTCCTGCTTTAGTCCTGCTTTAGTCCTGTTTTAGTCCTGTTTTAGGCCTGCTTTAGTCCTGCTTTAGTCCTGTTTTAGGCCTGCTTTAGTCCTGCTTTAGTCCTGTTTTAGTCCTGTTTTAGTCCTGCTTTAGTCCTGCTTTAGTCCTGTTTTAGTCCTGTTTTAGGCCTGCTTTAGTCCTGCTTTAGTCCTGTTTTAGGCCTGCTTTAGTCCTGCTTTAGTCCTGTTTTAGTCCTGTTTTAGTCCTGCTTTAGTCCTGCTTTAGTCCTGTTTTAGTCCTGTTTTAGGCCTGCTTTAGTCCTGTTTTAGTCCTGTTTTAGTCCTGCTTTAGTCCTGCTTTAGTCCTGTTTTAGTCCTGTTTTAGGCCTGCTTTAGTCCTGCTTTAGTCCTGTTTTAGTCCTGCTTTAGTCCTGCTTTAGTCCTGCTTTAGACCTGCTTTAGTCCTGCTTTAGACCAGTTTTAGTCCTGTTTTAGACCTCCTTTAGTCTTGCTTTAGTCCTGCTTTAGTCCTGTTTTAGTCCTGTTTTAGTCCTGCTTTAGTCCTGCTTTAGGCCTGCTTTAGTCCTGCTTTAGTCCTGTTTTAGTCCTGCTTTAGTCCTGTTTTAGTCCTGCTTTAGTCCTGCTTTAGTCCTGTTTTAGTCCTGCTTTAGTCCTGCTTTAGTCCTGCTTTAGTCCTGCTTTAGTCCTGTTTTAGTCCTGCTTTAGTCCTGCTTTAGTCCTGTTTTAGTCCTGTTTTAGGCCTGCTTTAGTCCTGCTTTAGTTCTGCTTTAGTCCTGCTTTAGTCCTGTTTTAGTCCTGCTTTAGTCCTGTTTTAGTCCTGCTTTAGTCCTGCTTTAGTCCTGCTTTAGTCCTGCTTTAGTCCTGTTTTAGTCCTGTTTTAGTCCTGCTTTAGTCCTGCTTTAGTCCTGCTTTAGTCCTGCTTTAGTCCTGCTTTAGTCCTGTTTTAGTCCTGTTTTAGGCCTGCTTTAGTCCTGCTTTAGTCCTGTTTTAGTCCTGCTTTAGTCCTGCTTTAGTCCTGTTTTAGTCCTGCTTTAGTCCTGCTTTAGTCCTGCTTTAGTCCTGTTTTAGTCCTGTTTTAGGCCTGCTTTAGTCCTGCTTTAGTCCTATTTTAGGCCTGCTTTAGTCCTGCTTTAGTCCTGTTTTAGTCCTGTTTTAGTCCTGCTTTAGTCCTGCTTTAGTCCTGTTTTAGTCCTGTTTTAGGCCTGCTTTAGTCCTGCTTTAGTCCTGTTTTAGGCCTGCTTTAGTCCTGCTTTAGTCCTGTTTTAGTCCTGTTTTAGTCCTGCTTTAGTCCTGCTTTAGTCCTGTTTTAGTCCTGTTTTAGTCCAGTTATAGTCCTGCTTTAGTCATGTTTTAGGCCTGCTTTAATCCTGCTTTAGTCCTGTTTTAGTCCTGTTTTAGTCCTGTTTTAGTCCTGTTTTAGTCCTGCTTCAGAATCAGAATATGGTTTATTGCCATTTGTCATGAACAAAATTCACAAACATAGAAACTTGTCCTGGTGATTCATGCACACAAACAATAAAACATTGAACACTTTATACAGAGACAGCATGAAATGTGCATAATAAAGTATAAAGTTAAGTATAAAGTAAGTATAAAGTAAGTATAAAGTAAGTATAAAGTAAGTATAAAGTAAGTATAAAGTAAGTAGTGCAGTAGAAGTGACAGTGAGTGACAGGTGCTTAGACAGTGTTCATGAGTCCGATGGCAGAGGGAAAGAAACTGTTCTTATGACGGAAGGTTCTGGTCCGAATGGACCGTAGCATCCTGCCTGAGGGGAGTGGCCTCCTGCCTGAGGGGAGTGGCCTCCTGTCTGAGGGGAGTGGCCTCCTGCCTGAGGGGAGTGGCCTCCTGTCTGAGGGGAGTGGCCTCCTGCCTGAGGGGAGTGGCCTCCTGCCTGAGGGGAGTGGCCTCCTGCCTGAGGGGAGTGGCCTCCTGTCTGAGGGGAGTGGCCTCCTGCCTGAGGGGAGTGGCCTCCTGTCTGAGGGGAGTGGCCTCCTGCCTGAGGGGAGTGGCCTCCTGCCTGAGGGGAGTGGTCTCCTGCCTGAGGGGAGTGGCCTCCTGCCTGAGGGGAGTGGTCTCCTGCCTGAGGGGAGTGGCCTCCTGTCTGAGGGGAGTGGCCTCCTGCCTGAGGGGAGTGGCCTCCTGCCTGAGGGGAGTGGCCTCCTGCCTGAGGGGAGTGGCCTCCTGCCTGAGGGGAGTGGCCTCCTGCCTGAGGGGAGTGGCCTCCTGCCTGAGGGGAGTGGCTCAAATAGTCTGTGTCCAGGGTGAGAAGGGTCAGCCATCACTCCCGCGCCTCCAGGCCACCGCTCCACCAGCTTCAACACCCGGTCCACTGCTGCTTTTTCACAACTCTCTGCCCACCAGCTTCTAGTTAACCAGCCTCTAGCCACCGCCAACATTCTAACTGGATTACTCTCATCTGCTGCTACGTTCCATCTCCTCCTCGGACTATCACTCCCACGCCTCCAGGCCACCGCTCCACCAACTTCTCGCCTACTCACCTACACCGCTGCTGACCTTCACCTCCTCAACCATAACCACCGTCTCCCAGCTGCTGCTGCCTCTGCAGCTAGCTCAGCTGGGATCCTTCGCCGGCCCCGCTACATCCACAGGGGCTCTGGTCTCTCCCATAACCAACACTCCAACGACGGCTCACCTATCCCCTCACTCTGGACTAGTTTTCGCCCCCCTGTCACCCCCACCTGCCGCACTGCCAACCTCAGCAACCTCCGCCCCCCCACCCCTGCGCCCCCATCCATCTCCGAGCACCCATCCACCCCTGCGCCCCCAGGATGCTTTAGACCTGTTTTAGTCCTGCTTTAGACCTGTTTTAGTCCTGCTTTAGACCTGCTTTAGACCTGCTTTAGACCAGTTTTAGTCCTTTTTTAGACCTCCTTTAGTCTTGTTTTAGTGCTGTTTTAGACCTGCTTTAGTCCTGATTTAGACCTGCTTTAGTCCTGTTTTAGTCCTGTTTTAGACATGCTTTAGTCCTGTTTTAGTCCTGCTTTAGTCCTGCTTTAGTCCTGTTTTAGTCCTGCTTTAGTCCTGCTTTAGTCCTGTTTTAGTCCTGTTTTAGTCCTGCTTTAGTCCTGCTTTAGTCCTTCTTTAGTCCTGTTTTAGTCCTGTTTTAGTCCTGTTTTAGTCCTGCTTTAGTCCTGCTTTAGACCTGCTTTAGTCCTGCTTTAGTCCTGCTTTAGACCTGTTTTAGTCCTGCTTTAGTCCTGTTTTAGTCCTGTTTTAGTCCTGTTTTAGTCCTGCTTTAGTCCTGCTTTAGACCTGTTTTAGTCCTGCTTTAGTCCTGCTTTAGACCTGCTTTAGTCCTGCTTTAGTCCTGCTTTAGACCTGCTTTAGTCCTGCTTTAGACCTGCTTTAGTCCTGCTTTAGACCTGCTTTAGACCTGCTTTAGTCCTGCTTTAGTCCTGCTTTAGACCTGCTTTAGTCCTGCTTTAGTCCTGCTTTAGACCTGCTTTAGTCCTGCTTTAGACCTGTTTTAGTCCTGCTTTAGACCTGTTTTAGTCCTGCTTTAGTCCTGCTTTAGACCTGCTTTAGTCCTGCTTTAGTCCTGCTTTAGACCTGCTTTAGTCCTGCTTTAGACCTGCTTTAGACCTGCTTTAGTCCTGCTTTAGTCCTGCTTTAGACCTGTTTTAGTCCTGCTTTAGTCCTGCTTTAGACCTGTTTTAGTCCTGCTTTAGACCTGTTTTAGTCCTGCTTTAGACCTGTTTTAGTCCTGCCTTAGACCTGTTTTAGTCCTGCTTTAGACCTGTTTTAGTCCTGCTTTAGACCTGTTTTAGTCCTGCCTTAGACCTGTTTTAGACCTGCTTTAGTCCTGCTTTAGACCTGCTTTAGTCCTGCTTTAGACCTGTTTTAGTCCTGCTTTAGTCCTGCTTTAGACCTGCTTTAGACCTGTTTTAGTCCTGCTTTAGTCCTGCTTTAGACCTGTTTTAGTCCTGCTTTAGTCCTGCTTTAGACCTGTTTTAGTCCTGCTTTAGACCTGCTTTAGACCTGTTTTAGTCCTGCTTTAGTCCTGCTTTAGACCTGCTTTAGTCCTGCTTTAGACCTGCTTTAGACCTGTTTTAGTCCTGCTTTAGACCTGCTTTAGACCTGTTTTAGTCCTGCTTTAGACCTGCTTTAGACCTGCTTTAGACCTGCTTTAGACCTGTTTTAGTCCTGCTTTAGTCCTGCTTTAGACCTGCTTTAGACCTGCTTTAGACCTGCTTTAGACCTGTTTTAGTCCTGCTTTAGTCCTGCTTTAGACTTGCTTTAGTCCTGCTTTAGACCTGCTTTAGACCTGTTTTAGTCCTGCTTTAGACCTGTTTTAGTCCTGCCTTAGACCTGTTTTAGTCCTGCTTTAGACCTGTTTTAGTCCTGCTTTAGTCCTGCTTTAGACTTGCTTTAGTCCTGCTTTAGACCTGCTTTAGTCCTGCTTTAGACCTGCTTTAGTCCTGCTTTAGACCTGCTTTAGACCTGCTTTAGACCTGCTTTAGTCCTGTTTTAGTCCTGCTTTAGACCTGCTTTAGTCCTGCTTTAGTCCTGCTTTAGACCTGCTTTAGTCCTGCTTTAGACCTGCTTTAGACCTGCTTTAGTCCTGTTTTAGTCCTGCTTTAGTCCTGCTTTAGACCTGCTTTAGACCTGTTTTAGTCCTGCTTTAGACCTGCTTTAGACCTGCTTTAGACCTGCTTTAGTCCTGTTTTAGTCCTGCTTTAGTCCTGCTTTAGACCTGCTTTAGACCTGTTTTAGTCCTGCTTTAGACCTGCTTTAGACCTGCTTTAGACCTGTTTTAGTCCTGCTTTAGTCCTGCTTTAGACCTGTTTTAGTCCTGCCTTAGACCTGTTTTAGTCCTGCTTTAGACCTGCTTTAGACCTGCTTTAGACCTGTTTTAGTCCTGCTTTAGTCCTGCTTTAGACCTGCTTTAGTCCTGCTTTAGACCTGCTTTAGTCCTGTTTTAGTCCTGCTTTAGACCTGCTTTAGTCCTGCTTTAGACCTGCTTTAGACCTGCTTTTGTCCTGTTTTAGTCCTGCTTTAGTCCTGCTTTAGACCTGCTTTAGTCCTGCTTTAGTCCTGCTTTAGTCCTGCTTTAGACCTGCTTTAGTCCTGATTTAGACCTGCTTTAGTCCTGTTTTAGTCCTGTTTTAGACATGCTTTAGTCCTGTTTTAGTCCTGCTTTAGTCCTGCTTTAGTCCTGTTTTAGTCCTGCTTTAGTCCTGCTTTAGTCCTGTTTTAGTCCTGTTTTAGTCCTGCTTTAGTCCTGCTTTAGTCCTTCTTTAGTCCTGTTTTAGTCCTGTTTTAGTCCTGTTTTAGTCCTGCTTTAGTCCTGCTTTAGACCTGCTTTAGTCCTGCTTTAGTCCTGCTTTAGACCTGTTTTAGTCCTGCTTTAGTCCTGTTTTAGTCCTGTTTTAGTCCTGTTTTAGTCCTGCTTTAGTCCTGCTTTAGACCTGTTTTAGTCCTGCTTTAGTCCTGCTTTAGACCTGCTTTAGTCCTGCTTTAGTCCTGCTTTAGACCTGCTTTAGTCCTGCTTTAGACCTGCTTTAGTCCTGCTTTAGACCTGCTTTAGACCTGCTTTAGTCCTGCTTTAGTCCTGCTTTAGACCTGCTTTAGTCCTGCTTTAGTCCTGCTTTAGACCTGCTTTAGTCCTGCTTTAGACCTGTTTTAGTCCTGCTTTAGACCTGTTTTAGTCCTGCTTTAGTCCTGCTTTAGACCTGCTTTAGTCCTGCTTTAGTCCTGCTTTAGACCTGCTTTAGTCCTGCTTTAGACCTGCTTTAGACCTGCTTTAGTCCTGCTTTAGTCCTGCTTTAGACCTGTTTTAGTCCTGCTTTAGTCCTGCTTTAGACCTGTTTTAGTCCTGCTTTAGACCTGTTTTAGTCCTGCTTTAGACCTGTTTTAGTCCTGCCTTAGACCTGTTTTAGTCCTGCTTTAGACCTGTTTTAGTCCTGCTTTAGACCTGTTTTAGTCCTGCCTTAGACCTGTTTTAGACCTGCTTTAGTCCTGCTTTAGACCTGCTTTAGTCCTGCTTTAGACCTGTTTTAGTCCTGCTTTAGTCCTGCTTTAGACCTGCTTTAGACCTGTTTTAGTCCTGCTTTAGTCCTGCTTTAGACCTGTTTTAGTCCTGCTTTAGTCCTGCTTTAGACCTGTTTTAGTCCTGCTTTAGACCTGCTTTAGACCTGTTTTAGTCCTGCTTTAGTCCTGCTTTAGACCTGCTTTAGTCCTGCTTTAGACCTGCTTTAGACCTGTTTTAGTCCTGCTTTAGACCTGCTTTAGACCTGTTTTAGTCCTGCTTTAGACCTGCTTTAGACCTGCTTTAGACCTGCTTTAGACCTGTTTTAGTCCTGCTTTAGTCCTGCTTTAGACCTGCTTTAGACCTGCTTTAGACCTGCTTTAGACCTGTTTTAGTCCTGCTTTAGTCCTGCTTTAGACTTGCTTTAGTCCTGCTTTAGACCTGCTTTAGACCTGTTTTAGTCCTGCTTTAGACCTGTTTTAGTCCTGCCTTAGACCTGTTTTAGTCCTGCTTTAGACCTGTTTTAGTCCTGCTTTAGTCCTGCTTTAGACTTGCTTTAGTCCTGCTTTAGACCTGCTTTAGTCCTGCTTTAGACCTGCTTTAGTCCTGCTTTAGACCTGCTTTAGACCTGCTTTAGACCTGCTTTAGTCCTGTTTTAGTCCTGCTTTAGACCTGCTTTAGTCCTGCTTTAGTCCTGCTTTAGACCTGCTTTAGTCCTGCTTTAGACCTGCTTTAGACCTGCTTTAGTCCTGTTTTAGTCCTGCTTTAGTCCTGCTTTAGACCTGCTTTAGACCTGTTTTAGTCCTGCTTTAGACCTGCTTTAGACCTGCTTTAGACCTGCTTTAGTCCTGTTTTAGTCCTGCTTTAGTCCTGCTTTAGACCTGCTTTAGACCTGTTTTAGTCCTGCTTTAGACCTGCTTTAGACCTGCTTTAGACCTGTTTTAGTCCTGCTTTAGTCCTGCTTTAGACCTGTTTTAGTCCTGCCTTAGACCTGTTTTAGTCCTGCTTTAGACCTGCTTTAGACCTGCTTTAGACCTGTTTTAGTCCTGCTTTAGTCCTGCTTTAGACCTGCTTTAGTCCTGCTTTAGACCTGCTTTAGTCCTGTTTTAGTCCTGCTTTAGACCTGCTTTAGTCCTGCTTTAGACCTGCTTTAGACCTGCTTTTGTCCTGTTTTAGTCCTGCTTTAGTCCTGCTTTAGACCTGCTTTAGTCCTGCTTTAGTCCTGCTTTAGTCCTGCTTTAGACCTGCTTTAGTCCTGCTTTAGACCTGCTTTAGACCTGCTTTAGACCTGCTTTAGTCCTGTTTTAGTCCTGCTTTAGACCTGCTTTAGTCCTGCTTTAGTCCTGCTTTAGTCCTGTTTTAGTCCTGCTTTAGTCCTGCTTTAGACCTGCTTTAGACCTGCTTTAGACCTGCTTTAGACCTGCTTTAGTCCTGCTTTAGACCTGCTTTAGTCCTGTTTTAGTCCTGCTTTAGACCTGCTTTAGTCCTGCTTTAGACCTGCTTTAGACCTGCTTTTGTCCTGTTTTAGTCCTGCTTTAGTCCTGCTTTAGTCCTGCTTTAGACCTGCTTTAGTCCTGCTTTAGACCTGCTTTAGTCCTGCTTTAGTCCTGCTTTAGACCTGCTTTAGTCCTGCTTTAGACCTGCTTTAGACCTGCTTTAGTCCTGCTTTAGTCCTTCTTTAGTCCTGTTTTAGTCCTGCTTTAGTCCTGTTTTAGTCCTGCTTTAGTCCTGTTTTAGTCCTGCTTTAGTCCTGCTTTAGACCTGCTTTAGTCCTGCTTTAGTCCTTCTTTAGTCCTGTTTTAGTCCTGCTTTAGTCCTGTTTTAGTCCTGCTTTAGTCCTGCTTTAGACCTGCTTTAGTCCTGCTTTAGTCCTTCTTTAGTCCTGTTTTAGTCCTGCTTTAGTCCTGTTTTAGTCCTGCTTTAGTCCTGCTTTAGACCTGCTTTAGACCTGTTTTAGTCCTGCTTTAGACCTGCTTTAGACCTGCTTTAGACCTGCTTTAGTCCTGTTTTAGTCCTGCTTTAGTCCTGCTTTAGACCTGCTTTAGACCTGTTTTAGTCCTGCTTTAGACCTGCTTTAGACCTGCTTTAGACCTGCTTTAGTCCTGTTTTAGTCCTGCTTTAGTCCTGCTTTAGACCTGCTTTAGTCCTGTTTTAGTCCTGCTTTAGACCTGCTTTAGTCCTGCTTTAGTCCTGTTTTAGTCCTGCTTTAGTCCTGCTTTAGTCCTGCTTTAGACCTGCTTTAGTCCTGCTTTAGACCTGCTTTAGTCCTGCTTTAGACCTGCTTTAGTCCTGTTTTAGTCCTGCTTTAGACCTGCTTTAGTCCTGCTTTAGTCCTGCTTTAGACCTGCTTTAGTCCTGCTTTAGACCTGCTTTAGTCCTGCTTTAGACCTGCTTTAGACCTGCTTTAGTCCTGTTTTAGTCCTGCTTTAGACCTGCTTTAGACCTGCTTTAGTCCTGCTTTAGACCTGCTTTAGTCCTGCTTTAGACCTGCTTTAGTCCTGCTTTAGGCCTGCTTTAGACCTGCTTTAGTCCTGCTTTAGACCTGCTTTTGTCCTGTTTTAGTCCTGCTTTAGTCCTGCTTTAGACCTGCTTTAGTCCTGCTTTAGTCCTTCTTTAGTCCTGTTTTAGTCCTGCTTTAGTCCTGTTTTAGTCCTGCTTTAGTCCTGCTTTAGACCTGCTTTAGACCTGTTTTAGTCCTGCTTTAGACCTGCTTTAGACCTGCTTTAGTCCTGTTTTAGTCCTGCTTTAGTCCTGCTTTAGACCTGCTTTAGACCTGTTTTAGTCCTGCTTTAGACCTGCTTTAGACCTGCTTTAGACCTGCTTTAGTCCTGTTTTAGTCCTGCTTTAGTCCTGCTTTAGACCTGCTTTAGTCCTGTTTTAGTCCTGCTTTAGACCTGCTTTAGTCCTGCTTTAGTCCTGTTTTAGTCCTGCTTTAGTCCTGCTTTAGTCCTGCTTTAGACCTGCTTTAGTCCTGCTTTAGACCTGCTTTAGTCCTGCTTTAGACCTGCTTTAGTCCTGTTTTAGTCCTGCTTTAGACCTGCTTTAGTCCTGCTTTAGTCCTGCTTTAGACCTGCTTTAGTCCTGCTTTAGACCTGCTTTAGTCCTGCTTTAGACCTGCTTTAGACCTGCTTTAGTCCTGTTTTAGTCCTGCTTTAGACCTGCTTTAGTCCTGCTTTAGTCCTGCTTTAGACCTGCTTTAGTCCTGCTTTAGACCTGCTTTAGTCCTGCTTTAGTCCTGCTTTAGACCTGCTTTAGTCCTGCTTTAGACCTGCTTTAGTCCTGCTTTAGACCTGCTTTAGTCCTGCTTTAGGCCTGCTTTAGACCTGCTTTAGACCTGCTTTAGTCCTGCTTTAGTCCTGCTTTAGACCTGCTTTAGTCCTGCTTTAGACCTGCTTTAGTCCTGCTTTAGTCCTGCTTTAGACCTGCTTTAGTCCTGCTTTAGACCTGTTTTAGTCCTGCTTTAGACCTGCTTTAGTCCTGCTTTAGTCCTGCTTTAGACCTGCTTTAGTCCTGCTTTAGACCTGCTTTAGACCTGCTTTAGTCCTGCTTTAGACCTGCTTTAGTCCTGCTTTAGACCTGTTTTAGTCCTGCTTTAGACCTGCTTTAGTCCTGCTTTAGTCCTGCTTTAGACCTGCTTTAGTCCTGCTTTAGACCTGCTTTAGTCCTGCTTTAGTCCTGTTTTAGTCCTGCTTTAGACCTGCTTTAGTCCTGCTTTAGACCTGCTTTAGTCCTGCTTTAGACCTGCTTTAGTCCTGCTTTAGTCCTGCTTTAGTCCTGTTTTAGTCCTGCTTTAGTCCTGCTTTAGTCCTGCTTTAGACCTGCTTTAGTCCTGCTTTAGACCTGTTTTAGTCCTGCTTTAGACCTGCTTTAGTCCTGCTTTAGTCCTGCTTTAGACCTGCTTTAGTCCTGCTTTAGACCTGCTTTAGTCCTGCTTTAGTCCTGTTTTAGTCCTGCTTTAGACCTGTTTTAGTCCTGCTTTAGTCCTGCTTTAGACCTGCTTTAGTCCTGCTTTAGACCTGCTTTAGTCCTGCTTTAGTCCTGCTTTAGTCCTGTTTTAGTCCTGCTTTAGACCTGTTTTAGTCCTGCTTTAGTCCTGCTTTAGACCTGCTTTAGTCCTGCTTTAGACCTGCTTTAGTCCTGCTTTAGACCTGTTTTAGTCCTGTTTTGTTATCTTTATCTGGAGACACAAGGAAAGGCAGATTTTCATAATAATATGATTTGTCATATATTTTCTCTGTTGTTCAGACGTGAATCGAGTGAAATCTAAGAACAAACATGATCAACACAAATGACAGGTCCCATGTTGCTGCCCTCTAGTGGACAACCTTGGAATAATCACCTCAAACCCCTGCGTCCTGGAGAAGGGCGTGGGAAGGTCTCACTAATGGTTTAAACGGTTTATGGCCAGTGCAATAAATAAATACTCTTCACTTTTACAGCTCTATCGCCTTTGGGCCGCGTTCCAGCCACAGAATATGTGACAAAATACCTTTTACTGCAGGTATTCTGTAAATAAATACATCGCATGGCATCGAGACGGAAACACTTTACGCTTTACTTTGGATTAATACAGACAAAAGCGACATTATTTTCCACGGAAACGAGCAGGAAGAGGCTCCTCCGGGACAGTTACGAGTCAGGTTTGTGGAGATGCACGCTTTCTCACGATGACACGTTTCTCCAGGTTTTTTTCCAATGCCAATAAAACCAAAATGGAAAAAAAATTAACAAAAAACAACTTTAAATTTTTACTTTTGCTGTAATTTCTTTGAACGTGGAGCCATTATGAACTCGTTACATTATTTTAATTTTTTTGGTCAAATTGAGTACAGCAGTTTATTCAAAAAGCACACTAATGACATTACAATTTTTAATATTGTACATTTTCTGGTATATTGACAAAACATTGACACTTTTTCAAATCTAAAGGCTTTTGCTTATTGATATATTTTAAAATATTTTATTCCTGCATAAAGAGCAGTTCAATCGCTTGTGCTTCGTCTCGTAATAATCCTTGACATGTTCATCATCAGCATCTGTTCCGTCTTTTTTAAAATAAATCCTCAAAAAAAAAACAATAAACCAAAAAGACCAGTGACAAGTGACGTGGTTAATCAGTGTTTGTCTTTATTTTAATATACAAAAGATGGATGTATTCTCTTCTAGTTTATATTTCTAAGCATTTCATCTCGCACACAACACTCGCTCGCTTTGTGTGAAATTCAAACACGCACAATCTTTATCGACACACACGATTCACATGAGACAGGGACCGCATCCATCCATCCTTTTATCCATCCATCCATCCATCCATCCTTTCATTCTTTCATTCAAAAAACACTACAAGAAATGAACAAGATGTCTGAAAATCAAAAAACGAGAGTAGGATTTTGCTTTCACAGGATTCACACATGAAAAGGAAGAAACCCTTTACATTTGTCAAGTAAATATATACATGATAATAGAGCTTTTTTTTCTCATTTTTTTCTCTTTTTAACTTTATTCCAGAAGATGACCGACTCAGTGTTAGTGTTTCTAACAAGGTACTGCATGAGGTAAGTGGGTTTTCTGTTCAGAAGAGCTGGGCATAAGACAGCATTTTTTTTTTAACCTTGCGTTTTCTGGCACAAGACGAGCGAACGGCGAGCGCCCCGCCCGGATTTACGCGTTTCGCCGACCGATCCACGACGTCTCCGCAGCAGCAGAACGACTCGAGCTCGAATGACTATTGCTGTATAATAAATATTGCTGGACCCCCTCTGGACCGCGCCCAGTCCGTCGTCGACCGGTTTGTCACGCGCGCTGGCCATTTTATTAGGTACGTGCCATGTTTGATTTAGTTTCCAGGCGCCGACGGCGAATTGGACGTAGCAGCAAGAGAATGGATTTCTTTCAAGAACAGTTGACACCAAGTTGAGTAGTTTTCCGGCGGAGCGTTTCAGAACCGTTTTGCCAGGAAAGTTCCACGCGATACGGCTCCGATTAACGATCATTTTAATATTTAAACTAGTTAAACGGTTATTTCTATTGCGTAGTCTTTTGCTTCAACTGAAGGCTTCTATATAGAGAATATTTATGATTTAAGTGTAATATTGCTAGAAATCTTAAATAGTTTGTAGTTTTTTTTACAATTTGATGCCTCCGTCTTTGCGATAAAAACGTATTTTCACGCGCGGCGACTATTCGCAATCAAAACGCAATAAAACCTGTCAATCTCCATGGAAACGAGCGAGTGGCGGCTCCAAACCGAGCATTTTAGCGACGCAAACCCCCGCAATTCAATCAGAGTCGTTTTTATTATACTGCGGAACATTCCAGATGAAGCGACGGCGTTTCCACGAGAAAGCGGCGAACGTTCTTCCAGAAAACGTTCAGCGAGCACCTTTAAGAACGAGCGGGGACGGTTACTCGAGGTGACCGAGTCTCCGCGGGCGACGACGTAAAACGGGTAGAAAACGATTGAAACGTTTCACTCATCCGGGATTTTTTAACAAGAACTTGAGGATTTAAAGAGCGTATTTCCTGATCGATTGAATTAGTCACGAATATTTAGCTTCAACGGTTAAAATAAACGGCGTAATCGCTCCTGTTGTTTCAAAACGACTTTGGCATCGCGTGATCAAACAATCAGGGGCAGTTCGGACGACGAACCGGGTGAATTCTTGAGCGTAGTGTGGGATTTGCGGGGCGATTTTTCCACGCTAAACAGTCTGAATGACACGATTGCGGAAATCAACGACAGAAACTCGAAAAGCTCGCGACCGTCACTTTGAGCGTACGTAATGAAAAGGCGGCGACTTCTCGGCTTTCACGGGATATTATTAAAACTGCCTCGGAGTAATACCGTCGCCGCGGGACGTAAAAACCGGGCGCAGGCTTCGTCAGGGCGGGTCCGAGCGTCACATCAGCGGGTTCATATAGAGGTAATACTGTTGGGCGTGTTCCGGCAGAAGAGGCGGAGCCATGATCGCTAACGCCGCCCGTGCCGAGGTCTTATTACGCGCGACGATACGCTTCCCGATAATGATGCGAGTGCTACCGGTGCCTACACAGCTTCTGATCCAGACAAACTGACACCGTTGAAATCAGAATAGAAAAAAATTTGATTAAAAAACATGTTTTTTTTAAACGCAGGGCTCGTTGTCGACACCGTCTTCAACACAGGAGCATCTGAAAAGTGGGATTTTGTGTCAATATTTAACTTTTTAAAGAGCAAACTTGAAAGTGAAATACGTTAAACAACAATCAGGCAAAAAATAATAAAAAAGGCCAAAAAAAGGCATAAAATAATAAAAGATCATTATTTCGTGTTTTTAAATATTATTAAAGTGAACCAATTTGTGTTCAGGTTTTAAAAAATTACAGTAAGGCTGCAACTAGGTCAACATTATTCTGTTATTTGTGATTGTTCAGATCACAATATAATAAAAATAAGATAAAATGATTTGTGCACGTTAAGTGATTCTTTTTTTACATTTGTCTGATAATTAAAACTTCGACTAATACGTTTAAAGACATGTTTTAACACATTTCTGCTCGTCTTATTGAGATTTATTAATTTTTGTCAATATTGTCCCCCCTCATAAACCATAATCAAATAGTTTATCCTTTTTTTTACTCATGTTGATTGAATAATGGAGGCGTCTTTAGGCGTGTCATTTATCGTTGCAGGCCTCAAATACGTTGAATTGAAGTGGTCAGTGTCCATTCGCAGTGATAAAAGTGGTCATTAAAAAACTTCAATAAATAGACTGTTCAGGTCATAATTCCTGATGGGTTTATAACACAATCTGTAGTTCACTTTGAATTAAGCTGCAAAAATACATTCACTTGTACAACAATGTTCCCGTTTCTTCAGATGCACCTGCAGGATAAGAGCCGAGAAATACCTTTGTGGTGAATGACAACAGTAAAAATAATAATAATGCCCCGATTATGTCTTTAAAAACCAAAAAAACAGTGTACAATAACTGTGTCCGGGCTATTTACAACTAATCGCCCGAGTCGTCCTCTTTTTTTTTCCAGTTTGTACAGCATTTTTCAAACACCTTGACGAGTGGTCAGCCTCTTGAACATTTTTAGAAGAATTTTTAAGAAAAGAAAAGAAAAAAGGGAGGTGACGGGTGGGTGGGGAAAATCTCCTCAGACGACAAAGGCCTGACCGGCAATAAAATATTTTGACTACTAAAAACACAATAAAATACATAACACAAGTCGATATACATGTAGAAAAATCCTGAGGTACTTGTCAGAATATCTGAGGTCAGTCTGGACGAGTGAGCGGACTGCGGGCTCACTCTTCAAAATAAAACTAAAAAAAATAAAAATAACAACACAAAACAAAACAGAATATTAGCCACGTAGTATCATGGTTAGCGTCATATTAAACATCTACAAATCCTTGAGTATCGTGTAAAATTGTCACAGCAGCATTACGGACATTCAGACGTATGGTAAAGAGTTGTGTCTATGGTTTCAGATACTGACTATGGCGTTTTGCATTTGCGAGATGAGAAGGCAACCGTTTTTTTTTCCTTTTTCCGTTTGGAGCTCTCCTTGCACGAGACGTAGGGTGTACGGTGACGTGAGGTATTCGCAGGGGGGGGGGACCGGTCCAAAAAACGTAAAAACACAGACATGTTGCTTTATGTACTCAAGTATGGCCCTCGCACGAAGTAGAAATTCCCCCCCGAAAGAGTAAATGGGATCCGCCCATGGTTCTGGCGTCGCACTCCGCTCACGGCCGGTCAGTCATTTTTTTTTTAGTAGTTACAAAAACGATACGGACAAAGCTGGGAGGCTGTGCCAAAGTTAGCATTCATTTGAAGCCGGATCGGACCGTTTAACGCATCATCACAAAAGAACTTCAAATATTTCCTTTCCGTTTTCAAATGCGACCGAAAGATGTTAAATACTCTTGAAAAAGCCAGATTCAGGACATTTTACAGGTTTATGTTGCCCCAAATCGTGCGTTTACGGGAAACAAATTCAAAAAAATAAAGTATTTTTTTTCCACTTTGAGATTTTCCAAGTTTACCGTTAAAAATTCTCTGTCTATACACGTATATAACAAAATCTGTCACTTTTTTTCACAGCGTGCCAACTTTTTCCTCATTGCTTTTGATCATTTGCACACTCACTTTCACGCAATCACTTAAACTCAAGAATGTGTAACATTGCAACCCCGGAACAGCATCCGCCAAATGCCCCTGGCACCGGCAAAGGAGTAACTCTAGCATTTCTACATTTAAAACAAAAAAAAATTATAATAAAGAAAATCCAGGAATATTATGTCCATGATCGCTAGCCGGATACAGCTTGGCTCTCTCAAAATCAGAGATAAAAATGTTCCGAAGAAGCCTATTGAATACCTGAGAGGTAGTTCCCCAGGGACAAGTCGACTGTCCCCAAATCTTCACAAAATGTCCGGGATGCTAGCTCCGCCTTCCTCCCGCGCTCCGACGCTCCATCGCCGCGGACGGAGCGTGGCCACAACTCGGGTTTGTTTGTTTGCTTGTTTTTAAAAATCTTCAACCCCTGAGGAAGTTTGTCTAACAGTCTCGACGCGGCGTTTCCTCCCGAGGCGCAGCAAGAAAGAAAAAAAGGTCCGTTCGGCCGCCGAGAACGGCCGCGGCCAAAGACGAGGAGAATGACGAACTTATGAGGTAATCAAAAAGAGTCTAACACAAAGTAATGCATGAGGTAATGACTTTAAGATTTGACACGTGCCCCGCCCCTTAGCTTATTCCTAGCGCTCACTACAGCAGATGGGGGCGTGTTAGTAACAAAAAAAAAAAAAACGGGCTGAAACGTAAAAAAAAATACCGGTACGTTTTTCGTTTTTGCGCGTTTTTGGAAACCCGTCGATGTCGCGAACAAAGATAGAGAACAGCAGCTACGTTTTTTAAGCATTTAGTGTTTTTTGACGAGATCAGTCGTTCTCGTGCAGATTCTTCGAGTTAAAATTATGTATGAATCAATTTAACCAGTATTTTTTGTTCTTTTGTTCAGAGTTCGTTCTCAAAACTAGTGAAAACAACGGCGTGATCCTTTTTGAATCTGGCTTGGATCTGGAAAAGTCCCGTTTTAGACCCGTGTTTGGTGTAAAAAGTTAAAAGTAGCACTGGGCTACATAGATTATATCAAATCCAGTTATTTTGTGTCTTTAACGTAGATTAATTTCATAGCTTTGCCTAATTGCTAAACAAAAAGGATCTTGTCTGGCAGGGGTTTTTTCCCATCCAAACCGTCCAATAGTAAAACACGCTTTTATCGTCTTCCATCTGAGTTTTAGACATCGCCCGATTCTTCCAAAACGTAAAAACGACCCAACATCGGGGAGAGGGGATATTAAAATAGCAGCTGCATTCATGACGCTTGTTTTTTGTTTTTTTTTCTACAGTTTTTCTTCTTTCAAAAAATTCACCGCTGAGTTTGGATTTGAATAAAAAGTTTAGTTTTTTTTCTCAAGGGGGAGGCGGCTGTGAACTCTGGGTGTGGGGGAAGCGGGCCGAGTGGTGCTCAGGTGCTGGACTCTTTGGGAGGTAGGTCTTCGTTGGTGAGAGCCGTTACTATGGAGACGGGGTTGTCGGAGGTAGGCCCGGTTCTGGAGATCTGGCCGATCCGCTCCTCGACGCAGCCGGCCGAGAGTCGCGCCTCGGCGTCGTGGTCCCAGCACTCCTCGATGGTCTCGCACATCTGACCCAGGCCCTGGAGGACGGGGAGAAAGAGGCGGGGACAAAAGGAAGAGAGAGAGAGGGCGGAGCCGTTAAAAAAAGGACATTGACATTTAAAGACGCTCGAGAGAACATTGTGACACCAAAATCCTATTAAATTTCAGAACTGGGACTTGGGCCTCGGAACTCCTGCCATGGTCAATAAATGGATACCTTGGGAACACACTTTTGGCAGCAGATAAAAATACCATCACAAAAAAAGAAAATTACATGAAAATTACACTTACAAACAAGGACTGGACTGATATAATTGGCATAGGTATGATGGGAGATAAAATTGGAAATGAACAAATTTAACAGACTTTGGACCGACTTGGGCCACTAGTTTGGGTGGTGATTTTGCTTCTGTGGATGTTTTGTGCTGCTTCAGTCCCGCTTTTGTTCATTTTGTTTTGTCTGTTGCTTTCTGGTTTGTTTGCTATGTATTTTTAAACAATATTGAATAAAAATACATCTTAAAATACCCCATAAAAGAGCACATATCTAGGAAATCCATCTACCACAGTTGGAAACTAGCTAAACTACAGCCAATACTGGCACATTTATAGAAATGTCGATTAATGTGCACTGTCCCAGTTCAAATATACAAATAATAAATAAATAAATAGTGGCAGCGACAGGAATTCAAAGGGGGACAATATAGCAACGTCAAAGTCATCTCGCTTCCAACATTTTACTGTAAGAACGCAGTTTTAAAGAACGCAATACGACAACAGAAATGCTCAGAACAAATCTGGCCATTTTTTTAAATAGAAATTTTAAACCAGGTGTGTTTTTTTAGGCTTAGAGGAGAGGACTTGCTAAACTGCTGTAATTGTATGTATTAACGAGTGTGAATGAGGCTGAATACAACTGCAGGCATGTTTTTGACTGTTATAAAAGGTGTAAAAGAGTGTGCCCGTAGCATGAACCAGCCTGTTCTCACCGAGCAGAGGCGACTGGGATGAACACGGACTGTGGTTCCTCTGCCCCCGTCAGATTAAGACCTGGTGCCACGAGGGGGGCACCGCCTTGCCCAAAGACGGGGGATACAGGACATGTTTTATTTATTTATTTCTTCTAACTAGCACCCGCTGCAGGCTTTTTACATAAACACACTTGCACAGCAGCTTCACAACGAAACAAGGACGTAATACAAATAAACCTGGACTTGTCTAGACCCAACAGAACCAAAATGAAGTGGACATCGGGAGTAAAGTGGGCTCAATCCAGGACCACACCGGGAAGAGAGTGAAAGCCCCCAGAAAAAAAAACTGTGATTAATGATGTGTTTGTACTGTAATGATGTGTTTGTACTGTACTGCCATTTTAATGTATTTTTAATGCTTGTAAAACACACAACATTTTCACTCTGATCACACCTTGATTTTGGAAAGTGGGATATTGCGGTCTAATCAAAATTGCAGTTTGATTTGGCACAATTATCTAAACAATCGATCTTATATTTAGACAACACAATCAACAAAATATCCAGTGTTTTTTGAAGCAAATCATTGTTTTAACTATGATTTAGACCTCTACAAATGTTCTAACATACATGGGCTTTTTCTGTTAGTTCCACAGTTCATTTTTTGTGCTCTTTAAACAGAATTGAGTAGACATAATCTTTCAAACCGTTTCCATCTTTAAAACAAAATCCTACTTTTTTAAAATCCCATCACGATCACTTTGTTTCTCCCTAGAACGGTGCCGCCCACAGGAAATACCAATTCTACGGTGTCCAAACGCCAATATAATGCTTCATCTACAGTAGGTCTTTAAGAGGGAGCTGCGCAATTAATCACACTTTAATTGAGATTCAGTCATTTCTAATAGCTAATGACACACTTGGGTCTTTTTAAATCGAGTCTACATTCAATCCTGTCAGTAAAAGAAGGAAGAATCCAGTTTGTAGCCGAGTTCAGACTTTGAGGGACAAAAATTGACACTCTTCTGCCATCGCCATGAGCTCGCATTATACATATTTTATTGTAAAAAGATTTCCTAGAAGAACAGCGACTCATTCAAATCGCCGACATCTCTTCGTGGAATCCAAGCCACATTAAAATAAATAAATAAATTAAACCTTCAGGGAAACTCTCGAAAGCGGCTTGGGTTGCCATCGCCGACCCTGAACCTGGAAAAGGTCGCGCCGTTTCTACCGTCGCCCGCGGCCCCGCACTCACCGGATGCTTGAGCCACACGTCCTTGATGGCCGGACGCATCTTCTTGTGAACCACCACGTCCTGCAGATCCTCCAGCGTCGGGTGCTGGCCGATCTCCTCCTCGAACGGCAGCATGTACTCCGTGGAAAAGCCTGAGGAGGGGGGGGGACACACACACAACGGAAGGGATGGAAACGTCGTTAGTTACGGGCGGCGGAAGCGAAGACGGCAGAGAAAACAAAACGTGGCGGCGGCAGGACGCGTTTAGCACACTTGAACTTTGAACTCTTCCACGAGGCGAAAACCAAACGGATCTTTGCTTTTGTTTGATCAGCTTGGAGACGCGTTGAACTTTGAACCCGACGAAGCTGGTTTGCTCGTTTCTGGGTTTGAAACGCACAGATACGGAGACGGTTTTAGCTCGCCCGTATTCACCCTCGCATTTTCATATTCAAAACGTTGAATCTGGTCCATTGGGTATTTAATAACCAATATCATTCAATATACTGTATTTTCCGAACTATAAGTTGCACCTTTTTTCATAGTTTTGGCCGGGGTGCGACTTATACTTATATTTATACTTATATACTTATACTTATATTTATACTCCGGAGCGACTTATGTGATATTATGTGTCATTTTCACACTTGCATTTCATACTCCAGTGCGACTTATATATGTTTTTTTCTTCTCTATTATGCATTTTTTGGCTGGTGCGACTTATACTCCAGTGCGACTTATAGTACGGAAAATACGGTAATTAAGTTGGAACAGTATTTTTGGGGCATTGGAGTCTTTTTCTTTGCATTTGTAGGGAACGCTTTCCATTTTTTGTGGGTAAAATAGATCAAACATGTGCTTTAGACCGTAAAATAAAGAATGTGTATGACTCATTATACTGTACAATTAGAATAAAGTCATTTGGGAGGGTTATTGTGTGAAGTAGTTTGAATATTATCGTTTATTGCGCTTTAGAATATCGTCACGGACATAAAAGAAAGCTCAAACGCAATAACCTGACATGATTGAAAGCCGTGATTGAAGCGTTTTGTCAGGTAATTGCTCCTGAGCCGCATTTATTCTGCTTTGACTTGTTCCTTTCTCAAATTCACGTCGTGTTTAGCTTTTTTTAAATTGCCGTTTTGTATAATTAGCCATGAGGATTGGCACACGGTTGTATTATACGGCACGTTGCAGCTCCGAGTACGCACAGAAATCAGAAATAGGAACAGCTTCATGTGAGTTTTATGTATTCAACGGTCCAGAATCTTGCGTACGTTCTGTGTTCTTGTGCCCGTAGCATGAACCAGCCTGTTCTCACTGAGCAGAGGCGACTGGGATGAACACGGACTGTGGTTCCTCTGCCCCCGTCAGATTAAGACCTGGTGCCACGAGGGGGGCACCGCCAAAGACGGGGGATAAAGACTCGCTGACAAATACGTCAAACTCAAGCTGAAATTAAATGTCATTTTGGGCGAAATCGGGATTCAATGCTCCGCCGTTTCACGTTTTCTCCTTTTATGATTAAAGTGCCCCCTACAGGTCGGTCGACTCATTGAACTAAAATGCAGTTAAGATAAATATCATTTGTAAAAAAAAAAAAATTCTAAATATATCACGGAATAGCTAATTTTTTAAGTTTATAATTTCACTTCCTGTTTGTAATTGATGACATCACACAAGGAAATTACCCAGAAAACACTGGGCAAAAACTCATCTAATGTCAGTTCTTTGTAATTGACAAATAAAAATAAATGAGACTTTATTTTGTTGAATTAGTCTTTAAAAGAGTAAACAAAAAGTTGTTTCTTTTGTGTAAATTCTGCATAAACTTTGACTGGATTGAGCGTCCCTGGTTGGATGTCACTTCCTGTCATTTTCAACAGCTTTTTCGACTTTTCTCCACAAATACCTGCTCGATCGGTGTAAAACTATAATTTGTATGAACACCAGGTATAAATAAACGAAATAAAGTAAAAAATTGAAAATCGTAAAAACCTGTCATAGGTACTTTAACGATTATGTTTGTTAGTAGTCGACTGGTCAGCGATTATTCCGATCTTACATAGAGACTCTGTAAATAGATTATCAACCAAATAACGGTTGATATATGACGACTGAAGGCTTCTGGATAGAGATCACATTTAAAAAGAAGTGTATTATTGACATTTTGACATGATAATGCCACTGTCATGATGTTAAAACTTATTTTCATGTCCGTTTTAGCGTCCGTCCAGTCAAAATATTTAAAAAAAAACTCATTGCAGCTCTAAAAGGTACGACTACATCTGATACAACGAGTGACGGCGCAAACCCTCAAAAAACAACAGATTTGCTTGAGTCAATTCTTAAAAAAGGCAATATAACAATTTGAGCAATTTTGAGTTGCATAAAACTGGTTGCATTTTGCCTTTAGCTTTGGAGATGTAGAACACTATACGACGCTCTCCCAGACATCATCCGCTCTGGCGCCGCCTTGTTGCCCCGCCCTCCCCCCCCCCCGCACCGGCCCCTCCCACGCTCACCTTCTGAGTCGGGGCAGCGCGACACCAGCTCCCACAGCACCAGGCCCATGGCGTACATGTCGATCCTCAGGAACGAGTCCCGCTGGAAGTTTATGGCCCCCTCCAGGACCTCTGGGGCCATGTACCGCCGCGTCCCCACCTGAGACACACGGCGGGAAGATGACCTTTATATCATTTTATACCAAAGAGAACAAACTACAACCTGCGCAAAATGAAATGCACCCATTTCAATCATTGAAACGGTCAAAATGTCAAATGTTGTAGCGTAAAAACATGTTTCCTTTCTTTGAGCAAACAACAAAATTGTAGCTGACTCATGGCAATACAAATCGATACCGCAACCCACAATATCGATACTGTATCGCCAGATTTAGTATCACTATATTTCGATACGATTAATAAAAAATTCCTTTTGGATTAATCCTCGTACATCATTGTCCTTCTGGCGTACGCGTTTTACTGCAGATACTCTTCCCAACATCACCGCTGGATCCGACACGTGAAGTACTTTGGCCTGTAGAAGTACTTTGGCCTGTAGAAGTACTGCTCAGATACAAACGCATGCAGTACACAGTCCTACCTGTCCGTGCGTGTCTCCCGGAGGCTTCCCGGGCTCAAACCGGACGGCCAGCCCGAAGTCCCCGATCACGGCCGTCAGATCGTCGCGCAGCATCACGTTTTTGCTCTTGAAGTCCCTGCGGAGCAAACACAAAAACACAGACTTATAGTAAATTAAATCTCTTTACGCAACATGTTTGACATTTGTAAACTGACAAACGCATGAATCACGTTATTACACCCAACGATTGTTTTAGTGGTCGACTTGTCAAACGATCATTTCTATTGTAAAAAGATGTTATAGATCTTTTTTTAAACCAAACTAAGGTAGAAATATGCGGGCTGAGTTCTTCTAGACAGAAAAATATTATACAGAAGTAGTGTATTATTAATGAAAATCACATAGTTTACGCTTTCTTTTTTGTTATTTTCTTTTAATAATGGCACCGTCTTTGTTTTAAAAGATCTTGTTTTTGTATTGTCCAGATGATCATTAGGAAAAATATGTTAAAATTAGTTTAAAAAAAATAAAATTGCGATTCGATGCTCCTCTGATTATTTCTGTTTTAATTTAAGGCTTTTATAAATACATTATAAAGCAAATAAAGGTTGAAAGTTAAATTACAGTGACTGAAGGCTTCAGGATAGAGAAGTGTGTCATTTATCACAATCAAATATCTTTTTATTCTTTTTGACATCTTTTTTATCTGGACAAAACAAACAAATGCCAAAAAAGCTTTTAAAAAACAATATGAAAAATGCGATAATGATTTCAATAGTTAGCGATTATTCAGATAAATGGTTAAAGCCCTAATGTTAAATCAATATATTAAGATTAATTAAAAGCTAAATACTGCACGGGTTGGGAAAAAATGACAATCTTAAAATTTTAAATGATTAAGTATGTTATTTTGACGCTTAAAATAAGACTCCTAATGTAAAAAGCACTCGACTTATTTCAGATTGTCCCTTGAGTTTCCTTGTTTTTGTCACTTATGCCAATGTATCTCAAATATGGACGTTTGGCTGTTTGTCGAGTTCGATCCGACACGTTTAAAATGCACTATTGAACACGGCACTGAGACTTGTGATCGACTCGATGCACATTTGAAAGCTAACGCACCCAATGAACTGTAGAACGCAGGCATTTCAGGGACGCTTTTCAGAATCTGAGACGCGTGCATTGACCGTCGTGAGCGTGGCACCAGAATCTACAGAGATAATGTGTCGCCGCTACAGGATCAGCACAAGGCCAAATACTGACATTTCTCAATCAAGAAATAAGGAAATACAGACGGTTAAGTTAAGTCTTTCATGAGTACTTAAAGTGGCGTATGACAGATTTTTACAGTTTTCTAATTTTGACATTATTTGGTGTATTTGTACCTGCTGTACATATGCATTATAGTTTTACAACAATCGAGCAGGTATTTGTGGAGAAAACGTTGAAAAAGCTGTAGAAAATTACAGGAAGTGACATCACACTCATTCCAGTCAAAGTTTATGCAGAATTTACACAAATAAACTACTTTTTTGACTCAATTTTAAAACACTAATTCAACAAAATAAAGTTGCAAAAAAACAAACTGACTTGTCATCAATTACAAACAGGAAGTGAAATTATAAACCTAAAAATTGTGCTATTCTGTGATCATTTTTTAATATATATATTTTTAAGCAAAATTCAAAATACATTAATCTTAACTGCATTTTAGCTCAATGAGTGGTCCGACCTGTAGGGGGCGCTTTATAGCCAAGATGCTGTAAAAAGCATTGAAATAAGATTCTGCATAATTTATCATCATCATAAGGGCAACTATTCAATCTATTCAATCTGTAGATATAATACTTTTCATACAATTTGAATGTAACCAAGGACGTCTGAGTGTAGAGCGCTTTAAGACATCATTCTAATATTGTGATGAGCAAAGTATTCATGGGTTTCACGTTCCGTTTGAAAAGGTGATACTTTGTGTACTTTTGCCTGGTCAAAACTTATAAAATGCAGTTTAGAATGGATTATTTTCACCACTCTGAAACCTGTAACCGCTACTAAATATCTGCATTATTATTATTATTCTCATTATCATTCTCATTATTATATCATCATTATTATCATCGTCATTGTGACCTAAAAATCTGCGATTGTTTCGATTGTACATAGATATAATTTAAATACAGCAATAAAAACAGGTTAAAACATGGTAAAAGTCAGAAATTGGCATTGTTAAATCAGAACGCCAAAGAAATAACACAGTCTTTGTTAGAACAGCTCTTTCCATACACGTCTTACAGTCTGTTAATGTTGTCAAATGTTGTTTTTTATAATAGTTACTAATGTTTACGGCCCTTTTTATGTCGTATGAATCTTTAAACCCGTGAAGAGATCAAAGTAACTCCTCCACTCTGGATATCCCAGTCCTTTGGTGAGCGTTCTGTCTCTTGTGTTCTTGTGCCCGCAGCATGAACCAGCCTGTTCTCACTGAGCAGAGGCGACTGGGATGAACACGGACTGTGGTTCCTCTGCCCCCGTCAGATTAAGACCTGGTGCCACGAGGGGGGCACCGCCTTGCCCAAAGACGGGGGCAAGAGTTCAGCTATACACCAGCTATGAACGCTCCAGCTTCACTGCACAATTAATACGGCAAAAATCCAACAATATGACGTGTTATGCAAGAGCAAAACTGTTGATCTGACACGTTGGACGACACTTTTCAGTAAAACAAAGGGAATATGAAATAAAAAAACATCACAAACCCTTCTATTGTCAATTTGTTGAATTATTGTTGTTTATTTTGTGTAAATTACGCATAAACTTGGGATAAAATGCTTAGTGTGATGTCATTTTCTACAGATTTTCCAAACTTATATTTACAACAGGTACAAACCCTCCAAATCAAGTCAAAATTTTAAAAGCATAAAAACTTGTCATGCGTCACTTTAAATCAAATCTACCCCGTTTGGTTTTAAGCGGGACTTTCAAACGGGAGACGGAAGCGACCCCCATTTACCCCTCCACAGCGCCCCCTGCTGTACCTGTGCGCGATGGTGGGTTTGGGCCCCTCTCCCTTGTAGATGGGGATGTCCTCGTGGAGGTAGGCCAGGCCGCGCGACATGGTCTCGGCGATGTGGCACAGGTCCGCCCACGGCACGGCGTTCCCCTTCAGGTGGTCCGTCAGCGAGCCCTGGAGGGCGGGACAAAAAAAGAGCGGGAAATCAGAACTCGAAACGCAAAAACACACGGCGAACAACTGCGCGGCCCTCGGTTTGAGACACTTGAATCGCCAATTCTGATCTTGTTCTGACGGAATTAGATTTGACCGCGTATAGAGACATAGGATATATACATTTTTTAACATTTAAATATATTTTTTTGATAATGAGCAAAAACAAATTACAAATTCAGGGAGTTTTAACGCAACATAACCCAACATTTAGATGATTATTCACTGGAAACAGACACAGCGTTAGCATACTGTTCTCATCAAGACCATAGATGCTAAACTTGTAGTATTTTGTGTCTTTACTGTTGACTATCACCATGACCATGAGTGAAAACTGGCCAAAAACACAGCAAACATAAAGAACTTTCAGTATACATCAATTGTTTTAAGATAAAAAAGCATCTTAGTGGAGGCTTCCAATATTAGCAAGTACTATTTTACATCACCTCTTTTTTACGCTATACTCATCATGTTTCAACCAAAAGTATTTAACATTTGAATGAAATAATGTTGGATATACAAAGATAAACGTCCGTACTATGCATCCCAGTAACTTACGACATAGTTTGATCAGTCCTTAGCCGTGGATGCGACCAGATTGTCTCACTGCCGGGGCCATGAGGCTTCCCTGTCTCTGCTGCCATATCACAACAGGAAGTGATGCGCCTGACTTTGTACCAACTTTATCGACAACCAAAGACAATACAAAACTACAGTGAATAATGAATTTGAAAACGAAACGGTTAATATTGCGATTTTTCATGAAAAAAAATAACATCGCGACTTAACGATTATTTACACTATTATAGCAACGGTGAAAAATTAAGTTAAATTTGACCAAAACGGCCAAATAAAAATAATATATTTGCATTTAGGTCGATTTCTTGGGCTTTAAATTGAACTAAAAATACTTAATTTTGCTTCTAAAATTATCACAATTATAATTTTGTGGTTCTTATATTGTGATCTTGACATCCCTATTGTTTCATGTCACTTCTGAATGGTTCAAAACTGTTTCAAAACCGATTCAAATGTGGACATGCTCACCGTGTAACTGCAATTCGCTTCCCTGATTCTTTTACTTCAAGCCAAGTTAACTGCCAGTGTATTAAAACAAACCAGAGGCATCTTAAATCGAGATTAATCAAATAAACGAATCTTTGCTGGTGAAAAACTCTAACGCCGTTTTGTCTCTTGTGTTCTTGTGCCCGCAGCATGAACCAGCCTGTTCTCACTGAGCAGAGGCGACTGGGATGAACACGGACTGTGGTTCCTCTGCCCCCGTCAGATTAAGACCTGGTGCCACGAGGGGGGCACCGCCTTGCCCAAAGACGGGGGCAAGAGTTCAGCTATACACCAGCTATGAACGCTCCAGCTTTACTGCGACTCAAAAAAAACAGCAAACAACAATATGACACGTGACGCAAGACGAGCAAATACTCTTGTCACTGTAACCGAGTCAATGTTTGGAGTAGAATTTTAAACATGTACTTGTACTTCTGAGAACATTTTAGCACGCGCTTTAATTATTAAGAATTCATTAGTAAAATATTGATCCAAAAAGCTACAAAATCTTTAAGTAATTTCATCGACTTTTAAATTGTACTTAAAGGGTAACTGACTGGCAAAACCACTTCTTAACCAATTTAAAATAGATATATACGCATCCCTGGCCTTATTTAGTCATTTTAGTGCACATTTGTTAAAAAATCTGACTTTTGGGGCCAAAGTTGTGCTCGCATTGTCCACTTTAGATTCAACTGTGGCCTCTATATTTGAATTTTGCGGTTGGACCTGTGGCCTCTGTTCAATCATAAGCCCCGCCCCTGCGAGCCCCGCCCCTGCGAGCCCCTGAAACGCCAACAAATTCGCCCGTCTTCGGTACGTTCAACGGTCTTCTTGTCAAACCGCTACATCAGTCAGCAACACGCCTCGGTCCAACTGCATAACGTGCATTAGAAGCATAAATAATAAGCTTTAATTTGACGTCGACGACCCTCTATTCCCCATTTGCGACAATTACGGCTCAATCTCGTTTGAATGCCTTTGTTGGCGAGACAAATGAATTGCGTCGCGCTGTCCTCGTCGTCTTGACTGCGAATTCATCAGGACGCGAGCAAATTGCGGCGTTATTTCGAGCCGGGACCGGAGCGCTCGTCGTAAATCTGCAGAGCGTCTCGCTGTACATTACCATGCGCCGCGTGGTCATAAAAAAAGTCCCTGTTTAATAAAGCGCGCGCGTCCTCTCCGGCGAGGTAAATATAAGGAGGGTTATTGGAAACACACAGGCGTTTCTAAAGCCCAGGTCGCATAAAAGAGTCGGAGACTATGGAAGAACACGCAATTCTACACGTTCAGAGTGTGGAAACTGCATTTTTGTGATGGAAATGAGTCAGAATTTAAATACTCTGCGTATAGACCCTTTAAAATGTGAGAGAATGTTTAAAATTCCGGACGGTCAAGTAAACCACAACACATTTCCATGGATTGACAGGTAAATTTAGCAAAAAATAAGAAATAGTTTTGAATATTATATTGAATATAAGTTAGCGTTCCTAGTTCAAAGGATGTTAAGTTTGGCAAGCTGTCACTCTTTAATCTCTGTCAAAAGGATCGTAAAATGTTATTTTCTAGTAGTGTCATCATAAAAAGTTGAATTTGCGGTAAAGTATGTTCTGTATCTGCAGAGAAAATTAATCCTAGTATATAACATCTGATATTGCTCGCGTGTGGTTTTCATTGGCCAAAAACCCAGTGAATTTTTCATATTTTATGGAGGTAAAAAAAATAAAATCCTCGACCGATGTCACATTATGCATCTTCACATTGGCCTCAAATCTGGAGTTTGTGGTGTTTTTGTTAAACTTTTGGGTAGGTATTTTGTTTCCTTACTAGACAAAAATAATAAAATAATAATAATACATTTTTGGATGAGTTTGTTTTGTATTGTTTTTCAAAATTAATGTCCTTTTTTTTGTACAGCCCTTTGGAGTTTACCTCTGTGACATAGAAATAAAATGCTCTTGGACTTGACGTGTTGAGTCTCTCGCCAAGATGTACGATTGTTTGTGAAATGGTAAACCCTTGAACTCACCCTCTCGTGGAACTCGCTGATGAGCCACAGCTCCGACTCCAGGTTGGAGCCGTGTTTCTCGGCCGCGATGTAACGCAGGATGTTCTCGTGCCTCATCCCCGGAGTCAGGAAGATGTCCCGCTCATTCGTCCACGACTGCTTGTCCTGGGGAATAAAACACAATCACAAATTAAATAATGTATATATTGGTTCATTTTTGTTCAAATCTACTGGATTTCCTAGTTGAGAACATATGGTTGACGGTGGCAGGTCTGGTGTGTACATTCAGTGGAACGAAGTACTAAAGTAAAAGGATTATAGCCAAGTTTAGGTATCTGCACAAAGTCATTTTATCCACAAACTGCTTTAGCCAGTTGGTGAATATAAAAACACAATTTGCCGTGCCTTCGCTGTCCGAGGGATGAGAAAAATCCCAATTTCAGTCGAAGCTAGTCCCGCCTGACCGCAGATCGTTCGTTTACCTGTTGCTACGGTGATGCCCAGGGCGTAGTGATATAGACCGTGACTGAAGCTGCGTCCGAATGTCCACACGTTCCCTACAGAGGGCACTATTTAGGGCTTGCGCCATTTTTCGTGCCGTTTGAATGTCCAGCAGGTGAAAAACTAGCGCACTCAAAATGTCCCACAATGCACCATGAAAAGTAGTGCCCAGCGATATAGTCAATATAGACCACAATGCATTGCGAGAGGAGGGAAAAACAACAGCGGCAGGTCACAACATGACTGAATGGCGCAAGAAGTGCTGTTTAAATGCACTGTTGACTCGAGAATGGGAACAAAAACGCCCTTAAATAAACCGCTACGCTGCATAGTTGCTAGCATTAGCCGCTTACGTTAGCTTGACTCATCATCAGAGACAAAAAGTTGAATAATCCAGTCCGTTTGTTATATATATGAGATCCGCTAATTGTATGGCGATTTTTCCATTTTTTTTTTTTAACAGAAAGCAATTTTTATTAGATTTCCCCCCCCACTTTGATGCCAGAATCACGTGACCTGCGGCGAGGAGAAAGTAGTGCGGGACCGTGTAGTGAATGAGGGGTCAGGGGACGAGTGTGGACATTCGGACACAACATAACTGTCGCCGGAACTACTTTTACTTGTAGATTTGTTCAAAAATAGCGCACTCCAGTTAGCATTAGCTCACCGACAGTAGTACATTTACAGTAACTTTAACATCGACACAAACAACAAAACAGTGAAAAGTGAGGCTTGCGTGGTCTAGTGTCTGTACCTGAATGGGAAAGATCTTGACGGCGACGTATTCGCTCATGAGCTGCGCCTTCCAGACGCACCCGAAGCGCCCCCTGGCTTTGATCTCCAGCAACTGCAGAGGTTTCAGGCCGATGAGAGGAGAGGGAGGAGTCTGCCCGGGATCCTGGAAATAAAAAGGGCAATATTTGTGTCAAGGATTTTATTTCATTACATCCAAAATATGTAAAAAGTACAACAGATAAAAAAGTGAACATATGGAAAACTGGTATATCTTAATTTAGAGATTTAAATAGGATCTTTTAGGGGATTTAGCAGGCAAAATATTCTTTAATTTGAATGTTTTACAAGTTTATATTGTATTATATTACTTACAATAATGCTACGAAATGCCATTTAGTGGAATAATGCTTGTCGTAAATATTTATTGTAGTTTTACATCAGTCGAGGGACAGTTTGGAAAGGGGAAAATTACAGGTTTTATTTAGTCATCAAGGCAAAATGAAGGGATCGTTTATTGTCAAGGAGCGCATTTATTTCCCCGACAGTTTAACATTCATGTAACAAAATAAAGCCGCTGTAATTCATTTTTATTTGTTTAATAATAACTACTGTCTAGGCTTGTCACAAGAACAAACGGAAAAAAACCTTTTCTCGATGTTACAATATTGTAAAAGAGCAAAAACATATAAAAAGCTGAAGTATTTATAATGAGTCATAGCAGTTGTTTATTCAACTCTCTACAGTTTAAATCTTACTGTGCGACAAAAAATGCCCAAGAGTGCAAAGAAAGCACACACAATAAATATG
The DNA here is from genome assembly GCF_026437365.1 of Eucyclogobius newberryi. NCBI lineage: Eukaryota > Metazoa > Chordata > Actinopteri > Gobiiformes > Gobiidae > Eucyclogobius > Eucyclogobius newberryi. The sequence goes on along the minus strand of NW_027315746.1, from coordinate 8,403,374 downwards.
AATCCCTAAAAAATATAGTTCCATCTCTGATATATTGAACCATAAGTCGTTTTAATACTTATTGTGACATTTCTAATATTGTGCACTGACTTTGGGCTGTGTTTAAAATATGCTTGTCTGGTAACAGTTCTCATGTCCAACCAGGATATAAATTCATAAACTTGAACATTGGTAAGCACATTTAACACATAAGCGTTTAAAATGTTATCTCGACAAATTGAGAGAAAAATGACATTCGGGCTAAATTTGTTTTTTTGATAAATTTGATACTAAATTTGGACTAAATGTGACTTGACAATTGAACTTACTGTGTCTTAATTTATTTGTCATTTCTTTAATTATTTCATCATTATTTATATTATTCATATCATTATTTATACTACTATTACTACTGCCACTATTATTTTATTTTTATTGTCCAGTGCTCTGGTTCAGTTTCTTTTTGTACACACTTTACTTCAGACGAGATCGCAATTTATTCATTTTTGTTTTATGTACAGTAATACAAACGACACGAGTCTACATTTACGGCGGCGGCGCCTCGCTCACCTCGCTGAGATCGACGTGGCCGTACGGCGGTTTGCGGTGGCGGTACATCCACAAGGCCAGCACCAGGGCCAAGGACAGGACGCACAGCGGCAGCAGCGAGTACACCAGCACGTTGAGCAGGGACGGCACCCGGGGCGGGAACCGGATTTTCACTGAGAGGCGGAGACAGGAAGAGGAGGAGAGACGTGAAACAAACAAGAGCGATGCATATTTACGACGCTGGGTCTACGGCTGGGTTACTCTCAGTCATCGTGTCCGTACAGAAGAGCTCACAGTGGGGCTGGCGAATCACAATCAGAAAAGGGTTTATTGTCATCGTCGGGGAACAAACAACGCAAACTACGAACTCCCTTTGGCATTAAATATGACCAGGGTCGTCAAGAGTATCGAAAATCGCATACTGGATACTCGTTTGAACAAGTGTCGACACAAAAAGACAAACAAACGTGACAAAAATTGCATGTTTCCTGAACAGTTTTAGAACGACGTCTTATTACTAGTTCTCGTGACAAAGAAAGTACTATTACTACTACCGTATTTTCCGGACTTTCATAGTTTTGGCCGGGGTGCGACTTATACTCCAGAGCGACTTATTTGAGATATAATTCGTTTTGGCAACAGCAAGAGGGCGCTCTAGGCTCTAAGCGACGCAGAAGAAGAATCTGCACTTCCTCTTCCTCTGGAGTTTGTGGAGTTGTTTAGAAGTGACACAGACGAATAAGAATTCAATGGATTTAGTGATTTGGGGTAAAACTGATGCTTTGGTAAACTTGTTAGCATGTTCTTTATGCTATAGTTATCTGAATAACTGTTCATATGTTACGTTAACATACCAGACACTTACCACAGTTCTGTCTGTGCCTCATGTAGCTGAAGGTGTTAGCGTTAGCATACGTCATGTAGCTGAAGGTGTTAGCGTTAGCATACGTCATGTAGCTGAAGGTGTTAGCGTTAGCATACGTACACCTATTCACCATGTTCTCTCATCTGTTATTATTTTAAACTGCATTTACAGATGAAATGTCTGTTCTTGGTCTTGGATTTTATCAAATAAATTTACCCAAAAAATGTGATTTATATATGTGTTTTTTTTCTTCTCTGTTATGCATTTTTTTTGGCTGGTGCGAATTAATGCGGAAAATACGGTACTCAGAGTTGTCAGAGTTCTTCACAATTGTCTGTAGCGAGTAATCCATTATGCTGCTGTTGTTGTTGTGGCGACAGTCCTCTCACTTCTCCACACAGACACTTTATTTTATTTTTTATTTTTTTTAAATCAAAGATCCTGTCGAGTTAGTTAGCATCTTGAGAGCGTTTAGATGAGTGCGACTCTGGAGACGCGTTCAGGAGCACTGCAGACAAACTAAATATGAACATAAAGTGGATAAACCGAGGCACAGACCATTCATCAGGTTGTCACGCGTTAGTATGAATGACTGTAGGTTCAGTGTCGAGGGGGATGAAAAGAGAACGTTTTCAGAGAGTTCACGACCCTGAAACGCATCGAGACGTGAACCGCGGGCGCTTTGGCCGCTACAAGAGCGCCATTGTACTTGGTCCGAACTGTAACAGGAAATGTGTCTAGGAAAAAACGTCTCGAAGGCATTTGTGTTTTGCTCGGATTATTCGCCCCTTATTTTCTCTTTTGTCGCCATTGAAGTCTAAATTGATCTGCTTGTGGACACTGTGATATACTTTTACAGAGAGAATATATTTATAGAGTTATTTTTCAGTATCTAGTTTAACTTAGATATCCATTAGTAACTGGGCACCAACCAGACAAAATGTTTGTGTCGAAGCAGTGCAATTTTGGCCATTTTTACTCACAAAATCCCTTAAAGCTGCTGTGCAACGATTTTATTCTCGCTAATAAGTAAAATTTGCCACTTCCCCTTAAGAGTTTATTGTAAAAGAAGTTTATCGTGACAAAATCAGACCGCTGTGTGCCGTCTGCATCCGACAAAGCCTTCCATTGATCGTAAAACCCAGAAAAAAGCCCTTTTCGCTTCGCCATTTGAAAAAAAAAGAAGAAAAAAGTTTTTCAGTCAATTCACAACAATGCGGCTGTAATCTTGCATAAAAACATTAAAAGTTAAGTTTGAAAGTGATGCAAATAGAGGAACCGCTCAAGGAAAAACTTAAAGTTGCTCGTTACTCGTAAGCGGTTGAAGCGGTTTGAACACAGGGCGTTAACGGCAGGATTTTGGACTGACCTTTGCTGTCGGTGAGGTCCGGAAGGTGGGTGAAGCGCTCGTTGCAGTAGTTTCCCTCGCAGCAGCAGAAAAACACCTGCGGGTTCTCCTCCATCGACACACACTCCTGCCTAGAGGGAGGAGACGCAACAGATTCGGGTTATGCTCACGTCATCGCGGCATTCTCCAGCCCGCGAGGTTTAGTCACGATGCGGGGCAGGTGAAGTGATGCTCAAGACTGGACGCTTTTGACTCTACAAACATGAGGGCGTAGGAGTAAAAACAAAGAAAGAAAGAACAGAAGACTCAGAAATGGCAATTTACTAAACTATGTAAATCTGAGGTCGCATGCGTTTGTTCTGAATGTTGCAAAGACGAATGAATGTAAGTCAGAGGTTTCAATTTGTAATTTGAAAGTCATGTGCGACAAATAAGAGGCCGTAATGCGACTGACACACTTCATGGTCCGACAGAAAGGAGGGGCTGGAGAGAAGGGTAAGATAAAAAGGTACTGTTGTCAGTCTGCTGGTTTTTGTTGTAATACGGAGAGTGGATGAGTGATAGAGACAAAAATGAACATCTCTAAATGAGGCTGTAAATGTCTTGGTCGCGGTTCAAGTATCACACAAAAAGTGAGTAGTAGGGATGGGCCAAACGAGTCGAGCTACATGTGTCAACCTGTGTCACGAGACACATCTACCGAGTCATGAGTCATGTGCAGCACGAGTCTCACGTCAGTTTGTTCTGTGGTTTGTTGGTGATAAATATTTGCCGGTTCTTCTCTGAGGGATAATCACAAGAATAACCTCTGCTTTAACTTCTAAGAGTGAGTTTCCTTCTCACTAAATTATCTCTTTGATCATCAGAACATATTTTGATTCAGTGTTCACACTTTTGAATTAACGATCCCAGTGTTTACGTGTCTGCTTAAGAAGCAGAGTCTACCTTTTTAGACCACCAGATGGCGCAATACCGTGCACCAACAGTGTCAATACTGTGTCAACACAGAGGGAATGTGTAACACAACCCTTGACCCAATCACTCCTTTAAAAGTGAAGAATTAGAGCGCGACTTGGCTGTGAAGATAAATGCAATAGTTTATAACCACACTTAGTATAGAGTCGTTCATATTGCCATATTTTAACAAACTGTGAGTATTAATTCAAGATTTAAATGATCTAATTTGAAAGTTAAACAGTCAAAAGCACCGTTTGATTCAAGACCAAATCAATTGCCTGCTAACATCTGGCATTTTAGCATTTTAATTAAAAAAAAGAAAACGGTCCAATTGAGAAAGGCTGGATTTTATAGGAACATAAAGTCATTTCTACAAAGCTCAGCAGTTTGACGCCTTTGACAAGCTGAAACTAGAGCTGCTGAATGTGTAGAATGTTTCCAAGGCAAGGAACCCAATGACATTTAAAAACAATTCTGCTGCTTTCATTCACTTCCACAAACGCCGTCTGCATATGTGTCGGTGCAGAAACCTGCTCAAACATTATGTAATCCCAAAGACTACACGAGGAATGCGTTAATTGCGAGGACTCGAGAAGCTTTAAGAAACTCGTTAAAGTACTTTACAATGCGAGCGCTTTGACAGGTTTTTGGACAGAAATACAGCATGAGACCTTTGCTCTGGCACAGTCCAGTCTCAGGGAGGAATCGAACACACCACACGTCTTCTAGTTGAGGGGTAAATGCTCTTTTCATTGAGCCACAGTGAGATCAAATGTGTACATTTATTGAGCAGGATATACCTTAAGTACTACAGTAACAGAAATGACTAGAACTTGTTGAGAATTGTTAAAATAATAGAGTGCAAACGACCATGCATTTAATTAAAACAAATATTGGTTTATATATATATATATATATATATATATATATATATATATATATATATATATATATATATATATATATACTGAGCAACATTGTGCTGAAGCGGAATAAAGTATTTTAGTCAAAGTATACGGTCAAAATATTGTTTTTATTGTTCATTAAATACAATTCTACAAAGTGCTGTGAAGTCTAAATTTACTTTGACAGAACATATGCCCAAATAATTAGAAATGTGTCTGATGTGTACATTTTGGGCCCCACACAAGGTATTTGGAGCTTTTTCTTCCATGTCCGCACTCTCGGTGGAAATATTTGATGATATACCGGTAATTATATTTAGTTTGTTGCTGCGAGTGTAAATAGTTTATTTCCTCTGTTTGCGTCGCTCTCCGCAGACGCTATAGAAGTTATGCACCGACATTCTTTTATCTGAAGGACTCGACCGACGAAATAATACACATTCATAAAATGGAATTATACTTATATTTATACTATATACTTATACTCAGGAGCGACTTGTATGTGATAATATTTGTTATTTTCACACTTGCAACCGCATTTCAAACTCCAGTGCAACTTATATATGTTTTTCTTCTCCATTATGCATTTTTTGGCTGGTGCGATTTATACTATGGAAAATACGGTAATCTCTTTTTGTAGCATTTTTCACTTGAAACGATGTTCTCAATATGGAAATTGTGCACATCTTGACGTTGATTTAAAAATCCCGATAACATCTATATTTCGCTACATTGCCCGCCTCTCGTCGCGTTTAGCGCCCTGACGGGGGAAAACGCCGCCGCTCACTGCTAAAGCGCGTCACCTGCATAACCTCTGTGGACATGTAAGCACTGCACAGAGCGAGAGAAGCGCCCAGAAACACCCCCCCCCCCCCCCCGGGCCCACCGTTTCTAAAGGGGCTTAAACCATTGTGTGTCCCTCTGCCCCTCCCCCCTCGCTCTGCCCCTCCCCCCTCGCTCTCCCGCTCTATCTCCGCCCCTCTCTCTCTTCGGTGCATCTCTAACAGCCGCGGGGCAACAGCACGGACCGCTCTATATTTACACGCGGCTCGGTTTGCACCACTTCCCGGACACTGCGTTTTAAAAAAGGACTCTCAAAATATTACATTATGTCACGCCTGATTATAAATAAAAAAACATACACGCTCGGTAGACGCGCCTTTTCGATGAAACGGAAACGAGCCCGGTTACGACTGGTGTGCGGATGTAGTCGTTTAGTCGATTAATCGGTGGTGTTAAGTTGTTGTTAGTCCTCATCGCATTTAGATTACGAGGATTTATTTGGGGCACCAGTGAGGAGAAAGTAAGGAGCCGGTAGTGAATTCAATCTGTCTTTTTGTACGTTTTCTAGGACCTTTCTGTGTAAATAGTTTGCAGTTTGGGTCAGACGCACGGTCAGGTCGTACTGACTGTGGAAAGCTTTAAAAAAAAATAACTTTTAATAGGGAAATATTTGAACGTACTACTTTATTTTTTGTGTCGTACTGCACGCCGTTTTTAATGTTTGGATGTCTCTGTAGCATTTTTGAGATTTAAAAAAGTGCAACATAAATAAAATGCATTCATGTTATTATTGTATTATTGTTATTATTCCATTTAAAATATATATATATATATATATATATATATATCATGTAAAATATAATTAAAAATAAAATAACATTTATTTATTTTTTTATTATGCATTTAATTTTTTATTTCTTATTATGATTACTAAGTTTCGAGAGCTTTTTCCACGTCCCCTTTTTAGTCGACTAATCGATCGGCAAAGCACGCCTTTAGTTGACTACGCCCAAAACGTTTTCACTTAATCAAAAGATGCAAACCAGCGCCACAAAACGATCACCCAAATGGCTTTTCTAGTCCAAGAGATGTAAAGGAGGTAAGGACGGTATATCAGATATTGGAGGCTTTTCCCAGATATCGTATCGCTCAGATATTTTTAAAAAATGCTGGTATTTGGCACAGATATTTCTCCGTCTCTGTGCGCCTCAGTCCATCAGATTTGCCTTTTTGAACAATAGAAAAACAATGATGTTCAATAATATACGGCTGCATGTTAACACGCTCTTGCAGCAGATGATTTTAATGCAAAGATAAAAAGAATGTATTTTGTCATTTTTAGTTAATTGATGAAGTTTACTAACTTAAACATCAAGGCTTCGATCCCAATGTGTTTCATCTGGTTAAATAATGGTTGATAAATCAATACATTTGTGGGTTTAATATCGTATCGGTCAAATATATCGGATATTGGCCTTTTTTTTTAAACTATGGGACCATCCGGAGCACGAGCCTTTTATATACAAGAGCTGATATGTGTTGGTAAAGTTTGAATTACAACATAAATGTTCGCCCGCGTGTTCAGGGTCAACGAACCAAAGATGGCACTGAATTTGTTTGTCTAATGCTTCACGGGGGCGCGCCACTCTCATTAAACAAACAGAAAAATCTGCAAAATTCTTCCAAATCAGATAGAAATGATAGCAACATTTCAATATATATCTATAAATACATGAGTCGATGTAAATCTCTTAAGATTAACCTTTGGAAAAAATGGTCAAGATGAAATGGAAAGAGGATTATGTGGAGACTAAACCAGGAGATTCAGGCGCAGCAGGATTATAGCTCAGAGATACTTCCATGTCAGAGGTTTAATCTGGAAACGCAACTCAGATTTATGGATGTTGGTGATATTTATTTTTTGCAGTGGGTTATAAGTAGTTTGTGAGTGAATAAATCTAGATTACCGTATTTTTCATAGTTTTGGCCGGGGTGCGACTTATACTCCAGAGCGACTTATGTGTGATATTATTTCAAAACCTCTGGTGTTTGTGGAGTTGTTTAGAAGTGACACAGAGGAAGAAGAATTCAATGGATTTAGTGATTTGGGGTAAAACTGATGCTTTGGTAAACTTGTTAGCATGTTCTTTATGCTATAGTTATCTGAATAACTGTTCATATGTTACGTTAACATACGTCTTGGATTTTCTCAAATAAGTTTCCCCAAAAAATGCGACTTATATAGGTTTTTTCTTCTCTATTATGCATTTTTGGCTACTTATACTCCAGATCGACTTATAGTCTGGAAAATACGGTATTATAACACACGGGACAAACGCTTACCTTTGCAAAAAAATTGTTTCAACGATTAAAACAGGGATGTCAAGATTATAATTGTTCAGGTCACAATATAGCCAATTGTAAGAACCATTACATGTGTATGTAACCATATTATAACCGTGACAATTTTAAATGCAAAATTAGGTGCAAAAATACATAAAGATGTATGAGATCGACTTTATTTTCTTGAATAAATGTTTAGAGATTCAAACAAAGATGTCTTTGTGTAAATTACGCATAAACTTCCCATGTGTGATGTTACTTCCTGTAGTTTTCTTCAGATTTTTCAACGTTTTCTCCGCAAATAACTGCTTGATTGGTGTGAAACTATCATTTATACGCACAACATACAAATACACCAAATAAAGGCAAAATTACAACATGGTAAAAACCTGTCATGTGTCACTTTAATGTCTATTTGTTTTCCCCTTTTTTTTGCTCAGATTTGAATAATAAGGTCTATTTTTCTTAGTTTTTCCCCTTGATTTAGACCAGTTTTGTGTATTAGGGTCTATTTTTCTTAGTTTTTCCCCTTGATTTAGCCCAGTTTTGTGTATTAGGGTCTATTTTTCTTAGTTTTTCCCCTCGATTTAGCTCAGTTTTGTGTATTAGGATCTATTTTTCTTAGTTTTTCCCTTGATTCTTTGCCTGTCGTTATTGGCCTTCTTCTGAGGTGTGTTCTCGTGACACCCAGAGCGTTCTCTTATCTTATCGGGCGGCGCGGGCGTGGCCTGACCTGTCGTAGCAGTTGAAGTCGTCGAGCCAGCAGCCCTTCTTCACCAGCTTGATGGTCCCGGACGAGTTGAGCCACGAGGCGTAGCAGTGCAGCCGCTTGTCCTTCTCGCCCTCGCACCGCTCGAAGCCGCTCTGGTTGGTCCGCTCCGTCCGCCAGTTATCGTTGTAGTAGACGCACTCCCGCGTCTCCACCTCGCCCAGACTGTAGCCTGGGAAAACACCACAGCAAAGGCAGAGTGTTAGTTCAGTGCCGACGAAGGAGGAGCCGCGAAATCACGAGCGAGTTTGGAATTGGGGGGCAGCAGCAATTAATCGACCGACCGTGACGAGAAGTGGGCAAAACATCGATATTTAGATGATATTAAGATGGTTGTTTTGAAGGTATAAGCAATATACTCCACTTAAATTGAATATAAAGATAGTTCTAGTGTCTATAAGGAGCATAAGATGATGCACGTTTGTGATTCATTTTGTCTGATGATTAAACCTCAACAAATCACGTTTAAAATACTTGTTTTTACACGTTTCTGTTGGATTGGCATAATATTGTCTGGCTGTCATTAATCGAAGAAAATAGACACATTAATTTTTGTTAATATCGTTCACACAATCGTGACTAGTAGACTATATTTTGAAAAATGGGGTTTGATATTCGTAATGTGGAGTCTACAGCCTCTAAAAACACTAATGAAAAGTCCTTCTCGTGACAAAAACACTAATGAAAAGACCTTCTCGTGACAAAAACGCTGCAGTTATTAAATCAAAATGTCAAAAAAGAACCATCAATATCAGATTTTCGTCAATAACAGAATTTATTTTTTAAAATTCTTTATCTAGAAGACATATTTCAACATTTATTTGGTTCAAAATGTGTTAAACAAATCTCAATGTGCAATAAAAATGATCGCTTGACTTGTCAACAACTGAGATGATTGTCAGTTGCAGCTTTATTTGAAATATTCACGTTTTAAATCCATTAATATGTAATTCTACTAAAATAAATATTTGTGGTTCAATCAGTGCGTTCACTCAAACCACATCAGGACTAAACCAGGACTAAACCAAAGACAAAAACAAGACCAAACAAGACTAAACCAGGACTAAACCAGGACAAAAACAGGACTAAACCCTGGCCTAAAACAAGACATAACCCTGGACTAAACAAGACTAAACCCAGGACCAAACAGGCCTGGAACCAGGACCAGTCCAAACACAGTCTCAGTCCTGGTTTAGGCAGTCTGTTCCGTTCCTAATTTTTGTCTTTTTTAGTCCTTGGCACATCGAGAGTTGTCAGACACACACGTGTCATTCCAGAAGATACTCGACTCAGTCCAATAATGTCGTTCATGTGCCCTCGAGCAGGACACACTTTGTCAAAATGATCAAATACCCAACACAAAAGGAAAATGTGCTGACTTATTGAGCAATTGTTTCAGTGCTGCAAACAGGAAAAGCAGAAAGGCTCCCTGCAGCCCCGATACTGATGTGCAAACAATACTTTGTACTTGGTCTGAATAGTCTGGTCTGTCAAGTATTCAGGTTCTCCCAATGACAACCAATCAATAATCTAAAATGTGCTTGTGAATATCTACTAACAATGTAAAAAGGACATGAAAATGAGTAAATTGTAGAAATGGTGCTTATACCACAGTTGATTTATGCAGATTTGACTGTTTTCTTATTATTAACAAAACGTGTGGTATTTTAATTGTGCACAAAGTATTTTAATATTCTCTAGTACACGCTACATCTATAACTCCATCACAACCGATCAGCTGCATGGGGCCCCAAAGCCACCAAGGGCCCCCGACAGGATCTAAAATTGTACTACAAACGATGACAAATTGCAACTAGACAACATTAACATTCATCTGAAAACGAGAACAAACATTTTACAAATTGTAGAGAAGAGGATTGAGGATTTCTTGAGGTTTTAATTTATAACTATTTGTTTCTTTCCACCATACTATTTATATTTTTGCTTGGGCCCCCTGAAGGCTTGACTGAGAAATGCATCTTGATTTACTGTCCGAATAACAATAATCTAATAATATTCGGTCAATCAAAGAGAAATGCATTCGTTGTAGCACTAGGTTATTTGGGAAATACAAAATTATTCAAATATCTGAATAAACGTCAACGTAAATGTGCCAAAATGTGTCTTAAACTGCATTAGTTGAGGTTTGGAACAGTAAAATATCCTTAATGTTTGAAAAAGAACAAAACAAGTCCATAAATAAAAAGGTTTATAGTCACTCTTCTGTTTCAAAGTCAAATTTCTATCAATCATTTGTGTTTGTATTGTGATTTTAATGCATAATTTGATTTACAACAGACAAACTCGCCCTTTATCCCGTATTTTCCAGAGTATAAGTCGCACCAACCAAAAAATGCATAAGAGAAAAAAAAACATATATAAGTCACATTGGAGTATGAAATGCGGTTGCAAGTGTGAAAACAAATAATATCACATATAAGTCGCTCCGAAGTATAAATATACGTATAAGTCGCACCACGGCCAAAACTATGAAAAAAGGTGCAACTTATAGTCCGTAAAATACGGTAACACCTTTTTCTTAACTATTGCTGATCGGACACAGTGCCGTTCTCTAATCCAGACCGCACGCGCTTTCCACATTCAAACAAAGTACACAAGTACTTCAAAAACTGCAGAGCCCGTGGGCACGTGCGGCGAGAGTCTGCGAGTTCGGGCGCGGCGCCAAGTTCGGGATCTCTCCGTCGTGAAGCAATCCTCCAAGGCTACGAAATCGCTCATAACGGTTCAAGTCTGACGCAATCCCATTCACTCCATATCTTTGCAAATGTTACAACGGGCAGGATTTAATTACCGTGGCAACAATGATACGGTCGTGGAGGGCCCTTATGGGAGCGCCGCGGCCGAGAGATAACGAGTCTTCAGCGAAACTCTTAATGACGTACGGAGGCGAGATGTGGAGAGAAAAAGAGCATTTTTCTGTAGGATTTCCATTGTGCGCGTTTACGCCAATGAGAATGTTGGCGAGATTCACGTCAAGAGGACGCCAAAAGTACAGAAAGAGTAATATCTAAAGAAAAAATGACGTTGCCATATATTTGTCAAGAAACTCCGGCAATTATTCAAGTAGCGACTCATGACTAGATTAATAAACGGGAATTTCTATTGGACGTTAAATACAAAATATACAAGTTGAACTGACGACATTCTTATTTTATAGTATTTGGTAGTACTTCAGTGGCAAGATTTATGAATGACACCTAACTATTCTATCGAGTGTTTTTCAAACTTCCTATAAGTTATCTGTTCTTTTCCTCTGTATCTACCTGCGTTGCAACAATGAAATTTCCCCATGTGTGGACAATAAAGGATCATCTTATCTTATCTTAACCTACAGAACTAAGTAAGTTTGGCGATAGAGCTCCCCCTGCAGCTCCTTTGTGGAAATACACTGTCAGAGAACAGCTTTTTTGTTTTTTTTTCTTTCTTTTTCGAAATAGGTCAGTAAAGCCACATATTAATAAAAAGACTCGGGGTTTCTCAGGAGAGTTGTCTTTGGGTTGATGTCTGCAAATGTCGCCGGGCCCGTTTTCCGCCCAGAGACAGCAGGGGGCGGCGATGGACACTGCAAACGCCCAAACATAAAGATTTAAGAGGACCGTTTTCCTTAAAATGTAAGACAAAAATGAGCCCCATTTCAAACTAAAGCTGGTCTTGGAACCCTTTGATCTGGACTCCAAAGTTTGATTTACTCAGATTACAAGTGTTAACAAGCTTCGCTCACAGGAATAATTTTTAAGCTGGTGTCTGGATGGTCTGATTGACATTAGTTTGTGTATTTATTGGGTTTTGCCAATTCCTCGCTCAAAACTGACACTAATTTGACCAAAAAAAATGTTTAACGGGCTTAAAGTTAAAAATAAAGTCCTATTACATCTTTTTGTTTGTCATTTTGGAGAACAAACTGACCCCGACGCATCAAAGAATGTTTGATTTGACTGAAAATAAGAGAGTTACAGTTCTCCTTTATACATTTATCCCGCAGCTCGATAAGTTTCCTTTTATCAGATGTGGACAAATTAACAAAAAGTCCACCTTAAAGACATTTCACAAGGAACAAATGTTACTTAGTTTTCCTTTAAACCATACTATACTACGGGACATGTTCATTCAGTAACAATACGAAGATGGAACTGTACTTCGAGTCAACGGTTAAAGAATGAGCCAGATGCTGTATTTTCTGTAGAAAGAACTAGTTTAGTATTTCAGTATTTCACTTTATCATAAGTCTGTTTTGCATTCAGTGGATTGTGGACAAAAAACTAGTTCAAGTTCAACTATGTTCACGATAAGTAGACTTAAGGGGCTTTTAACTTCATGTCTTCCGTCTCTACACCCATAAATCTCTTTGGGCTTCCTCTTGACCTCCCGTTTCTTGGCAACTTCAGCATCTTTCTACTCGTATACTCCTGTGTACTAGTGTGTACAACTTTATCTGCCGAGCCATTTCCAATATGAAAAACATCTTACTCCATCTCGTTTTTTCCCCTTATCGGGCGCTAGTTTTAAAAAACATCCAACATTTCTGCTCTCCATTCTGTTTTTTCTTTGTAACTACTATACCATCCACTATAGCTCGGGTTACAGGTCGGCTCTGTGGAAAAGCGGCTAAGAATGCGTGTTCATCCTAAGCAATGTTTGAGCGATAAAGACGCCAGCGATTGAACGAATGTGAGATAAATAATAGTTTTTTTACGCCGCAGTGTGGAAACTCCCAAGCTAAGCAAGAGCATCTCCATGGAGACGAGCAGGTAGCGCACTCTCCAGCGGAACAGTAACGCAGTGCATCATCATATCGCGTGGGAAATGACTTACTCTACATTGCCATATAACAAGGAGTAAAAGGTAAATGGTAATGATATTCAGATTTACATATGTCATTATTATGATTATGATTTTTTGTCATAAAATATATCGTGGCTTTATAGACCCTTTAATGCTCGGCTTGGGGGCAATTGAAGGTTCAACTATGTAGACAATAATAGTCTTTCAACAATTAACTGACATCAGATCTAAGCAGCAATGATTTTAAGTCTTTTAAATGCAAAATAAGCAACAGTTTTGATTTTTTTGTATTCAAACGTCACATAAAGTATAAAGTGTGGTAAAGTATGTAATGTATGCCAACGTATTTGTACAGTAAACCCTCAAAAAGTACAGTGTGTGTCATGAAGTGAGATGTAAACCCCAATTGTAAAAGTCTTTAACTGACGCTCTCTCACTAAAAATAAAAACACCACCAATTTTTCACACGTCGTAATATTCTGCTGTTAATCCAAGTTTCTGCACTGAAATCACACTACGTTCCACTTCCCTTTTGCCTCCGCTCGGGACTTTAGAATGTTTTTGTTTGCAGCTTCTAAAGGGTCGATACGAGACCCCCGGCGAGGAGATACTACAACGATGACACGGCAGCTCTGACACGAGGTTATCGGTTACATAAAGGTGACTCGCCGTACGTTTTGTGCGGAGTGTGGTGTGAACGCGCTCGTGAAAAGAATAATGTATACAAAAAGAAAAGCTTTGTTCCAGGGAAAGAAACTTCGCAAAACAGCAAATTCTGACATAAATATGGAACTTTTATGCGCGTGAAAAGGGTCAGATATCGTTCAAGTTCATACTTCTTTTTGTTCCTTTTCATTCACATCGTAAACGAATAAAAGTACTTAAAGTATAGATGTTATTTTTATACAATGGGTTTGTTTTGTTATAGGGCCGTGAGAGTTGTGGAAAAAAAGGAAATGTTTCTTTCAATCAAATGATTAAATAGATTGTCCTTCTTCCTTCTCCAAATGAATGGTAAAAGGAAGGAATGAAATGTATTCAAAATGGCCCTGTAAAGAAAAGGCTGTTCAAAAGGCCAAAAACTTCTAATATACTTTAATTTCATGCAAAAACTTTTCTTATAGAACAGACTTAATCCTCGTTTGACGTTTGGTTATTACACGTCCATACTAACCGCTGAGATTTTAATAATATACCGTATTTTCCGGACTATAAGTCGCACATTTTTTCATTGTTTTGGTCGGGGAGCGACTTGTACTTATATTTATACTTTTGTACTTATACTCTGGAGCGACTTATGTGATATTATTTGTTATTTTCACACTTGCATCCACATTTCATACTCATGTGCAACTTAGATGTTTTTTTTTTCCTCCATTATGCTTTTTTTGGCTAACTTATACTCCGGAAAATACGGTAGATAAATGACTAGACTTTTTAAGAGCAAAAATATCTGCCATGCTATGGAAAACCTGCTGGGGCAAACTAGTAAAAAGCCGTTCACAATATGAAAAAATTGTCATTTGTGTGTCAATTCCATTCAGTTCCTGTGTATTTTTGAAGCAGGGAGTCGACGGTGAGCTTCACGATACATCAATGTGTGGTTTTATTCCAAGGGCGACCTCCAAATGTCATTTCAAATCTTTTTCTCCATTTTTTTTGGGACGCTGTAAGCTTTATGAGCGAGGACAATACGGCGTGAAACGGGAATGAGAACGGGAAAGGACACGCAAACTGTGGAGAGCCGGACTCGAACTCACGACGCATTTCAAATCATGTTAAATCAAATACACGTGAATAAAAACTGCAAAGAAACCTAAAAAAAAACAGCTATAAATCTTTTGACGATAAAAAAATAAAGCTAATATGTTATATCGTGGATCAACTGTTGTTCTGGGAATACAGGGGAATAAAAATCAACAAGTACAAGGGTAAAGCGTGTCAAAAGTCTCTCAGTAATATTAAAAACAAGATTGATGTATCTACCTCTGTATCTACCTGCGTTGCACCAATGAAATTTCCCCATGTGGGACAATAAAGGATTATCTTATCTTATCTTATGTATTATCTTTATTGCTATATGACTCTATTACAAACTTTGAATTGTGCTCTACAAATAAACTCCATTTCGATACAAAGGAATATAAACCACAATTTAAAAAAACCTTTTCTTTGACAATAGAATGTAATTTAACACTAAATAATTGTACTTTCGTTACGTACACTAGTGTTTTTTACAAGCTCCGATATATTTCTAGGGCTGTAGTCGACTGAAGCTATTCTAGGTCGACTAAAAGGAAAAAGCTCCAGAAAACTATAAAAAAGGAATACAACAAGCTCAGAGGAATCAATGGCAAAAATGATATCAAAAAGTACCACTAAAAAGAGCAGTTTAATTGCAAACACGCCAGAATAAACTCTAGATTTACTGGCTAAACTGCAGCCAGCTTATTCCTTTCTGCCGTGGTCCACACACACCTTTAATAAGAATAAAAGTATAAGTACATGAAGATGCCACGGCCCGATTAATCGCCCACATGACTAAAGGTCTACAGCCTTCTATAGATCAAGGTTCATTCTAAAAGTGTTCAGGAAGTGTGACGTTTGTCCCGTTTGTGTGCATTCTTAATATTGATAACTGCGCAAATCAGTTTCTAGATTTGACATTCGTTTTAATACCAATCTAGATCTAATTGTCTATACTTTCTACAGCCCTTGAAAAGTAGACTACCAACGATGCATCAGCAATATTCACAACGCAAGATCCACGCGACACTTTTTCCAAACGATACGATTTTTTTTAACGTAATAATTGTTGCCGCCGCTCAGTAGATGTTTTATTTGAAAGACAAACTGCACACAACTCATTGTCAACATCCCGCGGACGTTCACGCCGATCTTTGTTCGAGGAGGACTTAAAAAAACAGCGCCCTGTCTCTTTAAATCCTTGCCTATAGAAGCTGCCACTGCTGCTGCTGCCCATCCCCCCAGAGTTACCCCCACAGCCCATTACGCACACACAAAACACACAGAAAATGCACACTAAACACACACACACAAGACACACACGAAATGCACACAGGACACACACAGGACACACAGAATAGCAAGAGGGCAGGTTGCGCTCGTTACTGCAGCTATGTATGCTATGTATGCACGTAACTTACAAACATCATCATTATTACGCACAGAAAACGGGAGTGAAAGGCGCGCGCACGTTTTATATGCACGGCAATAAAAATAGAGCGAGGGAGAAAGAGAGAGGGAGGAGAGGGGGGAGAGAGAGAGAGAGGAGGAGGGGGGAGAAAGAGAGAGAGGAGGAGGGGGGAGAAAGAGAGAGAGGAGGAGGGGGGAGAAAGAGAGAGAGAAGAGGGGGGAGAAAGAGAGAGAGAAGGGGGGGGGGAAGAGAGAGAGAGAGAGGAGGGGGAGAAAGAGAGAGAGAAGAGGGGGAGAAAGAGAGAGAGAAGAGGGGGAGAAAGAGAGAGAGAAGAGAGGGGGGGAGAGAGAGAGAGAGGAGGGGGAGAAAGAGAGAGAGAAGGGGGGGAGAAAGAGAGAGAGAAGAGAGGGGGGAGAGAGAGAGAGAGGAGGGGGAGAAAGAGAGAGAGAAGGGGGGGAGAAAGAGAGAGAGAGAGGAGGGGGAGAAAGAGAGAGAGAAGAGGGGGAGAAAGAGAGAGAGAAGAGGGGGAGAAAGAGAGAGAGAAGAGGGGGAGAAAGAGAGAGAGAAGAGGGGGGAGAAAGAGAGAGAAAAAGAGAGAGAAGAGGGGGGAGAAAGAGAGAGAGAAGACTGGGAGAAAGAGAGAAGATTGGGAGAAAGAGAGAGGAGGGGGGGGAGAAAGAGAGAGAGAAGAGGGGGGAGAGAGAGAGAGAGAGAAGGGGGGGAGAAAGAGAGAGAGGAGGAGGGGGGAGAAAGAGAGAGAGAGAAGAGGGGGGAGAGAGAGAGAGAGAGAAGAGGGGGGAGAAAGAGAGAGAGAAGAGGGGGGAGAAAAAGAGAGAAAAGAGGGGGAGAAAGAGAGAGAGAGAAAGGAGGGGGGAGGAGGGTGTGTAACGCTCCATTGAGGCCGGGATGGCATTTGTGATATCTGCGCTCGGTCACGTGCCGCGGGATCATCCCGCGCCACCCAGCCCCTCCCCCCCCAGCACCGCGTCACCTGGCGAGGCTTTTACGCCACAACAGCGCGGATCCAGAAGCTTTTCAGTGCAAGAGTGCGGAGTGTGTGTGTGTGTGTGTGTGCGCGGGGGGCCACGGTGGCGTTAGGGGCCCCGGGACGCAGCGAGATTTGGCACACGACGCGCAGCTGGGCCACGCAACATTTCATCACGAGAGAGAATGCAGTGTGTGCGGGGCAACCACGTATTTTTAATCGTGTGGTTTAAAAAAAAAGAACATTAAAAAAGCTCAGTTCTAAAATGTATTATGTGCATCTAAAATAAGGATAAATGCACGTTTGAAATAATATCCACTGATCATTTTTGTCATTAATCCACTATAAAGACCCACACAATGAGGGACACACAGCTGAAGAACTGTGGCATCTGTCTTACTTATTTGGTGAACATATTTTGGTTTTATAAATAGAAAAATACACGAAAAAATAGGTTTTATAAATAGAAAAACACCAGGAAACGTAAGAAAAAAGAGGTTTTAAAGGGTTTGTCAGAACAAAACTAAGAAACGCAAATCAAATCCGTCAAATAATAGAAGGTAAATGACTTTGTAAAACTGTAAATTTGACCTACACTACATTTAACATCGTGTTCAAAGACATATAGTGGTCGCCTTTATGTTAGTGACACAAAAAACACACAAAACGTACAGGATTGTTTGGTGAGGTTGACATGTTCTACAGCAAAATACAGCATTAAGCGCGTCAAAATATCGACAAATATTGTAAAAATGGCTGTATCGTGTCACAAAATACAATGTAGAGAGATTAACAGGCTTTGTGTCGGTCACTTTCTACAAACACAGACTTGGATTGGAGAAAACAATCCTCCCTTTTGCCTTCACGTGCTTCTCCAAATTGTTGTTTTGGAAAATGCCCCCAATAAAACCCCTGGTCCCAAATTGGAATAAGCACAAGCACTTGACACTAGGACAGCGGATCTCTCTGAACCTTTTTGCACATTTTTAATCGATTGATTTGGTGTTTTTGGGGCTGTTTTTTGGAGGTTTTGGTGTGTGTCGTGAGCCCCTTGTTCCAAAACCACAAACAGGAGTCTTTTCCCAGAGCCTGTATAATGTTTCAAGATGTGCTGCTGCAGCTGTTGTCATCTATTTATGCCAAAGAAAGAAGAACCGGAGGCAAAAAGCGCACTCCATAAAAACAACCGAACGCATATTTTATTTGTTTTTTTTACATATAAACTGTTAAAAGTCCAGATAGGTCGCGGGCGGGGGTCGTGCGTTTAAACACAAAAAAAAAGAAGAAGAAGAAGAAGAAGAAGAAGGGGGGTAAAGCTAAAAGAAGAAGCGAAAGGGAGGGAGGGGGACAAATGGCCAGCCGGGGACAGAACGACGGGGTTTTGTCCTGGGGGTCTCTGTCGAAAGTTGGACGCGCGCGCGAGCAGAAAAATAAAAGCCCAAACTCGCCAAAGCAACAAGACTTAAAAACACCGCGTTTGCAAACTGTTCCACGCGGGGGAAAGAAACACACACAAACACACAGAAAAAAGAAGAGTATAAGCCGCTTACCTGCGCATAAAGTTCCCAGCAGAAGTGAACAAGTGAGCCATGACAGAGACATGTTCCGTCCGCGCTACAGAACCGGGACAAACAAATTTCCCCGCGCGCGTTCCTCGGCGCACATTAAAAAAAACAACAACAAAAAACACACACAAACTCAGGTAGTCCCAAACATCTGCGGACACCGTCAAAAGAAGCAGACGCTGACGACAAACATTTAAAAATATAAACTGCCTGTGAGGGCCTGTAGCCGTGTTAGCAGTGCGTTTGTCCCCCCCGCGCGCGTCCACGACCACTGCTACCGACACGGTGAAGCCGCGCCACGGCAACACGGCGCAGCGACCGACGCGTGTCAGCGGAGCCTCCCGCAACAATGTCACAGGCGGCGGCGGCGGCGGCGGCGGCGGTGGTGACGGTGGTGACGGTGGTGGAGGTGGTGGCGTTGGACCGGGACTCCCGTGAGGGGCGCGCGCGCTACTCCGTCAAATTTGGCAACATCGCGCGTCGGAAGTGGGAGAGCAAAAAGCCACGAGCCGCGCGAGGCGTTTCGGCGGATCAAACGGAGCGAGGAGCGGGCGCGCGGGCGCAGGTTCCGGACACTTCTTCTTCTTCTTCTTCTGCTGCTGCTGCTGCTGCTGCGTCTTCTTCGCGGTGGAGGCGGTGGTGGAGGCGGTGGTGGAGGGCTGGATGGCACCGCAGCGTCGGGAGGTCGGTCGGGTTTACATGCATGTTACTGATCTGTGTCCAAAATGGCTTCTAAGTTGGGGGGGGGGGGGGGGGGGGTAGGGGGGAGGGGGGGGAGGAGAGACCCGGATGTATAAACACAAAGAGGGGATTTCAGGCTGCCAGCGGTGTGACCTTAACGCGACACCGCAACGCAGACGCGCGGAACACGCAGCGGAGTCGGTTGCGCAAAACACGCGCGCACGGGTGTGTGTTGTTTTTTTTAATGTAATGGGCGGTTACGTGCACTTTTTTGCGTGACGATTTTTGTTCCAGCGTTGTGATTTAACCCAGTTTTGTCAGGTGATTTAGGGTGACGCGGTTAATTATTGCGATCTATTTGCGATCGTTTATTTATGGGTTTTACGCGCGGCATTTTGTCACTGTTTACGGCTGTTCGTGATATTTAAAGGGACAAATTGTAATTATCCAGCGCAGTTTGTATGAGGTAATTCAAGGTGAGGCAGCTTATTAGAATCTATTTGTACTTAATTAATGTGCAGAGTATTTCAATCAACGTTCCCTACAATTATTAATCATTTTCAACATATTTTCTTTAGATATTGTGACTGTAGTATAGGCTAGTGCGGCGTTGAATGAATCTTGTCCTTTTAATCTGCATATCCTTTGATTCTTTTTAGTGGCAGGGCTAAAAATAGATGACCCATTTGGAAGTAACTGGATACAATAACTCTTATTTAAAATGTATTCAGCGCAATTACTCATCTCACCACAGGCGTGAGCACGTATCGAGTGTCACCAAAGGCATGAATTAAACACATATGTCTTGGATTGTATCAAGGTTTATCAGTCGATTTGTGAACACGTTTTCCCGCTGTAATGTAGGATGAGACATTTATATAAGAAATCAATTTAGCCTAATTATTACTCGCATCATAGATTTGTTTTGTTGGGTTTATAATTAAAAATCAGAATAGGTTTATTGTCACATAACATAACATAGGAACTTGCTTTGGTGATATGAACAATGATAAAACAACCTACATAAAGTCAAAAAGAAAAACAATTTAAACCTGCTATAAGATAAAAAATAGGCTTACTATGTACACGGAATTGACATTTACAGTTTATAATAGCGGAATTGCTGAAATATGATTCTGTATTTCACTAAATTAACTTGTGGCAGCGCTTTAGAGAAGATAAGATACGACTTTATTTCGGTGTTGCAACACAAGTAGATACAGAAGTAAAAGGACAGATAACTTACAGGAAGCTTTAAAAAAAACACTCTTAATAGAAAAAACTCTTATAAACAAAACTCTTATAGACAAAACCTCTTATAATCTTAATAGGGAATAGAAAGAAAAATAAAAATAAGCTAACAACATATGACAAAAATAATAATAATAATAGTGGCAAAAGTAAGCACTCTTATTTACAGCAGTTATATGAATATGACATTATTGCGTATGAGTATTGCACATGATTATGACATTATTTGCACATGATTAAGTCAGTATTGCAAAGGATTATGTCAGTATTGCACATGGGTATGACAGTATACACGTGTTCATTTAGAGAAAGTAACCTCTTTGTGCAATGCAGGTGCCGTGTTACAGTTTGGTTTATTAAATGTCATTCAAGTTCTGTTTTGTTTTGTTTATAAGAGTTCTTCTAGTGTTCGAGTGTTTTTTAAACTTCCTATAAGTTATCTGTCCTTTTCCTCTGTATCTACCTGCGTTACAACAATGAAATTTCTCCATGTGTGGACAATAAAGGAATATCTTATATCTTATCTTAAGTTGTGGTAAAAATGCACTTGTTTCTTTTGATTGAGCGATAGAGTGCGACATATGGATTATCACGTAAGGGACCCTGCTTTTCTTTGATTTTTTAATAAACAACATAAACCGACTGTATTCCTCGGACAGGGCGGAAAAAAACACGGACAAAAGCGGCGCGCTCTTAATTAGGTTGTGGTAATTGCTCGTCCGGACATTAGCGTGCGATCGTATGGTATCGTTTGTCTTTTGTGTGTTCTGTTAATCGTTTTTAATTGTTCTATTCGGACCCTTTCGTGTCTGCAGCTTTTTTGACTCTCGATGAAACGCGTATGAAACATGCTACGCCTACGTTTAAAACCATAGGCATAGTGCAATCTGACGGCACACACTGTATTTGCATGAGAAAGTTACTAGACGTACTTATACAGTCGTTTGTATTTGTACTTGTCTTCTGCATTCGAGCCGTCCTTCAACCACAGTGTCTCTGGAGTGCAGCTCTTAAAGGAGAATATTAATTATGATTATCTGTAGGTAAAGGATCGTCATGTCTAGACACCGTTCTGACATAAATATGACGTGAAATGAACTTTTAAGCGTGTTTAACCATGTTGTTAATGGCGTTCTCTCATAATAAACATACTCAGAGTTATGTTTAGATCGATCGATTGGTTTATCCTATATCGTGTCCTGAGTTTGAGGCTGGCATGCGCTGAAAAGTCCCGTTTTCACCTTTGCTCTGTCCCCGCCCACTTCCACGAACTTATACTTAAGAGTTATAAAATTAGACTCTGGGTCACGTTGAGTTAAAAAATGTCACAAAAGCAAATTTAGCAAAGGTACGGGACGAATACAGACGAACAAAAAAATCATTAATTAAACAAAATAAATCAATAAAATAAATAAAAGTAAATTAAATTAATGAAATAAATAAATTAAAGTAAAGTAAATAAAATTATTAAAAATAAAAGTAAAAGAAATAAAATAGATACAATTAATACAATTAATAAGTAAAAATCAATTGATTAATTCAATACAAATAAAAACTTAAGTCATCATTATAACATTTACTTCTTAAGTCAGTTGTCTTCCTTCTATTATTTAGCCGTTTTAGATCAATATTGCTGTTTACGATGAACAAAATGATCTTCGTATGTTACAGAAATCCCTCCAAACGCACCATGTGTTTAACCTGTGGCGTAGTGTAAGTAAAGCAGTAAAACATAACAAACGTTTGATATTCAGAGAAACATGTTTTATCTTGAATGATGCAATACACATAGATTTTGTTGGATTAATTGTGTTTTCAAAGTGCAGACGTACGGAAGTTGGTGCAACGTTGTTAAAAAGTTCTGGCTCCGGGCCCGTCGCGTTGCTGCACTTCCGATAACCCCGCACGGTTGAACTCGCTTTGTCCCTTTTTAATTGCCTATTCTAGTTTACTTCTTTATCATTTCCCCCCTTAAACCGTTTTTTTTTTTTAAACAAAGATCAGCGTATTTATTGAACAGAAGTTAAATTTAATGACCCGATATCGGACCGACTGGCAGACTTGCTTCAGTGGCTTTTGTACGTCCATCTTTCAAAAACCGGTCTATTGTTGGAAAAATGCCTTGTTAAAATGCCATTTGGTCTCGCGCTGCAGTTGGACTAATGGGATGTTGGTGACGCCCGACAATTGGAGCGGCAAATGGCCCGAGAATAAGGTTAGCGAAAAGGTAATAGTCCTTAAACTAGCGGCGTCGGGTGTAACTCAAGACCAAGCATTTCCTCATTAGGCCGTGTCCCGTATTGAACCCTGTAACGTGACCGAGGAGCGGAGAGAAACCCAGGAAAGATGGACGCCGCGCTGTCATGCTCGAGCATTAATAAAGGCCATATACCGTGACATCCTGTGTGTGTCGTAATAAGCGTTTGTGGATTGAACGCAATAGTTGAAGACAAAGGAAAATTAGACGCGTGCAAGGTCAGAATGAGAAAAACAAAGTAACGGCAACTGGGAAACATTTACCGTATTTTCCGTGCCTGTATTTCTCAAACGCGTTCCTGCCACCGATCTGAAAACGGTTCCGACCATCCGTCAACATCACCGTGGCGACGGCGAACCGGAGTAACAACGCGCGAGAGACGTCGTTATGTACGTTTTGTTATAGACCCGAGCGTGTAAAGGCAAATTAAGCATGTTGTAGAGTTTTCTTATCGTTTCAAAGATAAAACGCATTACCGTATTTTCCGGAGTATAAGTCGCACCAGCCAAAACATGCATAATAAAGAAGAAAAAAAACATGAATAAGTTGCACTGGAGTATGAAATGCAGTTGCAAGTGTGAAAATAACAAATCATATCACATATAAGTTGCTTCGGAGTATAAGTACAAGTATATAAGAATAAATATGAGTATAAGTCGCACCCCGGCCTAAACTATGAAAAAAGGTGCAACTTATAGTCTGGAAAATACGGTAGTACATTTAGTATTTGTCATGTTGAAGGTCACATGTTTCGCTCCTTTCATATTTATGTCAACGTGCACTAAATTTGTTTTTCACTTCAACCAGAATCAGAAAAGGTTTATTGCCATTGTCAATGAACAAAATGTACAAACATAGGAACTTGTCCTGGTGATTCGATGCAACGCAAAACAATAAAACAATGAATAAGTCATAGCAATAATAATAATGTACCTGATAAAAAAAAAGAGTAAAAATAAAGATAAAAAATAAACTGCTGTAAAGTTCCTGTAACTTTCAGTAATCTGTACATTTAGATATGTTTTTATATTTATATGGTGTACAGTATTTGCTTTTTCTTATTTGGTGGGGACAGTGCGATGAACATTCTGTACATAATGTGCTGTAAACAACAACACACCAGATTATTATGGGGCTCATTTATGTCCCACATTCACTTCCACAAACACTCTCATTCATACATCGGCGTACGTGGGCTCTGGAGGTGTGTGAAGTGTCTTGCCCGAAGGCACCAGAGCCCCTGCCGTCCCACCGTGGGAGCCTGGTTTTCCCACGTCTTGCTCTCCTGAGATCAGATGAGATCGGGCGTGGTCAAGGTAAATGAAACTCATCATAAAACTCAAAGGGACAGTGTGTAAGGTATTGATGTAAAATGTTAAATGATGTCACTTTGTTCTGGCTGATGATGTGGGAAAGTATATGTACATCTCACTGGAGAACCACAAGATCACATGTTCGGAGGGACTTCTGTTGGAAAAGTGTGTCTTGTTTCTTCATAACACCGTGACAAAGTGCTTGTCACTCACAGGAAAATGCACAGACTGTTGGAGAGGATGTGGCAGCAGGAGGCAAATCACTATCGTGTGTTTTGGAATTGTCCAAATATCACAATGGATTTCAGAACTCTGTATTTGGGCCTCAGAACTCCTGCCATGGAAACAGTTGGCAGATATCTCTGAGCCCATGACACAAAACACACCGACGATCAAGGACTGGACTGACATTATAATGGACATTCGACAAATGGGTGGACAAATTGAAAATCTGGAAATTGACAAATTTGACAGGCTGTGGGCAAAGTCGACATTTATTTGGGTTCAATTGTTGATTTATGTCTGTTTTGTTTGATTTTTCATGTTTGTATACATTTTTGTTCTTTGTTCCTTAAAAAATTAAAAATCTTAATTAAAAAAGTTAGATTATGATTATCTGTGTCTTCAGATACAAGGTAAACATGTTCAAATCAAATATACAATTGTAATATTGATGTATTCAATTTTTTCAACAGTAAGAGCACAGTCTAAATACAGCTGATCCAGTCAAACAGGTTCTATTGTCCTAAATTACAATAGACTTTTAATTTCACTTTCGATGGTTGTATTGCATTTGTCATTGGTGTTTATCTTAACATAGATCTACATATTTCTCCTTTTTGCTGATCTTAATAAAAAATAAAAGTTAAACATAAAAATATCACCAAAGTTACCCTTCAAAAATGTCATATAATGTCAGTAAAAACAACCTCCCACACAGTAACCTCAAAGTATCTCTTTTTAAGAGACGCAATGCATTCTCTCAAAAACGTCCTTGTTATTGCACCTGCAGATATGTATATTACAAACGTATTCTTTGCCTATTATTTTTAACAACACAAAATGCCTCAAATTCAGTGTACAATCGTTTAATTCATAACCTTTACCTTTTTTTCGTTTTTCATGCTTTAAAATATTGGAGAAAAACCTCTAATTTCCATGTTTCTACGCCCAAAACATCTTTAGTTTCTTCTTGCTGAAAGTCCCTCTCCTGGTGAGTTGAGGGGGGAGAGGGCCCTGGGGGATCTCGCCTGTAAAGCTGATGAATGACAGTAGGTGGCAGTAGCGTTCCCCCGGGGCAAAGGCCACGTAGACTTTGTACCTGTGCAATATCTCTCCTTCACATGTGATTAATCCTCTGGCGTGTGGGAGTCTCCACAGGCTCTTGTTCACATGTTCACTGTAGCTAATGTCTTGAGTAGCGCCTCAGTACATTTCTCAATAAAAATCATATATTTAAGATGAGAAATAAGGCTCCCAGCTAATTAATTGTTGTATTAATCAAGTACCGTATTTTTTGGACTATAAGTCGCACCGGTCTCACCAGCCAAAAAATGTATAATAGAGAAGAAAAAAACATATATAAGTTGCACTGGAGTATGAAATGCAGTTGCAAGTGTGAAAATAACAGACAATATCACATATAAGTCGCTCCGGAGTATAAGTATAAATATAAGTATAAGTCGCACACCGGCCAAAACTATGAAAAAAGGTGCGACTTATAGTCTGGAAAATACGGTAAATTTCTCTTATATGTGTCCAATAACAACCTTTAAATAAAGGGAGTGTCTGCAGAGCCACGGCGCGGCCAAAAAAGCCATGTTATTTTGGTGCCGGCCGCACGCCGCGGCTCCTGAAACTGCGCCGCTATTTGACCGCGTCTTAGCGCCGTTTTAGACCACGCCGGGTTAGGGTTAGGGTTAAGATTAGGGTTAAGGTTAGGGTTAAGGTTAGGGTTAAGGTTAGGGCTAGGGTTAGGGTTAAGGTTAGGGTTAGGGTTAGGGTTAGGGTTAGCCATGAGGCTATAACGGGCTATAAGGGAAATGCCGCGGTCCCTGAAACTGCGCGGCAATTTGACCGCGCCACGGCCTTAAAAAAATGGTAGTTAAGAGGACAAAGCTTATATTTGAGGTGCACAGTTTCACTGTTCTAAGGGTGTGCTTGCTCGTCTCCATGGAGATAGCGACACTTTAATTAGCATAAATAAAGCATGAACAAAGACTTAATTCATAGTGAGCAAATATTTTATTGAAATATTTGCTCACTATGAATTAAGTCTTGATTGAATGATTGAGGATTAGTAATTTTTAAGTAGTTATTTATACGAGTTATTATTACTACCGTATTTTCTGGACTATAAGTCGCACTGGAGTATAAGTCGCACCAACCAAAAATGCATAATAGTGAAGAAAAAAACATCTATAAGTCGCACTGGAGTATGAAATGTGATTGCAAGTGTGAAAATAACAAATAACATTGCATATAAGTCGCATAAGTATAAGTATATAAGTATAAGTCGCACCCCGGCCAAAACTATGAAAAATGGTGTTTATAGTCTTAACTTAAACTTGACTTAACCTAACCTAAATACGCTAACTAAAACTATCAAAAATCTAATTATTTTTTCAATATATAATTTTCTGGTGTGCTTTCGATTGCCAAACCTTTGCAATTAGTCCCGCTCATTACAGATACGTATATTTACAATCAAGGGGTTTAATTTTTTCTCGGAGATAAATGAAATGTCCGCCCATCGATTAGCGTTTCGCGTCCGTGCATCTCCCTGTAACGGCCCCATTAGGACGGAGCACTTACACTTGATTTTTATGCCACGCAATAGAAAGCAATTACTCCCATCCGCACAAAATCGTTTTCTACTGCCGCGCACGTTTTACCGCGCCAAGCAGTTAAGAGAAGAAGAAAAAAAGAAACAAAAGATATTGAAGGATCACGATTTTATTTCGACCTTTTCAATAATTCAGTACAAAAATAAAACTGCTACGACGGACGATTTGCGGAGCGTTTGTCGTCTTCGCAGCGGGTCCGGCGGGATGTGGAGGTATCGATCGCCACCCACACCTTCGCAAACGGGGGCGCGGCGCTAAAAGTAGTTGGCGACCCTCCGCGCGGACTGTATGGTCGCACTCTCGCTTTGCCATTCCTTCGGAGAGCTGAAGTTCCCTCGTTCCACGATGTACATGCGCCCGCGGTAGTTGGGCTCCTCGTACATCACCCAACTGCAGAGACAGGCGAAGAAACCAGGGGTAAAACATGAGGGTAACGCTTCATGACAACCCAACGCAAAGCTCCACGGCAACGGCAGTTCAAGAGATGTATTCATACTCTTCACTGTAAACGATAGGCTGAGTTAAGATGCGTTTGCACGTACATTTAGTCCATTTTAGTGCTTTTAAATGGACTTTTTCCCAGGTTTAGTCCTAGATATGTCCCTTGTTTTGACGTGGTAAAAGTGCGAGTGTGAACGCAGCATTCGTTTCAGGAAAGTACTCTACGGACAGATATTTAAGGCTTAATAATATAATTCTCTTTTTCTGAACACTTTTAATAAAGCATGAACAACAGATTCAAGCTGAGTAATTACTTGATTAAGACGTTTTTAGGGTGTCAATTAAGTTACTAAGCCTGAATCATTCTAAATATACTACTTGTTTATTATGAATTAAGTCTTTGTTCATGCTTATTAAGGCTTATTAAGGTGTAGTTATTATAAAGTGTTTTTATTTAAGGTTAATTAAGGTGTAGTTATTATAAAGTGTTTTTATTTAAGGTTAATTAAGGTATATTATTATTTTTTTACAACACATTATTAGACGAATATAAGGTTAGAGTTAGACTTTTAGGAACAGTTAATTGGGTGAAGGTTAGAGCTTTGGGACATGAAATACGAGTCCCGCCCTAGTCCCGCCCTAATCCCGCCCTGGTCCCGCCCTAGTCCCGCCCTGGTCCCGCACTGGTCCCGCCCTAGTCCTGGCCTGGTCCCGCCCTAGTCCCGCACTGGTCCCGCCCTAGTCCCGCACTGGTCCCGCCCTAGTCCCGCACTGGTCCCGCCCAAGTCCCGCACTGGTCCCGCCCTAGTCCCGCCCTAGTCCCGCCCTGGTCCCGCCCAGAACCCAGAGTTTGAGGACTTTTGTCGGCTTAAAATAGCATTGAATTTTCATCCCTAAAATCCATGAATTCAAGACATCGGATGAGTTTAATGCCATGAATCATCCTTGGCAACAAAAAAAAACTCAATCAAAGCGCACTTTTAATACACAATCTTGCCGTATCTGTCCCGTCGTCGAAAACCGCTGTTGTGATTTTTGCGAAATGACTGAATTGTACATTGTTGCGGGGAATAAACGCTTGTCAAAAAAACACTTTACAACGGTCCGTCTGGCATTAATTTCCCCCTCATCACGCGGTGCTCGGTCGCAGATAATCAAAGTTAATCAGGGACATGTTCCGGGGTTCAGACGTCACACCTTTTCCGCCGCTGATTGCGTTCGGACCATTAAAATCGACTTGTTAATCAAAATGAAAGAAGAGAGAGAAAAACATGCATTCTCCTCACGACGCCGGTGAAGCAGGTGCATTGTCTTAAAGGGGAAGTGTCAGCAGTAATAGAGAACCTCACCCTCTCTCCCGCCCTCCACCTTTCATCTCTCTCTCTCTCTGTTTCTCTCTCGACACTTCTCTCTTTCTCTGATTGCTTTAACGATCTATTTGCTTACCTCGCTCTCCTCTTTCTTTCTTTCTTTCTCCACTCCCTCCACATTTCTCTCTCTCTCACTCCTGCCTCTCTCTCCATCTCTTCCTCCCCCACATGCCTTCTTTTTCTTTATTCCCTTTTCGTACTCCCTCTCTTTCTCTCTGCATATCTTTCTCTCTCTCCCTCTTTCTCTTCCCCTCCCCTCTTCGTCCCTCTCGCTCACAGTCCCATCGTTTTTCCCCACTCTCTCCCGCCCTCCACCTTTCTTCTATCCCCATCTCTCTCTCTGTTTCTCTTTCTCCCCTCCTTCCTCACCCTCTCTCCCGCCCTCCACCTTTCTTCTATCTCTCTCGGTTTCTCTTTCTTTCTCTCTCGACACCTCTCCTCTCTTTCTCTGATTGCTTTAACGATCCATTTGCTTACCTCGCTCTCCTCTCTCTCTCTCTCTCTTTCTTTCTTTCTTTCTTTCTCACTCCCTCCACATTTATCTCTCTCACTCCTGCCTCTCTCTCCATCTCTTCCTCCCCCCCAAACCTTTCCTCTCTCTTTCTCTCCCCGTCTCCCTTACCTCCCCCACATGCCTTCTTTTTCATTATTCCATTTTCATACTGCTTCTTTCTCTCTGCACATCTTTCTCTTTCTTTCTTTCTTTCTTTCTCTCTCTCCCTCTTCTCTTTCTTCACCCCTCTCGCTCACAGTCTCATCTTTCTTCCCATCTCTCTCCCTCCCCCTCTTTCCTCCCCCTCTCTCCCGCCCTCCACCTTTCTTCTATCTCCCTCTCTTTCTCGCTGCACATCTTTCTCTTTCTCTCTCCCTCACGTCACACAGTTTTTTTTTTTACTTCCCTTCCCTTTCTGTACACTCTCTCTTATCTCTCTCTTTCCCCTCTCTCTCCACCTCGCTCGCTCTCTTTCCCTCCCTCCCCTCTCCTCCACCTGCGATGACTTTAACGAGCCTGGCGGGCCGTTCCCATAGTGATACATACGCTCCGTCTCCGTAGACTTTAATGGAGTTGACACAGTTCTTAGTGAGGCCTCGTGCTTGCAGAAACGGACAGTCCTCGTGAAGCTCCGCACGTTCCCCGCCGAAGTTCTCCCCCTCGAAAAGCTCCACGCGATAGTTCTCGCCGTGCTGAAAACGAGAGAAAAGCATGGGACGGATCTCTCTCTGCGGAGACGAGTTTGGAACCAGGACTGAATCAGCACGAGAACGACATAACCAGGACTTAGCCGAGACGAAACCAGGATTTAGCCATGACCAAGACTAAGCCATAACAAGACTTAACCATGATTTAGCAATGACCAAGACTAAGCCATGATGAGACTAACCAGGATTTAGCCATGACCAAGACTAAGCCATGACAAGACTAAACCATGATTTAGCCATGACCAAGACTAAGCCATAACAAGACTTAACCATGATTTAGCAATGACCAAGACTAAGCCATGATGAGACTAAACCAGGATTTAGCCATGACCAAGACTAAGCCATGACAGGACTAAACCAGGATTTAGCCATGACCAAGACTAAGCCATGACAAGATTTGTCCAGGATTTAGCCATAACTAGACCAAGATTTAGCCATGACCAAGACTAACCGATAATGAGACTTATCCAGGATTTAGTCATGACCAAGACTAAGCCATGACAAGACTGAACCAGGATTTACCCATGACCAAGACTAAACCATGACAAGATTTGTCCAGGATTTAGCCATAACTAAAACAGGATTTAGTCATGACCAAGACAAAGCCATGACAAGACTTAACCAGGATTTAGCCAAGACTAAACCAGGACTAGCCATGAGTACACCAGGATAAACCGGGATTAAACCAGGACTAAACTAGGACTAAGCCATAACAGGATTTAACCAGAATTTAGCCATGACTAAACCAGAACTAAGCCAATATTTCACCAGCTTGGACTAAACAAGGACTAAACAAGGACTAAATCTGGTCGAAGCCAAGACTAAACCAGGATTAAGCCATGACTACACCAGGACTAAACCAGGACTAAACCAGGATTTAGCCAAGATTAAACTAGGACTAAATCAGTACTTCATGAGCTACTGTTTAATTAACAAGGCTTTAACCAGGTTTAAACCAAGACTAAACCAGAACTATCCCTTCAGAATAAACCAGGACTAGACCGAGAGTAAACCATACTAGGACTAGCCCTTATGAACCAGGACTAAACCTGGACTAAACCAGAACTATCCCTTAAGAATAAACCAGAACTAGACCGAGAGTAAACCATACTAGGACTAGCCCCTATGAACCAGGAATGAACCAGGACTAAGCGCTGACTACACCAGGATTGATGTAATATGTGCTGAAAGCAAAAACAGACAGACCGTTACGGGCCTAATGTATCTGGTGATTTCATTAGTCCTTCAGATGATACAGTGCAGTTCATTGTGTCTGCTCCACCGCTCAGGCAAAGGCAGAGAAACATCTGTGTGTTTAGTGGAGTTGGTGCGGTTCATGAAGAGGTGACGCCGTCGTGTGGATCTATTATATTATCCAGACAGGAACGTTCAAATGGACGGCGAGATTTTTATGAAAGTCAACATCGAGTGTTTGTGATGTTTTGGTTGTCTTGACCCATAGCGATAGTGACATTTACAGGTAGAAATGTAACAGTGTTTTATCCCGTTAGCCCGGAATGTGAGCGCCAGTATGACATTTTACATCACCGGGCCAAGTTAGACATTAGGGGTTAGGTAAGGTAAACTTGATTGTCCCCGAGAGGACATTTGTCTTGGGCTACAGCACCACGGCTACGGATGTCACGATATCAAAATTTGTGTACATCAAAATAATCGTAACACTAACATTTAATGTTAGTGTTACGATTATTGTGAGAGAAAACATCACGATTTAACGATTATTCGCAATTATTGAGATTTTTTGAGATTTAAAATTTTCTTTCATTTCCGTTTCATTCCCAACTTTCTGAAAGACAAAATCAAGATAAAGTTTACAAAAACAGCCAGATCAAAAAAAATATAAAAAATTACATATAGGTCTATATTTTGGGCTGTATTGTTGATTGTATTGCTGATTGTTGTATTGTTGTTATTATTGAACTAAAAATACTTTCTTTGCATCTAAAATTGTCACGTTTACAATTTTTTTGTTCTTACCATTATATTGTGACCTGAGTAATCGTATTGACCATCCCTATTACAGATCACTGTAAGCAAGCTCATGCAGAAGCCTTTGCCCACAATCTGGTTGACGGTTGGATATCAATCAATTATTTATTTATTTTAATTTGATTTAATTGATTTAATTGATTTATTTTATTTATTTTATTTATTATTGTATTTATTTTTTATTTGGGATTTATTTTTTATTTGGGATTTCATTTTCAGGGTTTTTTTGTACACGTTTTAGTGGAAAACTGGAGCGCCGAAGGAAACCTGTCAATCATAATCATCCATCCGGAAGAATCTGTCCTTCCGGTGCTTTGTGTAAACCATAACGTCTATTTAGTCCGCGATATAAGACTAATGTACGATTGTCGTGCTAAGCTCCGCGATATAAGACTAAATAATGCGCTGTTGTTGTGCTAAGCTCTACGGAACACCACATCCTGATTCGTCCGGCAATCTCCTTATGTCGAGACGCACCATTGCGATTGGCCGGCAGGAGCCCATGTGATCATTGAGGGCGTTCCATCGCTGATACTCCGGGTACTCGCCGTGCTCCAGGATGTACTGCTGCCCAGTGTAGTCCGGGTGGTCGAAGCAGACGAAGGCGCCGCTCTCCACGCGGATGGAGTTGACTCGGTTCAGGAAGCCGCGGTCCTGGAAGTTGTCGCAGTCGCTGCACAGCTCCAGCTTCCGGCCCGTGAAGCATTTGCCCTCGTAGAAGAGTATCTGAAGAAGAAGAAGCCAAATGCATTCATAAAAAAGACAATAATACTTACTATGTATAAAAGCGATAAAAAAAAGCGAGCGTGTATTATGCTCTGCAGTGCGCTGTTCAAACCTTTTTCACCAAGGGCCGCATTTTGAAACTTATACGGAGCAAAGGGCCACAAACAGCCCTAAAAGTTGGTTTTGTCAAATTTTAAAATTATTTGAAATTTTGCATTTTAACATTGTCTTGATGCCTCCACACCTTTAATTAGACTTGGAACATTAATGTTAGGTTGGTATAACGTCAAAAAAGCTTGAATTTTTCCAATTTTACAATAAAAAGTACTACTTTTTGTTGTTTGGACCAACTTAGCAGGAAGCTGGAGGGCCAACAAAAATAGTTTTGAGGGTCACTACAGTCAACTACAGTACAATTATTAGTGTTTAATAGAAGACATTTCAGCTTTCCAAGATACCCAGAGGTGTGTGGCAGTTGAGCACAAAATCCTCACTACCATATTTTCTGGACTATAAGTTGCACTTTTTTTCATAGTTTTGGCCGGGGTGCGACTTATACTTATATTTATTCTTATATACTTATACTTATACTCTGGAGCGACTTATATGTGACATTATTTGTTATTTTCACACTTGCCACCGCATTTCATACTCCAGTGCGACTTATGTATGTTTCTCTTCTTCTCTATTATGCATTTTATGGCTGGTGTGGCTTATACTCCGGAAAATACGGTACTCTGAATAAATACGACACACTCCGACCACTGTTATTCCTTCTCCTACTTCATTACGCCCGTGTGACCCATGACCGCGCCCGTGCACTCACCTTTCCGGAGTAGCGAGACATGTTCCTCCTGCTCCCGGTGGCTCCTCCGCACTTCTTATTTACCCAGGGGCCTTTGGGGAGCGGGGATATTTGGACAGGCAGATTTATACGGCGCTCCGCGAGTCCCGGTGCGTCGCTCGCGGTGCGGCCGGCCCGAGCGAACAAAGGCCGCACAATGACAGGGTTTAGCCGTTTCTGCCACATGGACAGATTTCCCCCCCCCCAGTCGCATACCGGACCACTGCTGATATTGGAGTTTGACTCTCGGGGCAAAACAAGACGCGGGAGTCCGATATCGCTCCGAGTTTAGGGTAAACAGGCGCTCGGGAGGGTGGAAAAACACAATTAAATGCAATCCATGCACCGGTAAAGGTATTTAGTTTGCGATAATGCAGGTTAGTTTAACAAAGTGTACTGAAAAATGAATAATAATGATAAATAGTGTGTTGCAGCCTTATTGTTGCTGCTCTAATGGAAACATACAGTGGTGGTACTCAGATGTGTTATTGAAGAAAAAGAACATAAAGATACAGGAGAGGAAGCATTGCTGAGGAAATAGGGGGGAAAAAACAACTGTAAGTGAGTTACTATGTATAGAAGTATTTCACACTGATTTTCTAAACGTTTAAAGCAAAGTTTAAGTTTGCTCAAATAAAGGTTGCTAAAAATGAGTTGCTAAATGTAAGTTTGTAAAAAGAAGTCGCTTAAAAGAAGTCGCTAAAAAGAAGTCACGAAATGCAGTTTGTAAAAAATATTTGTTTAAACAAGTTGCTGAAAGTAAGTTGCTAAATGTAAGTTTGTAAAAAGAAGTCGCTATAAAGAAGTCGCTAAAAAGAAGTCGTTATAAAGAAGTCGCTAAAAAGAAGTCGTTATAAAGAAGTCGCTAAAAAGAAGTCGCTAAAAAGAAGTCGCTAAAAAGAAGTCGCTAAAAAGAAGTCGTTATAAAGAAGTCGCTAAAAAGAAGTCGCTAAAAAGAAGTCGCTAAAAAGAAGTCGTTATAAAGAAGTCGCTAAAAAGAAGTCGCTAAAAAGAAGTCGCTAAAAAGAAGTCGTTATAAAGAAGTCGCTAAAAAGAAGTCGTTAAAAAGAAGTCGCTAAAAAGAAGTCGTTATAAAGAAGTCGCTAAAAAGAAGTCGTTATAAAGAAGTCGCTAAAAAGAAGTCGTTAAAAAGAAGTCGCTAAAAAGAAGTCGTTATAAAGAAGTCGCTAAAAAGAAGTTACTAAATGTAAGTTAGTAAATATAAGTCGCAGATAGAAGCCCTCAGCCAGTCTCAAACTGTGGAGAAAAGTACTTTAAGTCATAATAGTATTTTTTAGCCCATTTCAAACATGTAAAGAAGAAGAAAGTACAAATACCAACTCAAATGCGACGTCAAAGTAAAATGTTTCCACTGAAAAAAATTACGTAGAAGTACTTTTACTTTTGTACGCGTCACCACTGAAAATATAAGTCGTTGTAGAAAGTAGTAGAAGTAGTAAAAGAAGACCTCATAATCTTTATTACTAAATATTACTGTGCACTTTTCTTGAATATTGTGTTTGTGACTGAATTTCAATAATAGTCAAAATGTCCAATATTTTCAAACAACCGGCAAAAGTCATTATTTTTGATGGACTATTCCGTCATTTCTGAAGATACTACAATACTTTTCCACACTCTTTTTTGCGTCATTTTGTTCATATACTTTTGCTTACACCCTTTTCGTAAAACTTATCCAAGGCTACGGCACTACATTACTTCCCAATGTTTCAAACCGCTATAACCCGGGAGAGACATTTTAAAAACTACGCCTCTCTCCACGCGGATTTATGCTTTAAGTGCCGGTCAAATGTCGCTCGCGGGAAACTTGCAAATCTATTTTAGGTGTTAATGATTTTCCGTCTTCTCGCGTACAGTAATCTGCGTTTTGAGCGAGCCGGCACATTTCGAGACATAGTTCAACCGTGGGGTTATTTAAGGTAGAGTACACGGCACGTATGAATAAATGTATGTTATCTATACTATGGGGAGCCAGCGGGGTCAAAAACAACACAATGGTACACGCTAAAGCACATTATAGCATTCTTAGCTACCATTTCATTCTGCAACAACTGAATAATATGAACTTTACTTCATCTTGATTGGCATTTTGGTGTTGTTTTGTTACAGGTTTCAGCATGAACTAGTCTAGACTAGACAAATTGTTTGTCACTTAGAGCAAGAATCGACAACTTGCTTGTTTTTTAATGTTACACTGTGTCTTAAAAACAAATCGGGACAGAGTTCAACCTGTTAGCATTGTAGCCGCTTATGCTAAAACCATGAATGTTGTCACAACATTTGATTAATTGCTAACCCACATGCCATCGCCTATGTTCACAATATGCTATCAGTTATTGATTTTTTTAATGTTACACTGTCTTAAAAAAAAAATTAGGACAAAGTTCAACCTGTTAGCTTTTAGCCGCTTATGCTAACACCCTGAATGTTGTCACGACATTTGATTAATTGCTATACACATGCCATTGCCTATATATGTTCACACTATGCTAACATTTACCATTTTTTAAAGTTACAGTGTGTCTTAAAAAAAACTGGGACAGAGTTCAACTTGTTAGCTTTTTAGCCGCTAATGCTAAAATCCTGAATGTTGTCACTAAAATTGATTAATTGCTAACCCACATTCTGTCGCCTATAGATGTTCATAATATGCTAACAGTTATCGTTTTATAAAGTTACAGTGTGTCTTAAAAAGAAATTGGGACAGAGTTCAACTTGTTAGCTTTTTAGCCGTTTATGCTAACACCCTGAATGTTGTCACGACATTTGATTAATAACTGTCACCTATATATCTTCACAATATGCTAACAGTTTGCATTAGTTTTGTCTTTCCCGGATTTGCAGGCCGTGAATAGCAAACAGTTATGACAAATATAAATCAATAAAGCTTACATTATGTTAGCATTAGCATGTTAGTGTAACATTTGCAGCATATAGACATACATAATAATGGTATGATATGGGAAAATAACCTCTCTCTTTACACATCTTTGGCAATTGTTAAACGTCTCTTTGGCGTTTGGTCCAAGTCTACAACTGAGACGTAAAGAAAAGTCACCACCATTAGTACTTTTACTCAACTTTACAGCTTTTACAAAAGTTTCCACAACATTCCCTTCTCCGATTTCTAAATTATGAATCATGTCGCGGCCAATTTCCCACCGATAATCCGGACCTTTGACTAACGCGCCGTGGCTTTTTACGCCGCCAATCCCAGGGTGTATAAAACAAAAACGTCAAAGATTAATATTTGCAGCGGTCTCGTCCATTATGGATGGACGTGTGCCGAGGGTGGACGCTTGTTGCATAATGGAGGACTTTACGCCCTGGGAAACGGCCCGAGGAGGACGGGCGTGTTGACTTAGCCCAGAAACTCCCCCTTAAAGCGACACGACCCACACAAGGCGGAGTATATTTAAGTGGTCCGGGGCTGTTGGGGGCAGCGCATAAGGAAAACTACGACAGGTACGTACGTGTATGTGTAGCACTCTGAATATAGCTGTGTATTTACTCGTGATATTGTGAAAATCAGCAGTGATAATGACGGAGACTTGATTTATCTTCATTTTCAAGTACAAATTGTGTCTCTTTCTCTCTCTTTGCCTCCCACTCCCCCCTCTTTCTGTCTCACCTCTTCTCTCCTTTCCCCCCTGTCCCCATTTTCTGGTCTTTTTCTCTCACTCCTTCTTTGTCTCTTTTTCTTCCACTTTCTCTTACTCTCTCTCTTTTACTCTCTGTCTCTCCTTCTCTCCCCCTTTCTGGCTCTCTTTTTCTCCCAATCCCTCTCTTTTTCTTCCACTTTCTCTTACGCTCTTACTCTCTCTCTCTCTCTCTCACCTCTTCTCTCCTCTCTCCCTCTTTCCTGCTCTTTTTTCTCTCTCACTCTCACTTTGTCTCTTTTTCTTCAACTTTCTCTTACACTCTTTCTCTTTTTTTACTCCCTCCCTCTCTCTCTCTCTCTCTCTCTCTCTCTCTCTCTCTCTCTCTCTCTCTCTCTCTCTCTCTCTTTGCCTCCCACTCCCCCCTCTTTCTGTCTCACCTCTTCTCTCCTTTCCCCCCGTCCCCATTTTCTGGTCTTTTTCTCTCACTCCTTCTTTGTCTCTTTGTCTTCCACTTTCTCTTACTCTCTCTCTTTTACTCTCTCCCTCTCCTTCTCTCCCTCCCTCCCCCTTTCTGGCTCTCTTTTTCTCCCAATCCCTCTCTTTTTCGTCCACTTTCTCTTACTCTCTCTTTCTCTCTCCCCCTCTCTTCTCCCCCTCTCTTCTCCCCCTCTCTCTCTCTCCCCTCTCTACAGGATCTTCTGAGTTCAACATGAAGCTGTTAGCATTAGCACTAGCCGTGGCCCTGCTGTTTACAGTCGGTGAGTTCATCTCGGCGAGCACACACCAAATCCATTAAACCAGACTTAAGCTCGTGAGACAGGTGACGATGTTCTAATAGCAGCTTTAACATGATTATTTATGTTTTCATCTGTTGGTGTTGTGATGTGATTTGATTGCTGAATGGTGAACGTCGCACTGTCAGGTTTGAAACTGCGTTGCTCCTGCAGGTGAATGTCTGGACTGCCACAGGTGCGTGCCCAGGCGTGCCGGGGAGGCGTGCGATCTGACCGTGGAGACGTGCAAACCGGGGAAAGACAGCTGCGGGGCCGCCAAGTTCACCAGGGCCCCGTGTGAGTGGCTCTCTCCGGATTGTGGTCTCGTACATTACAGCACGTGCAACAGATTGACCGCAAGAAAAAAATATATACAAGAAACTTATGACATGAATTGATTCGTTCGAGTTTGTGCCAATGTTGCAGCGTAATTTACATTTCTCGAGTGGGAAGAAGAAAAACCTGTTTTACAATCCGTGTTTATTTCAAAAGCAGAGACTATGTAGTTTAATGTGAGACGTTCATGGTCAAACACATTAGTTCTGCTCGGTGCTGTCACTTGAATTCAGAAATCTTTGTTTTGACGAGTTTCATTTTTACAGTTTCAGGTTCACATTTTTGGCCTCGTTTCTAGATATTTTCATACTTGTTTTATAGTGTAATTTGTTCATAATTTCAAGCAAAAATCAGGTGTTTTGGTTTATTAGAAATGACCAATATTTTTGAAACGGTATGAAAAAAATCATAACAATATAATTAAAATAAATAAATAAAATGCATATAATAAATAAAATAAATAAAACAAATATAAAATAAATAAAATAATTTAAATAAATAGAATAATTAAAATAAATAAAATGCCTATAATAAATAAAATGCCTATAATAAATAAAATGCTTATAATAAATGAAATGCCTATAATAAATAAAATAAATAAAATAAATAAAATAAATAAAATAAATAAAATAAATAAAATAAATAAAATAAATAAAATAAATAAAATAAATAAAATAAATAAAATAAATAAATGTATGCAATTAAGGTTACAATTTTGAAGTGTAAATTTTTTAAGACTCATCGACTAACCCTAACCCTATCTTACCACTAAATGCCATTGTGCCTTTAATTGTTACTTTACGTTACACTTATTTGCCACACTTTTTATTAGTATTGTAGAAAAATAAACAGTTAGCAGTAGCTTAGAATGTACAGCAGGATGTCCACTGACTGTACGCTTTATGGTTAAATACCCAATATAAGCAACTTACTGTACATTATATTGTAACCACGGTCTGGCATTACAGTGACACACTGTGTTTCCTCCTGTTCCATCGCAGTCGGTCAGTACCAGAAATGCATGGCTCTGAAAGACTGCGAGCTGCTCAAGATGAACGCCTACATCCAGATGAAATGCTGCAGCGACGACATGTGCAATACCTTTTAAAATCCTGCAACGCCACGCCGCTTTTGGAGGGAATCCAGCAGACGGGTGCGAACGGAGCGGCGCTGAACTCACTGTCAAAACCACAATGAGAAATAAAACTGGTGAAAATATGTGCGTGTGACGTGGCTTCCTTTTTCCCAGGGCAATTTATCATGAGCGTTGTCTATCTGTAATCTAAATCTATTGCCTTTACTGTTTATTATTGCCAATTGTATGATATTTACTCATTGAACACAGGTTTGCTCTTTAATTTATGGTGAAAATATCAGCGTTAACCAAGAATGATGACTCTAGAATGCAGGAAACATGTTTTTTTTTATGGGGAAAGTATAGAAAAAGGGTTATCTATAGGGAAAATACATGTTCCCATTATTTCCGGGGTCAAATTGATCCTGCGTCCAAATAGATAAAGTTAGACTCAAGGCTTGACTATTACTTTACAAAGAACTAAATGTTTATTATTGAGATCATTGCCCCAAATATGTTTTCAAATGAAAGTCATTATATAGTGATTACTCATCGAAACAGGGCAAATGACCAGGAAAGAGGTTTTTGAATGGGAAAAATATGGAAAAAGGGCAACAAAAGGCATGAATCCCTCGTTATAAAGCCTTTAATAAATGACCAATTCATCTTAAATTTAATTATTGTACATATTAGATTTAAAAAAAAAACATTCCATAAACATTATTCGTGACCTGAGTTAAGAAGCGTTTAAATCATATGAGAAGAATATGTTCATTTGTTCACAATTACAAAAACATGTCACGTTTGTTTTGCTTCTGAACACGTTTAATTGAACCAATCAGAGAGCGGAATTCCTCTCTTGCTTCAGGTTGGGAGATTCCGCTGTTAAAACCAACTTATTTCAATATTTTACACCGTGTATGTTCTTTGTTGATGTGGAAAAACAGAAAAAAAAACCCATCAAGACACAAACGCTATACTTGAATTGACTTTTCCCTTTAAAAACGTGCGTCATTTATTTTATTACCTTTTTAAATGTGCGATTTCCATTATTACTGGATGTACGACACATTCAAAAATAACTACGTCAATATAGATAAAAAATACTAATACATAAATACAAATAACTGCTGTGTGCTAACCACTTTGTGCAAGTTGAAAAAAAGACAAACACAATTTTTTACATAACCACTTTTCGCTTTTAATGATTACAATCAAAACATTTTTATTTTTAATTTTTTTTACAACATTTTCAACATAAGAAAATGGAGTCTTTTGGCTGACAGCGACCGCCTGGAACCGAGAAACGTGGAGTTTGAACGTCGTAGAAAAAGAGATGCGGGACAGAGCGGTATTTTGTAAATGTGAGAAAAGATACTACGGATAATTCAGTCGAGACGGGAGAAAAACATGTCGATGTGGACGTCATTTTTACTGCGAGGAAGAGTTTAGCAGACGGAGAACATGCAACTGAGCTGGGAGCACGTTCTCAAACTCGCATCTGCCAAAAACCTACGCGTAATGTGAGAAAAGTACGTTTTTTTCCGATGTTGCGTGACATAATCGCGCGCGTCTGCTCCTCCGACAACATCTGAACAAACCACCGAAGTATCTTGAGACTGCGTTTTACGAAATCCCGCTCTTCCACGTTTGAGCCCGAACCAGCCGCGGATGGAAAACGGAGAGACAAACGACACAGCGAAAGTGAATGTCCGCCGTCCGTTTAAAATGGCTGAATTCCAGAAATGAAAATCTGAATTTGAGCATGTTTTGATTAGATTTAATTCATCACGTGTCCCGGATTATTGTTTTCAACCTCTTAACATGTCACGGTCTAATTAGTATTGTCATATCATTTCGGTGATGATTGACTGATATTGATTGACCATAATTATCTTTTTTTAGGCAATAGAGAGTTATTTTCAACACAAAATAATAGCATTTAATTATGTCTCCATGTGGTCTTTCTTATATTAGTTCTGATAAAGCTCAAGATCGTTCTAAAAGTGTTCAGGAAAGTCACATTTTGTCCTGTTTTTTTTAATTATTGATACTTGTTCAAATCGATACTAGTTTTACATATTTCGGTTGTAAAGTTAATCCATCATTGTCATTATTTGGTCCTAAATTGAGTCGATTTTATCCTTATATAAACTTGATTTTGGGTTTGATCTAGTCCAGGTTTTGTTCTGGTGCGCTTCCAAATTTACTGTATTAAATGTGCACGAAATCTAAACAAGTAAAAAAATGCACTCAAATTAAGATTAATCGTCTGAAATTGAGTCATTTTTACCTCACGCTGGATGTTCTTCTTCGCTGTGACTGTTGTCTGTTTCCAGGGCAACTGCGGTGTTTGGCGGGCACAACATCTTCTCTTATCTCCAGTGCTTTAAAGGTACACTATGTCACTATCCCGCTAGCGTGCCCACCACCTTCCCGTCTCCATGGAGATGACGTAGCTGGGGCAAGTTACTGTTTTAGGAGGCGATAAATACACATGTAAATGAATGCATACGAGATTGACATGTTTCCCACTGCAGAAAAGTGACGTAGTGCACCTTTAAACAGACGATTACATGCATCTGGCCACTGCAGCTGTTGTTGTTGTTGTTGTTTTTGTTGTGGTTGACTTGGTAAGTTCTTTACCAAGCGCGTCAAAAAGAGAGCAATTCATAAAAAAAGAAGATTTGGAAATGAAAATGAACAACAGTTCGGACAGATTATAGTCACCCGTGTTTAGCGTCAGTTAGCATATCCGCGCTAATCACAGTTTCTCAAACACGCTGAGGGAAAACGAGGATGACGGAGGAAAAGGGGGGGGGGGGCAGTCAGTACGTTACATGCGCAGGCGGGGTCAGACTTTTACACTATCGGACAAAAGGAAGTGGGCCGGCGACGCCTTCGGGGGGCTCGGGATGTCTCCACACCTTACTTAATAGCAAAAGAGCTTTTCACGCCTTAACGATGGATTTTATTGCGGTAGATAAACCAGTCTGCCCTGGAGTGGACTGAACACAACAACACAACTTGAGAATTGATCCCCCGACTTTGGGGTTTGTGGACGAGCGCTCTGACCACTGAGCCGCTGTTCCTCCGTTTGTCCGTCTTTTACCTTTTAAAACTGCCAAATCGCAGTATAATCTACTCTAGACAAAGCAAATCCTTTAAAATATCAAATTATTTCTAAACACGGGAATTAAAGTGCCCATGACAGGTTTTTACAATTTTCTAATTTTGACTTTATTTGGTGTACATTATATTATAGTTTTACACCAATCAAGCAGGTATTTGTGGAAAATGTTGAAAAAGCTGTATAAAATGACAGGAAGTGACATCACACTAGGGACACTCATTCCGGTCAAAGTTTATGCAGAATTTACGCAAAGAAACAACTTTTTTTTAACATAAAAAAAAAATAAAAAAATTATGACATTAGATGAGTTTTGGCCCAGTGTTTGCTGGGTAATTTCCTAGTGTGATGTCATCGATTACAAACAGGAAGTGAAATTATAAACCTAAAAAATGTGCCATTCTGTGATCAAATTTATATAGGTTTTTAGCAAAATTCTAAATATTCTTATCTTAACTACATTTTAGTGCAGTGAGTGGTCCGACCTGTAGGGGGCGCTTTAAGTTACTGTGACATTGACGTTACATTTGAAGTAAATTCCCGCAGCCAATAGCCGTCAGATAGAACGGTAGTTTGTAATGTCACGCGACGCGACTAGTGCTAGTTTTATCCACTTCGTCTGATGCAGTTAATCTACGACCTCCGCGGATCATTATTTTTGTGTTTTAGACATTTTAAATCGCAATATTAACAATTGAAACGGTGTCACCC
The DNA here is from genome assembly GCF_026437365.1 of Eucyclogobius newberryi. Lineage (NCBI taxonomy): Eukaryota > Metazoa > Chordata > Actinopteri > Gobiiformes > Gobiidae > Eucyclogobius > Eucyclogobius newberryi. The sequence continues at coordinate 8,359,779 of NW_027315746.1, read as the reverse complement.
GGTGTCACCCGCCCCATCGCCGAAAACATGGTCACATCAAAGTGCTCCTGAGCCACGCGGCGCTTCTGAATCCTACACGTGACAACAAAAAGAGCAGACAAATCCATATTCAGAGCGACGGCGCCGGAACACTTGCAAGCGTAAATGAGCGGGGGAAAAAACAACGATCACATGGTCACAAGCGCTTGAAAGTCGAGACACGCGGGTGGAGACATGCGGCGATTAAAAAGCTGCTTCATTAGTCAGTTAATTAATGAGAAGTTAGTGCCTTACCACCTGGAGTGAGATTGTTCTGTACAACTCCACGCGGCTGGTAAGGCACGTGTTTCTCTCCTGGCATGTCAACGTACTGACTTTAGGGGGTCAGATGGGACGTTTCGGGGGGCTCGGGAGTCGGGCGTGGCGTCGTCGGCTGAGGTGGAGGACTGGCAGCTAGCCTTCAAGTAACGGGATATCCCAGTGCAGTGTCCGGTGGTGGTGGTGGTGGGGGTCCGGCGTGGGCTCTACATCATGGAGCAGGAGGTCTTCCCGGGCTGCACGCCCCCGTCCATCTTCTCCGCCTCCAAAATCATCCTCCGGAAAACCTCCACCGCCGTCTGCGAGGGGCAAACGGGACGACAAGGTCTGCTCGTTATAACAGCGTCAACGTGTTTGTGCGTTACGCGATGGAGAGGAGAGGGACCAAATATTTACTTTTACATACAGGAGGAGGAGGAGGAGGAGGAGCAGGAGGAGGAGGAGGAGGAGAAGGAGGAGGAGGAGAAGGAGAAGGAGGAGGAGGAGAAGGAAGAGAAGGAGGAGGAGGAGGAAGAGAGGGAGGAGGAGGAGGAGCAGGAGGAGGAGGAGGAGAAGGAAGAGAAGGAGGAGGAGGAGGAGGAGGAGGAGGAGGAAGAGAGGGAGGAGGAGGAGGAGGAGCAGGAGGAGGAGGAGGAGAAGGAAGAGAAGGAGGAGGAGGAGAAGGAGGAGGAGGAGGAGGAGGAGGAGGAGGAGGAGGAGGAGGAGGTGATTTTCCCATTGGAATATTATGGGAGGTTTCTTACTTTTGCTTAATAACAAAGTTATTATTTTTTTTTACTCCTAAGACAATGAACAATTACAATTTTAATTTTGTTTTGGTCATATCTGTGCTAAATCGAGAAAAACGAGTTAATTTCATCTAGTCATTATTTTGACACTTTTACTGGATTCACAGCAGTTCCTGAAAACGGTTAGAAGAGCGTAAAGAGCATAAAGAGCGTAAAGAAACAAAGCGACAGGATTTAGTCACATGTAAAAGTCACGCCATTTTGAATTTCCACATCTAACGCATCGAGAAGTCGTTTCTATCGATAAAACGCAGACGCAAACAGAAGATGTGTTTGTTTCCGTTTAGATGGGAGGAAAAGGACTGAATGTGGATGTTCCAGCGAGTGTCAGAAGTGTTATGAGCTGTACGAGTGTCAGAAGTGTGTTTAGTGCCGTTTAACTGTTGCGCCAGAACAACACAGTGAAGCATCCTGGGAAATACACAAAAGTACGCAATACAACCAGAAGATATTTGACCAATTCAGTGTCTTTAAATGTCTTGATTGAAGTGAAAGAATCAGAAAAATGTGAAAAGATTGTAAAATGTCTAATCACTGTGCAGAGTTATCACTTTATATCCATTTTATGCCCAAGTTTGTTCCATTTTGTTCCTTCTTTAGTTCTGGTTTTGTCCTGGTTTAGTCCTGGTTCGGACCCGGTTTAGTCCTGGTTTAGTCCTGGTTTAGTCCTGGTTTAGTCCTGGTTTAGTACTGGTTTAGTCCTGGTTTAGTCCTGGTTTAGTCCTGGTTTAGTCCTGGTTTAGTCCTGGTATAGTCCTGGTTTAGTCCTGGTTTAGTCCTGGTTTAGTCCTGGTTTAGTCCTGGTTTAGTCCTGGTTTAGTACTGGTTTAGTCCTGGTTTAGTCCTGGTTTAGTCCTGGTTTAGTCCTGGTTTAGTCCTGGTTCAGTCCTGGTTAAATCCTGGTTTAGTCCTGGTTTAGTCCTGGTTTAGTCCTGGTTTAGTCCTGGTTTAGTCCTGGTTTAGTCCTGGTTTAGTCCTGGTATAGTCCTGGTTTAGTCCTGGTTAAATCCTGGTTAAATCCTAATTGTGTATAATTTAATGAATAAATGATCATTATAGTAAAGTTTAACAGGTCAAATGTCGTCTTGTGTCAAATGTTAACGCTGTGAACAGGACACATCAGATTTTACTTTCTTTCATTTCCTTCTGATGTTTATTATCCTATTATTGTTTCTGAATGACAAAATAAAAGTGACAAATGTGACAAAAACAACCAGATTTTATTTAAAAATTCCAAAATTGTCACAAAAATCACAAATTACGACGACATTGTGATCTAAATAATTACGATTTGACTTGATCTTTCTTTCATTTTGATGTTTATCATCCTATTATTATTTATGAATGACAAAATAAAGTGACAAATGAGACAAAAACAACCTGATTTTATATTTTAAAAAAAGAAATTGCCACAAAAATCACAAATTACGATTGAAATAATTACGATTTGACTTGATCTTTCTTTCATTTTGATGTTTATTATCCTATTATTATTTCCGAATGACAAAGTAAAGTGACAAAAACAACCAGATTTTACTTAAAAAAAAGAAAAAAAGCCTCTAAATCACAAATTACGACGACATTGTGATTGAAATAATTACAATTATTGATTTTCTGAATGATTTTCTGAACTGAATCTTAATTTGGAAACATTAATCACAGAAAAAAAGGAATTTCTATGCAAAATTGTGCAGTCCTGACTTTTATAGGGCCTTGCAGTATTTGTAAGTATTTATTTCTGCATATATTCTGTTGTTTTTGAGCGGGACGGACACAACAAACGCTTTCATCCACTTGGTCTCTGCACATGGCACTCACCTGGTTCTCTTTAGCCGAGGACTCCATGAAGGCAGCGTTCCAGGATTCAGCTAACGCCTTTCCCTCCTCACAACTGATGACGCTGATAAAAAGAGGAGTCAGTCGGTCACCATACAAAGACAGAAAAGATGTGAGTGAAATATGGCGATGGAGTCAGGCGTAAATCCTCAAAAGGACACGGGACACGCCACGTTTCACTGCAGGACGTTTCATATTCTGATTCATTCATTCATTTAAATATTATGTATTAGATTTATTAGTTAGCGAGCTGGATAATTTGTTAGACAGTTTATTTATTGAACTTTCTAGTCCTGATATTTACTTAGTCCTTATTTAAACAGTTTTAACCATGTTTTTTGCACAGTTTTGTCAATATCAAGATAAACAGTAGAAGAGTCAGTAAATCCTGGTTTAGTTCTGGTTTAGTCCTGGTTTAGTCCTGGTTTGGTCTTGGTTTGGTCTTGGTTTGGTCCTGGTTTAGTCTTGGTTTAGTCCTGGTTTAGTCCTGGTTTAGTCTTGGTTTAGTCCTAGTTTAGCCTTGGTTTAGTCCTGGTTTAGTCCTGGTTTAGTCCTGGTTTAGTCCTGGTTTAGTCCTGGTTTGGTCCTGGTTTAGTCCTGGTTTGGTCCTGGTTTAGTCCTGGTTTAGTCTTGGTTTAGTCCTGGTTTAGTCGGGTTTAGTCCTGGTTTGGTCCTGGTTTGGTCCTGGTTTGGTCCTGGTTTAGTCGGGTTTAGTCCTGGTTTAGTTCTGGTTTAGTCGGGTTTAGTCCTGGTTTAGTTCTGGTTTAGTCGGGTTTAGTCCTGGTTTAGTTCTGGTTTAAGTGGTTTCCTTTTAAAAGAGCGTGTGCTTAGTTTTGGCTAAACTTTCAACCCTGGACTTGTTTTTGTTTAGTCCTGATTTGTGCTGTTTTAGTCCTAGTTTCCTTCAGACTTGAATAAATCATAGTTTCATACGAGTCGGACCAGGTTTAGTTCTAGTTTAGTCCCACTTTAATCCTAATTGGACCTGGAATTGCTTTAAACGATTTAATACGAATCGGACCAAGTTTAAGTCCTGGTTTAGTCCTGGTTTAGCCCTTGTTAAATCCTGGTTTAGTCCTGGTTTAAGTGGTTTCCTTTTAAAAGAGCGTGTGCTTAGTTTTGGCTTAACTTTCAATCCTTTAACTCAACTAGTTTTCGATATATTCATGAGTTAGACCTGGTTTAGTCGCACTTCAGACCTTGCCTAATCCTTTTTTTATCCTTTAATACATTCTTAGTTCTACCTTAGTCCTGGTTTAGTCCCTGCTTTGCCCTAAACGTACTTTACTTGGTACACTGTGTGATATCCGGAGTAAATAACCAGCATAAAGCACGTCTGACGTACGGGGCTGAACTGTGTGTCTTATTATTGTCCTATTAATTGTTCAAGTCGGCGTTGTACATACCGCTCCATGTGTAGGTCGTTCTTGTTTCCCACCAGCATAATTGGTACTCTACATCGAGGGAAAGCAAACGCACGTCATTTTCGCTGCGTGAGAAAAAACGACACGGAGCCAAAACAACAGAAACGGCGGAAAACTTACTGAACTTTGCCGACCATGTCCAAGAGCTTTTCATGGATGACTTGGACGACTTCAAAGCTGCGGAGGGGGAAAAAAAGAGGCTCGTGGTGAGTGAGTTTGGACACGTGTCGAGAGGACGGAGAGGACGCGGCGCCGCAGAGGACGTGAGAGCCGGCACCTTTTATTAGACGTGACTGAGTAGACCAGGATGTAGCCGTTGATGTCTATGGAGTAGGTCTGTGGGAAGATGGAGTATTCGTCCTGGCAAGAGACAAGGAAGCGTGAAAGACGGAAGGGAGGAAGGAAGGAAGGAGGATTCCAGTAGGATCCTTCCAGAGAGACTTTACACGGCCGAGGACTGAGTTAGACTGAGATAGACTGAGATAGACTGGGTTAGACTTAGTTAGACTGAGTTAGACTGAGATAGACTGAGATAGACTGGGTTAGACTGGGTTAGACTGGGTTAGACTGAGTTAGACTGAGATAGACTGAGATAGACTGAGATAGACTGGGTTAGACTGGGTTAGACTGGGTTAGACTGGGTTAGACTGAGTTAGACTGGGTTAGACTGGGTTAGACTGGGTTAGACTGAGTTAGAATGAGTTAGACTGAGTTAGACTGAGTTAGACTGAGTTAGACTGAGATAGACTGAGATAGACTGGGTTAGACTGGGTTAGAATGAGTTAGACTGGGTTAGACTGGGTTAGAATGAGTTAGACTGAGTTAGACTGAGTTAGACTGAGTTAGACTGAGATAGACTGAGTTAGACTGGGTTAGACTGAGTTAGACTGAGTTAGACTGAGTTAGACTGAGATAGACTGAGTTAGACTGAGTTAGACTGAGTTAGACTGAGTTAGACTGAGTTAGACTGGGTTAGACTGAGTTAGACTGAGTTAGACTGAGATAGACTGGGTTAGACTGAGTTAGACTGAGTTAGACTGAGTTAGACTGAGTTAGACTGAGTTAGACTGAGATAGACTGAGTTAGACTGGGTTAGACTGAGTTAGACTGAGTTAGACTGAGTTAGACTGAGTTAGACTGAGATAGACTGAGTTAGACTGAGTTAGACTGAGTTAGACTGGGTTAGACTGAGTTAGACTGGGTTAGACTGAGTTAGACTGGGTTAGAATGAGTTAGACTGAGTTAGACTGAGTTAGACTGAGTTAGACTTGGTTAGACTGAGTTAGTCTGAGTTAGACTGAGTTAGACTGAGTTAGACTGGGTTAGACTGAGTTAGTCTGAGTTAGACTGAGTTAGACTGAGTTAGTCTGAGTTAGACTGAGTTAGACTGGGTTAGACTGAGTTAGACTGAGTTAGACTGAGTTAGACTGGGTTAGACTGAGTTAGACTGAGTTAGACTGGGTTAGACTGAGTTAGACTGGGTTAGACTGAGTTAGACTGAGTTAGACTGAGTTAGACTGGGTTAGACTGAGTTAGTCTGAGTTAGACTGAGTTAGACTGAGTTAGACTGAGTTAGACTGAGTTAGTCTGAGTTAGACTGAGTTAGACTGAGTTAGACTGAGTTAGACTGGGTTAGACTGAGTTAGACTGAGTTAGACTGAGTTAGTCTGAGTTAGACTGAGTTAGACTGAGTTAGACTGGGTTAGTCTGAGTTAGACTGAGTTAGTCTGAGTTAGTCTGAGTTAGACTGAGTTAGACTGAGTTAGACTGAGTTAGACTGGGTTAGACTGAGTTAGACTGAGTTAGACTGAGTTAGACTGAGTTAGACTGGGTTAGACTGAGTTAGACTGAGTTAGACTGAGTTAGACTGAGTTAGACTGAGTTAGACTGAGTTAGACTGAGTTAGACTGGGTTAGTCACATCCAGACACGTTTATACGGACTGTTCTTCCTGGTTTGTTCCTCAGTAAGTCCTGGTTTAGTCCGGATTTAGTCCTGGTTTAGTCATTTTTAGCCTTGGTTTAGCTCTGATTTAGTCCTGTTTTAGTCCTGTTATAGTCCTGGTTAGGTCCTGTTTTAATCCTGGTTTAGTCATGTTTTAGTTCTGGTTTAGTCCTGTTTTAGTCCTTTTTTAGCCCTGGTTTAGCTCTGATTTAGCCCTGTTTTAGTCCTGTTATAGTCCTGGTTAGGTCCTGTTTTAATCCTGGTTTAGTCATGTTTTAGTTCTGGTTTAGTCCTGTTTTAGTCCTTTTTTAGCCCTGGTTTAGCTCTGATTTAGCCCTGTTTTAGTCCTGGTTTAGTCCTGGTTAGGTCCTGGTTTAGCCCTGGTTTAGTCCTGGTTTAGTCCTGGTTTAGTCTTGGTTTAGTCCTGGTTAAGTCTTGGTTTAGTCCTGGTTTAATCATGGTTTAGTCCTGGTTTAGTCCTGGTTTAGTCCTGGTTTAGTCCTGGTTTAATCCTGGTTTAGTCCTGGTTTAGTCCTGGTTTAGTCCTGGTTTAGTCCTAAACACATGTTTGGGGTTAAAACCCTCTAACCTCAAGTATAATCACAATTCTGTTGGAAACGATTGACTTTAAATGACTCGTGTGTTTGTGGCTCTTCTTTGTGACATTTTGTGTCTGGTGCGTCACAGATCGACTCGTGACTCGTGACATCATAATTAGCTCATTATGTTGAATGTAAAGGACATAAAGCATGAGTCATACCTGTCCCGCCGTGTCCACCAGCTGCAGATGGTACTCCTGTCCGTTTATCGTGATCATTTTAGTAAACGCTGCAAAGAAGAAGAAACCACATGGACACGTCAGAGCACAAAAGAACACAAAAGAGCACAAAAAGAGCACAAAAGAGCACAAAAAGAGCACAAAAGAGCACAAAAAGAGCACAGTTTGAATCATTTTTTAAGCATAATTTACACACCAAAAATAATAATAATTCAACAAAAATAAAGGTGCTCTCATTAAAAATAAAATAAAAATAATTGTGACATTAGATGAGTTTTGGCCCAGTGTTTGCTGGGTAATTTCTCAGTGTGATGTCATCAATTACAAACAGGAAGTGACAGTATAAACCTGAAAAATGTGCTATTTTATGATAACATTTTTATAATTTTCTTTAGCAAAATTCTAAATATATTTAGTTCAACGAGTCATCCGACCTGTCAAAGGAACTTTAGGTTAAAAAATATGAACGATTGTCTTATTCACATAAATAAACAGTTTAAAGAAGGTCATGGATCATTTATAGATCGGTGGCTTTTCCCACATATGGATATTGGTGCGATATTGAACATTGTGGTGCAGTTTGTTCTCAGCTCGTGTCATTCTCAGTGCATCAGGTGCATCAGGTTTGTCTTTGGAAACAAATACAAATGCAAATTGAACCGCGATTAGGATAAAAACAGCTCAGTTGATTTTGTTGTTATTTTTTTTTCACTAAAGCAACAGGTTTATTCATGAAATTATAACTTGACAAGGCAAAGAACATGGAACATGCACATGGAGTAAAACCAGGACTGAACCTGGAACCAAACATGAACAAGACCAGGACTAAGCCAAGACTAAACCAAGACTAAAACAGGACTAAGCCAAGACTAAACCAAGACTAAAACAGGACTAAGCCAAGACTAAACCAAGACTAAACCAGGACTAAGCCAAGACTAAACCAAGACTAAAACAGGACTAAGCCAAGACTAAACCAAGACTAAACCAGGACTAAACCAAGACTAAACCAAGACTAAAACAAGACTAAGCCAAGACTAAACCAGGACTAAACCAAGACTAGACCAGGACTAAACCAGGACTAAACCAGGACTAAACCAAGACTAGACCAGGACTAAACCAGGACTAAGCCAAGACTAAACCAAGACTAAAACAGGACTAAGCCAAGACTAAACCAAGACTAAACCAGGACTAAGCCAAGACTAAACCAAGACTAAAACAGGACTAAGCCAAGACTAAACCAAGACTAAACCAGGACTAAACCAAGACTAAACCAAGACTAAACCAAGACTAAACCAGGACTAAACCAAGACTAAACCAAGACTAAAACAAGACTAAGCCAAGACTAAACCATCACTAAACCAAGACTAGACCAGGACTAAACCAGGACTAAACCAGGACTAAACCAGAACTAGAACAGGAGAAAATTCATCAGGATTTAACTGGACTCGGACCGGGATCAGACCAGAACACACCCAAAGTGTTTCTTTTTGTCATGGAAAATGCTGACAAAATACTCTCGATACTTGTTTGGACAATCCCGATATAAAATGTGATGTGATGTGTTAAAATCTCCCCAAATATCAGCCTTATTTGAAAGTTCTTCATTTTTGCTTTCAATCAACTCTTTCTGAAGCATTTTTTTAATATAAACGATGTACAATAGAAATAATACCAGGACTCACTATTCAAATGTAGATTATCTTCACTCCATTGTGATATATTCTCCAGCTTTATGCAGGTATAAGTACATTTTAAATCCGTATGGAGGACCAGCTCTTCCCATATTAAAGTTACAGACCGTGCACTGCTTTAATAATGATTTTTTTGTTTCTCTTTGTGTCTTACAAACGCTGCACGGACACATTTACTACAACTTTTCATGGATTGAAGCGGCTAAACTGAATTAATACATGGATTTTAACAACAAATACTCTCCAAACTGCAACATCATTGTATTATTATTACTATTTACATTTCGCCGGAAAAATAATGACTAAATCATCTCATCGTTCAGTTCAGTAAAGCTGGAACTGTTTTGGGGGAAATGGTGATTCTTTGCATTTGTGGGGAACGTTTTCCTCATTTGTTTGAAGTAATAATGCACTTATTTGTTCTTTCAAGATTTAAGCGCTAAACACAGACTCATTATTTACTCTAATTAACCACTTGTGTGTTTTATTGTGCAATTAAAGTACCGCGGCTCAAGTTTTACATGTTTCTTGTGAACTAAAAACATTCTGGCGTTTTTATGCTTCAAGGTTATTGTGTCAGTGGCATAAAACTGTTATATTATATTATATTATACCGATATTAGCTTTTATTTTGATATTTTCTGTTGCCTGTGGCCTGCCAAAGTAACACTGAACTGTGAGTTATTTTCCGAATGTATATAAATGAACGTGTGACTGTTCTCTCTAAAACAAAAGAGTAGAATTTATATAAGGACTCACTCTTGCATATTTTCTACTTTAAAATTAACTTTAAAACCTAGATCTTTTTCCTTTCCAGTAGTTTACTCAAAGTTGCATTTTGATTCCTGAATGTTTGAGTTAATCCTTTATTGTGCTGCAACTGAAGAGCAAAATTCCCGTTCTCATCCACCCCCTATCCCCGCCCACACCCCCTATATTTAGTTGCAAAGAAATTATGAACAATATGTTGGTCACTGTCTATAATAAAAATATACATTGTTGATCAGTTTTTTTGATGATAACAATAATAATAATGATGATAATAATGATAATAATAATAATAATAATGATGATGATAATAATGCAAATAATGATACTAATAAAAAAATAGTAACGATGATGATAATTATAATAATAGTAATAATAATGATAATGCAAATAATGATAATAATAATAACAAAAACAATAATAATAAAATAATAATAATAATGATGATAATAATAATAATAATGATGATAATAATGCAAATAATGATAATAATAAAAAAAATAGTAACGATGATGATAATTATAATAATAGTAATAATAATGATAATGCAAATAATGATAATAATAATAACAAAAACAATAATAATAAAATAATAATAATAATGATGATAATAATAATAATAATGATGATAATATTGCAAATAATGATAATAATAAAAAAAATAGTAACGATGATGATAATTATAATAATAGTAATAATAATGATAATGCAAATAATGATAATAATAATAACAAAAACAATAATAATAAAATAATAATAATAATGATGATAATAATAATAATGATGATGATGGTGATGATAATAATGCAAATAATGATGATAATGTAATAATTACAAAACAATAATAATATTTAAAAATAATAATAATGATGATGACAATAATGATAACAATAGTAATAATAATAATAAAAATAATGAAAAAATAATAACAATAAAAATAATAATAATAGTTCCATCATGTCCCAGTTGTTCCTGAATCCTATATAATCTGATTTAATGTATGCATTTTCCTGCCTAGACAAGACCCAAACACACAGGCAGAAAAAGCAACATTAAATTGTGCAAAACTATTTCTGAGAATGTGCATATTTTGAGCCACTTAAAAATAATTGCATATCTCGCATATCTCCACTTGAAGCAGTGCATTCTCCGTGGCTCATGGTCAGAAAAAAAACACGTTGAAAACTTTGCCATACAAAGAATAAACTGCAGAACTCCCATTTAGATTTGAAATAATTAATTCTTCAAACGTGGCTAAACGTTCCAATAATGATGTTTTTCCTGAATTCAGTGCTGGAAGGTAACAAAGTAAAAAGTAGAAGTAGCGTAAAGTCAAGTTGTTGTGGATACTTTGTACTTTTTACTTCATTACATTAGAGAGCAGCGGTCTGTACTTTTCTTCTGGTTTGAGGAGTTATTTTTGGCACATTCAAGACAAACTCCTGACTAAAGTGTTCCAGTTCAAGCGCTGACTTTGTGCAAATAAAAAAGTACACATCAAATTCAGCGGGACAAATAAGAAATTGACTACGATTGACCAAAAATGTGGACAATCTTTAAACGGAATCACCACATCAATTAATGCTTAAACTGTTGAAATACTTTAGCTTTTTTCCTATTAAAGTACATTTCAAAACATGAATTTAAAGTGCCTTTGTCTAAAATGCAGTTAGAATAGATATATTTAAAATTCTGCTAATAAGTATACAAACGATATCACAGAATAGCACATTTTTTAGGTTTATATTTTCCACTTCTTGTTTATAATCCATGACATCACACTAGGAAATTACAGCAAACACTGGGAAAAAAACTCATCATTACAATTCTTTAAATTTGACAAATAAAAATGCGAAAAAAGAGCGACTTTATTTTCTTGAATTAATTTTTAGAATCAAAGAAGTCGTTTCTTCGTGTAAATGAGTGATCCTTGTGTGATGTCACGTTCTATCATTTTATAGTTTTTTCAAAGTTTTCTCCACACATACCAACTCGATTGGTGTAAAACTATACCGAGTATAAGTCGCACTGGAGTATAAGTTGCACCAGCCAAAAAATGCATAATAGAGAAGAAAAAAACATATATAAGTTGCACTGGAGCATGAAATGCAGTTGCAAGTGTGAAAATAAAAATAATATCACATATAAGTCGCTCTGGAGTAAAAGTATAAATATAAATATAAGTCACACCCCGGCCAAAACTATGAAAAAAGGTGCTAATTATAGTCCGGAAAATACGGTAATTCATATTTACAACAGGTACAAATACACCAAGTAAAGTCAATATTAGAACATCGTAAAAACCTGTCATACATCACTTTAAGTTGATTTCATTTTCATTCTTGCTACTGTATCTGTATTTTTACGTAACAACACTGAGCACCACCTCTACCTGAATAATAAATCTATCGTCTCTATATTTTCCATGCATTTTGCGCGTTATCTCGGGTTCCTCGGGTTCAGCGCTGTCGATATCTTGTTCCCGGAGAAGCTGCAGCCGCTGGTGTTATATACTGTTCTACTGGGAGCTTACGCAGCCTAAAGCGCAGGCAGCAAACGACACTCCGCTTTATGTTGAGCGCGCAGAGGGCATTATTTATAGAGGCAGACATAGGCGGGCGCGGGGAGGAGGTATGTGACCCGCCGCGTCTGAGGACCGCCAACAGCTCAAGTTTGAACTCCAGCGTGTTTGTCTTTAAGGAAAGAGAAATGTCCTACAGCGCTGAACTCGTCATCTCCTTCTACACTTCTCTATTATTATTATTTTTATTATTATTTATTTTATTTATTTTATTTATTTTATTTATTTTATTTTATTTATTTTATTTATTTTATTTATTTTATTTATTTTATTTATTTTATTTATTTTATTTATTTTATTTTTGTTAAATTGTATTTATTTTTTTTGAATTAAAAACATACATTATTTTTTATTTGTTTATTTATTTATTAATTTATTTATTTATTATTGTTATTATTATTATCATTATTTAATTTTTTCCCCCCAATTATTATTATTTAATTATTAGGCCCGAGCGCCACAAGCTGGCAAGAGGCCTATTAATCTTGTAAGGCCGTGCGAAGCACGGCTGCGAAAGTGCGCACGTAGTGCGCACGAAATCGAGCGCGAAGCGCTCGCCCACTTCCAAACACTCACTAACGCACTCCTTCACTCATGCACGCCCCGTGCATACTAATTAGTAGTAGGAAAATGGAACATTACCGTTGTAAACGGGCGAAGCCCGTGCAAAAGTGCGCACTAAACGAGCACTTTACATTGAGATGACGACCGTGAAGCGGTCGTCATCCCCATATAAAGCACTCATTTGCGCTAAGTAGCTCACGAATACGTTCTCCATCTCTTGCATGTTCCGTGCATATGAGCATGCAATGCAAAAATTGAACATTATTACTGTATAGAGGGCCAGAAACACAAAGTGGGCGGAGCCCACTCAAAATTAACGAAAGTACCCGTCAGTGACCAGGGACCCACACCATGAGGTAGGAAAGCGCGAGCGCTTTCCGAAAATGTATAGTTTATGATATTTGAAAAATGGGAAACATGGTTTTCGCATCGGAATATTCTTCTTCTTCTTCTTCTTCTTCTTCTTCTTCTTCTTCTTCTTCTTCTTCTTCTTCTTCTTCTTCTTCTTCTTCTTCTTCTTCTTCTTCTTCTTCTTCTTCTTCTTCTTCTTCTTCTTCTTCTTCTTCTTCTTCTTCTTCTTCTTCTTCTTCTTCTTCTTCTTCTTCTTCTTCTTCTCGGGACCAACCCCCCTATTTTTCACCCAGTGAACATTGACGAAAAGTCACAAAAATGTTCACACCTCTAAAAATCGTGCCTCTCTACATTCTGGCTATTTCCCTTTTCTAAAATAAAAAAAATTGGCGCGTCAGCGCCCCCAAATGTACCAAAAATGCATTGAGAGATGGGAAATGACCCAAGAAAAATCTGATCGTAGAATCATGAAATTTGGCGCAGAGGTAGATGGTGACAAGAGAAGTAAAAAATATTATAACGGCAACGCCGTCCGCCCAACCAAATGTCGGCCATATTGCTTCAAAAATGGCTAAACATGACTTCGGAGTTTTTCCAAACGTCGTACTTTTACGAACTCCTCCCAGGGCGTTGGCCCTAAAAAGCTGAAATTTGGTGAAAATGCTACTGAGGAGTGGGACATCAAAAGTTATCCAAATTACATTGATACCTCTCACGGTCTCTGTGCGGCGAAGCCGCAAACTGTAGCTAGAATTTCAGAAATCTCCCATATTTAAAATTTCTGCCGTTTGCGCGGATAAAGTCCGAATTGCGTCAAATTAGAATCAGTTGTTAAACTCTTTGCCCTAAACCTACTTGAAGTGAAATAAATTCATTTGGCGCCACTGCGCCCCCTACAGATTTTATATGGAGGTTAAATGTTTAGTTTTGCGAAATTATATGAAATTTGACACACAACTCAATTTTAGCATCCCCATCAAAAAAGTCAATGAGACCCATGTCATAATTGTTATGGCGTTGCCGTAACGATGACCGAAACCTCCCATGTTATTCCAATGGGGCCAGAACATGTTTACACTTTAGACTTTCACAAACTCCTCCCAGGGCGTCAGCCCTATTAACCTGAAATTTGGTGAGACTCATCTTCAGGACCATCAAAAGTTATCCACATTTTCATTCAAAGAGTCACGGTGTCTGTGCGGCAAAGCCGCACATTTTGCCAAGAATTCAAAATAAAATTGCTTTTTGATGGTAAAACAAAGGGGAGAAGATGTGACAGCGTCACAGATTCAGCAGTAGGCGTGATAAAAGGACAATTGGGGCGCGTTAGCGCCCCCTCCTCTTGCGGCGTGGCGGCGGTGTGGCGGCGGCGTGGCGAGGGCCGATCATTGCCGCTTGCGGCTATATTTATTATTATTATTGTTGTATTATTATTTACAACAGTGTAGTTTGCTCAAAAAGGGTTGGAATATTACTTTTATTGTACAAAAACAGATCTGGCGGGTGAAAATAAATAAATAAATAAATGTAAAGTCTTCAGAAATGTTTCAAATACAAATGCTATAATTCACATAATACAAACCAAACCAGCGCCAAACCAAGTATTTTTACTACGTGGTGGCAAAATGTGATGGAAAATGACATCTTTGTGCAGAGGTTGAATGTAAATAGATCCGCGATTATGCCTTTATGATGTATGATTTCATTTAAGACAGAGATGGCAATATCTTTAATTATTATTATTATTATTATTATTATTATTATTATTATTATTATTATTATGCCACTCCTTTTCGAGCTTGAATAAGAAACAAAACTCATGACATGTACTTATTTTTACTGCTTCTTGTACTTCTCTTGTACTTCATGTATATTGTGCACTGTCCCTAAATAAATAAACTGACATTTGTACTTATTTGTATTTACTGACTCACGTGAAATAAATGAAACATAAATAAATAAAATAAATCCCTGGAAGCAAATTCTTACTTCTTCAATACAAAAAAAAAACGTAAAATCAGGAGGAGAATATGTCATTTAAAATCAGAGGAAATGTATATATTTTCATTGAAGTATAGTATAGTGTCTATTATATTGTATATGTGAAAAATAAAGTTATTACTGTGGCCCATAATATTTGTTACTACAATAAAGCGGTCACACTATCGACTTCTGGTCCCAGTGTGAAGCCATAAAGCATCATATTTCATCAACATGAGCAGAATATTGCGTGTTTCTTCATTACAGCGTGGCACAGCACCTGTTTGTGCAATAGAAATGAAATAAATGGGTCGAGCTACTATGACCGTGGCATCGCTATGGAAACTGAGTCTATAAAAACACGTGTGACGCCTTTAGGCTGCCGGAAAGTCAGGTCTTTTAATAATGTAGCATTTTACAAACTGGAATCAGCCTCCAGGGTAAAGAGAGTAGAAAATGAAGAGTATGATACAGCGTTATCGCCACTTTACTGACCCCTACTGGCAGGAGCCGGTACTGCCATATAAAGGAGCCCATATAAAGTAATTAAGGTGGAACATAATCACGAATATATTAGGACTACACAGGCTGATTTTGACATAATAATTTAAGTGTTATTCAAACAAATACGTTCATGCCTTTATATATTAGTACAATTCTTTACTTATGTATTTTTATTTTTAGAACATAGAACAACATAAAAACATGAGAATAATCAAAATTGGAAATAAATACCCATAAAAACGCACACAAAAAGTAAATAACATAACATAAAGAACAAGAAAGACCAGGGAGAACAGACGGTAAGTAAAGGAATAGAAGTAGGAAATATGTTACCGTATTTTCCGGACTATAAGCACCTTATTTGATAGCTTCTGGACTTTTTTCATAATTTCGCCGGAGCGACTTTTATGTGTTATTATTCGTTATTTTCACTCTGGCAACCGCATTTCACGTGTTGATTATTTTCACATTGACAACCACAAGAGGGCGCTCTAGGCTCTAAGCGACGCAGAAGAAGAATCTGCACTTCCTCTGGAGCATGGATGTATTATATTATCAACTAAATGACTATAAGTTGCACCGTTTTACATAATTTTGGCCTTATACTCCGGAGCGACTTATATGTGATATTATTCATTATTTTCACACTGACAACCACAAGAGGGCGCTCTAGGCTCTAAGCGACGCAGAAGAAGAATCAGCACTTCCTCTTCCTCTGGAGTTTGTGGAGTTGTTTAGAAGTGACACAGAGGAAGAAGAATTCAATGGATTTAGTGATTTGGGGTAAAACTGATGCTTTGCTAAACTTGTTAGCATGTTCTTTATGCTATAGTTATCTGAATAACTGTTCATATGTTACGTTAACATACCAGACACTTACCACAGTTCTGTCTGTGCCTCATGTAGCTGAAGGTGTTAGCGTTAGCATACGTCATGTAGCTGAAGGTGTTAGCGTTAGCATACATCATGTAGCTGAAGGTGTTAGCGTTAGCATACGTCATGTAGCTGAAGGTGTTAGCGTTAGCATACGTCATGTAGCTGAAGGTGTTAGCGTTAGCATACGTACACCTATTGACCATGTTCTCTCATCTGTTATTATTTTAAACTGCATTTACAGATGAAATGTTCTTGGTCTTGGATTTGATCAAATACATTTCACCCAAAAATGTGACTTATATATGTTTTTTTATTCTCTATTATGCATTTTTTGACTGGTGTGACTTATACTCCAGAAAATACGGTAGTCAAGTTCAGAAACAAAATCAAAACTAAATAAAAGCTAACTAAAGCCTGAATAAGGTTTTAATAAAAAAAACAAAAAGACAGTACATTTCTGTCAGCTGGTGTTATCGCAATATATTTAGTATATTTAGTTTATCCAATATTGATACTTTTGCGAACTATTGTGCAGCCCTAATGTTTCATGTCGCGTGCTGCAAACTTGTACTACCCTTCTACAGAAAGATTACTTCAATTAGAAGGTACAAGCGTTATAAATACAAGTATCAAAGTGCATCGTTAATGGTTTTGCTGACGAACCAAAGAACTCCTCATGGAGTTTCATGAAGCTCAAAAGGAGCTAAAGGAATAATAACGATTCAAAATCTGACACAGCTAAACAAAAACATTGATGTTGACAAAGATTATATACTGGGCCTTGAGTCGTGTATAAGTAATATGAGAGTAAATGTGAATTATTTATGGTATGTATTTGCACTTTACTGTACATGTACACGCAGACAGTATTTCTCCAGGTTTGTGTCGTCGAGGGAGTCGATCCGATGGCTTCAAATCATGTGACCATTGATTTTCCATAATGTGCTGAAACTGTGCGGCGCCAGCTCAACGGACACATGTGACGTTTGTACATACGACGGCACAAACAGAGGCCAATAAAGCATAAAAACATCCTATAGAAAGGCCTTGTGTTGAAAATGCACCAATATAAAGTGCATATGAAAGATTAAATTGTGCTCAGGTCTCTGCACTGCCCCTGTGGCTCAGAGAAGAGACTTT